>NC_042494.1:93492915-93591461 GCF_005508785.2 Acyrthosiphon pisum | reverse complement strand
CGCCGCCGCCGTTTAACGATTGGCGACAGCCCGGGATCGGCAGCAGCAAGCTTCCCCCGCCGCCGCGCGCACCACCACCGACACCGAACACCTTTACGCGCGTACAAATCCCCTCCCACCACCCTCTCGCACCACCCCCTCCGCAGACACCGCCACGGCCCGCCGACAACGCCGCCACCGCCGTAACCTCGCGCGGACACCGCTCGTGAGGCGGCGGCGGGAGGTACGCGCGCCCGTAGCGTATATTATAGTAAACTTTTATCAGCCACCACCGGCAGGGCGCCCCCACCGGCGGTCGCCGTCGCGGCGGCGTCACGCACCCGCACAAGAGGAGTTTCGGGCAGACGGGGGAGCGCACGCGCGTCCACAGTACTGAGTGGAACGCCGTCGACGCTGAGCCGCGTCTGCCCGTGGCCCGTGCGTCGTCGTCGTCGTACTCCGTCACCGTACGCGCGCGACACGTTACATTTGTCCGCCGCGAGATAACGAGATAATACTGCGCGCGTACACATACGCACACACACACACGCCCTCACATATATCGGCGAGATAACTGCCGTCGGTGGTGCTGCTGGTGGTGGTGGTGGCGGTGGTGGTGCAGTATATACGCGGAAACGGCACCGTCGTTGCCGTCGCGGTGCACTTCGTAGCGCCGCGCGAAGGTACACGCACACTGTATAATATACATCACGCACACACGCGCCCGCGCGCGCCACTCGGCTACGCGGTACACACATTTCGTGCGTCGCGTTTCTCGGTCTACACAGTACGATCGTTGCAGTCAGTCGTCGTCCGACGTGTGTGCGGCGCGCTTCGTCCGAAACGATATTATTTGTAATATTCCTGTGTGATTATAATATCATATATTTTTTTTAAAGAATATATCAATATAATATTGAGGAGACACGTACTATCATATTATATCCAACGTATAATATCATATCGTTGTACCGTACGGTTTTTTTCGTCGCGACACACCAAAATGGCAAACTGAACGCACCGGCGGTTTCGTTGTCCCTCGTGTCGTGTACCGGTCCCGCCGCCGACAGGAATCTAAGACGAAATAATATTATTATGATCGTGTGGTGAACGGCGGCTCGCGTGTGTTGCTGTTGTCGTTGTTGTTGTTGTTGCTGTCGTCATACGACGTTCGACGAAAACGCGGCCGGACGACATGAAGAAGTTCACGTTCAAAGGCGTTTTGGACGGTATACGGTCCTCCGTGGCGCCGCAGATCAAACCCGATCAGGAAATCGTCGAGACGCTCCGGCCCGACTACTTCCAGGTGGCCAAGGTGAGTTTCATCTATACGGCCGTAGCCGATCTGTAATATTTCTGAATAAGATTATAATAATATTTATGAGTATTAAGTAGGTAGGTAATAATTTAAAAACGACGACGATGACCATAACAACAACGATTGCGTACCTACCGCGTATAATATTGCACAGACTGACGCAGCAGTAAGACCGCATAGCGATGCCGTGGTTCAAACGGTGGCGGGGTAACGTGTACAGCGATTCCCGCGCGCGGCCCGGTATCGTTGGCGCGCGCTCGACGTCACGAAGGTGGGTAATGGGGGGAGGGGGGTGACGCGAGGTTATCGCGTGGCCACAATCGCGCGTATATTCGTGCATTGTGCGCAATAATAATAATAATAATAATAATAATATTGTTATTATGCAATGGACTATACACAACTCTATCCGGCGTGTTCCACTCACCGGCGATGGTGTTGGTCGCGCGCACGCCCGCTTATCGGAACGCGTTCTATGCGGCGGCGGCGGCGACCTACCTATAATAATATGCAACAACAATACGGCAGCCGTGGCGGCATTCGTCGGCGGCCGCGGCAGCGGTTCAACATGTGCGACCATATGGATGTCAGTCAAACAGACCGCCGCCGCCGCCGCCCGCCGGCCGCGGGTCGTCACACGAACCAGCAGCAGCAGCAGCAGCAATAATATTCATAGAGTGTTGCTCTGTAGACGCGGCGCGTGTCGATATTACGCGTCTTTTTACGACAAAATATTACGGACGAACGCGTGCTGTAATGTGTAAACACGGTACCTGTCGGTGTGTGCTCGTCGTCGTCATTACAAATTGGTTTTTTTTAATAAATGAGTTTTCGCTCAGCTTGTAGCAATAATATGAGAATATAGGGTGTACGTAGGAGATTCCATGAGACATTTTTTCGACGCGTTTTTCGTTTTTTCATTACTCCCCCCCATACGTACCTAACCTACGTCATTACGATGTATTATAAAATATGTACAAAATAACATGTTTTGGGGATAGGGGTACACGCGCACATTGTGCAGTGGTTTGTATATTATTGTTATTGGTCTACTAAAACAACATTTTTTTTTTGGTGATAAATAACTTTCAATGGTGGGAGGGGGCCATGTCTACGTCAAATCGCCGTACTATAGGTATGCGTATAAATTGCTTAGATCGAATGGATATAATCGTTTTTTACGCACGAAATACGTATTTATATCGATATGTATAATTATTGTCACACTGGTATCATTATATATTAAAATGTTCCGCAATAGTTGATGACAAATTTCATACATAAAATATGTAAATTTATAGGTGTGTTTTGTTTTTCGTCCGTGCGGTTAGTAGTAGCACATGGCGCGGGCTTAGAGAACGAGTATTATAGTAGTCGTTTCATCTAGTGAAATAGTTGTTTTTTCCTTCTATCATATTATTATTATATTATTATAATCGACAACGTAGGCTAATGTAATCGCCAATATGTAGGTATACCTACGTCATTAATAAGGTTCCTTATACGCGTGAACTTATACGAAAATAGGTGTAGGTACCTGTACTAGATTAAAACATTGCAAGTATACATAGACGATCGATCTTAGAGTTTGAAAAATAAAAAAGCTGTTTATTTTAAAAACTATTACATTTTGATTAAGCCGTAGGATTAAATCATACGTGGTTGTATGATAACTGCAAAATAATATCAACCGAAAATCATAGAAAATTACCACTTGTTACAAATTGTTTTATTAAAAAACCGTAAGTGTAACCTATTGGTCATACTGTAAATCGCATAGATGTAGGTACGTGTACTTTACGCATACGTCGGTTTTATTTCATTTATTGTTTACTTTGCACATAGTTCTAATGGTTCTTTGATAGAATTTTAATACGCAAGCAAAACAATATGATAGTAAAATGTAAATATAAACTACAAAGTGATGGAAAATCGATTAAATTCTGTCTAAAAAAAGTTGTTTCAACGAAATATCGTCATAAGAGAGAGGAATAATAATTAAGCTTCTTGTAAAAAAAATGTTGATTAATTTTAATAGAATACAAGAATTTAACTTGATGTGGGTTTACCTGGCGATGTATTTTAATATGTAATTTAATATGTTTGTATTTTATAAACAAATAATACTCGGCCACGTAGGTAATGGTTCATAACTCCACTTACAAGCTTATAATAAAAAAAGTATAGCTGTTCATAATAATACCAATAATAATAATTTTTATAGGTATAGGTAACGTAGTTAGTAAGGAAATACTGCATATTTATTAAATAAAAAATACCATCAATAAGTAAGATTTAATTTGCAATAGATATTTAATATCCATTGGAATATGAATGTTCGTTGATGTATTATTATTTAATGAAAAAAAAAACAGTTGTGTAGTGGTATTGTAGGTAGGTGCGTTGCACAATGCAAGGTATCCTATATATTTATATTCATTTAGAAATGGCCTTCACACACAAACTGCTGATTATTTTATTTTGTTCATTCAAAATTTTCTGATAGGATTTCTTGTAGTTTTTTAAACTAACATTTTTGCTCGCATTTTTGTTTTCAAATTTCACAATTCTTTGATATTTTGACGTTCTTGTTTGATGCCGGTTAAGTTTGTGCGTTTGAGAGTATTTAGGCCAAGATCAATATTACCTATACTTTTTGAGTGACTGGAATTTATTTTCCTAAACCATTTGTCATTATAGCCATTACACTAATAAATGTAAAAGTATTTTAAACCTATAGCCGATTCTCTTGATTCTCTCGAAGGAAAATTAATTTGTAGTGAGAATCTGTCATAGTGATTCACGTTAAAATGAAATACCATTTTGAAGGTCAAAACAAACAGCATTATAGCAATAATAATACCCGTAATAATATAACGTCGCATTATTATCAAAACGCCGATTGTTATCCATTGTCGCCGTAATTGTCGCAGGTATACGCACAGACTTTCGGAAACAACTACTATCGTTGTCGCTAAACCACCGCCTAAATAAATTCAACGTGTGTTGTTTTCAGCCAGCCAAATCCTAAATAAGTGCCTATTTGAATTTGCTTGTTTCAATTGTATTTCTCATAAACATATTTCGGGTTGTCAGTTTGGAAACGTCTGCGTTGCTCCATTGCAAAAAAACATTATATTGAAGCCTGCTGGGACTTTGATATATTGTTCATTTTCGCATTCCCCGGAGGTACACCGGAGTGGGTTTCCTACGGGTATTGTATATACCCTAGAAGAAAGCCGTCGCATTGGAATGTCGATTTTGTGAAAAAAAAGAAAATTTCTCACATATTACTATTCACATAACGAAAAACACATCCTAAAGGACTTAACATAATGATATAAAAACAACATTATATTTTCTAACCGTTTGTTATTTTTTTTATTTGGATAGTTATTCAAATATATAATTATTTAAATGTCAGTTTTATATACTCTGTATCTTGCAGTTTTTTAAAGTATAATTAATTAATTTTATTTTTTGCCAAGTATAATTATTCATAACCGTTTTAGAATCTTATTTCTTAATTTTTATATCCCGGGTGTGTACTACCATTTGTTTTGCCAGTTTCCTAGAGGATTAACTCCCCTTAGTTTGTGTCTTTAACGTCTCTGACCTAACTCTTCTTTGGAGTAAGACTATTATAGTTTATACGTTTTACATTAAAATATATTATGATTAGTCAAAAATATATATATATATTGCTGCATGTATTATGACATTTTATTAATTTTTTTATCGAGTACCTATTTACAGTATAATATTTTATAATAAGTAAACTATACGTTAAGAAATGCCTGACTACGTTACTAAAGATTTTCATTTATATCACTAATACTGAAGTAGGTACTTTATTATAAAATTTTCAACCATAGCGGAAAGCCATAGAGAATTACTGAATTGTATTTTTATGTTCAATATATTTTTTATTAAAAGACATTTTCTGTTTTGAATACAGCGTACTTCGAAAAAATCTGTAACGTGAATTTAAAATGTCTCTTTTGACGGGTAATAATTAATTAAATTTCTAATTATTTAATCATAATTGATATAGTTTAGTTAAACAAATTTTTAATTGTAAAATACATTTAAAATTAAGTATCAAAAAATAATATAGATACCTCACAAAATATAAAAGAGACCTTGGCACTTTAAAGTTATGAAAATTAAATACATTTTATTTTAATTAAAAACAAACGGATTATTATAGTAGGTATGTATTATAAAAGTTATAAGTTATAACTAATTTATAAGTTTAATTATAAGAGTAGTACCTACCTACATAGGTACATATAGAGGGTAGAATATTTTGTGATGTGTATAACGTTTATGTGTCGTACTGTCGTTAACATTATTTTTGGATTGAAGCTTGTTGAATCTGAAATTATCAAATCTTATTATAGCAAGAGCGAATTTAATTTAATTTAATTTTTATAACTAAATACTTTTGTTAATGTTATAAATAAAAAAAAAAACAATTAAACTATTACAATGTTGTTTGAATATTCAGACAGTCGCTTCGTCATCATAGATGATTAATGAATTTATGAACTGTACCTGGAGAGTGGGACTAGAGTTTTGCATTAATTTCAATTTTTAAACGTATTATTTATAGCGCACTATAGTGTAGAAGTGCCCGTTTGTCATAATTAACAATACACTGTAGTAATTGTACATTTGTACGTGATTGGGAGATAAGTAATTGCTATGGTTTTTAAAATACGATGTTTCTTTTTTAATTCTTAATTTGTTACATTTTTGATTGCGATTCGACACAGAACTGCAATGACTTTTATGTCATTTTTGCATTTTTTTTGTTTGTTCTATGATTTATTATTATTAATATTAGATTGTTGTGAACAATAATAATCGATAAATATATAGTAATAGTTGTAATTAGTAATAAGTATTAACAATGTTATAGGTAGTACATCGAAACGAAATCAACCAGTGTAATAATAAGTACCTATACCTAATTTTAAAAAGAAGGTGAAAAGTATGTTATCTCCGTGTGTGTTTAGTTTCCTCCATTACACATTTGTAAAAATATTATGACGTGCATGTTTGAGAGCAATTAGTATGCACTGCGTATAAAAACAGAGTGAAATAACATCCCACATGACCCTTTCCACCCCCTCAAAATGGGGAAAAAACGAGAGGGAATTCCAGTACCGCTCGATTGACCTCTTTAATATTACTGTTGTTTTTCTACACAAACACATAATATACATACACATTTATATATATATATATATTATACAAATACCTACCTATGCATATATAATATATTACATTTATGTTTTTAGTTTAAGTTATATAACTGTTGTGCAATAAAATGCGAGAGAATTTCATATGTGGGTTACTATCTGTTTTTTGTACCAATAAATTCGACGGTTATACCGGATAGTTTTATTTAGTTGGTAGTTTTAATAACTACCCTAAACAGCGAGCGCGTTTGTCAGTTTTGATTTAATATACTGAAATAAATTTTCGAAATGTGTAAGCTGCATTATATAAACTTACGCGTTGGAAAAATTAATGATGTATTGACGAATATTCGTATTTGCTTAAAATCGTGCGTAATTAATATTGAATATAATCTATTCATGGTCGACAAAGTTTCTGGTCGTTTATAATTTGCGGTAATTTTCTACGGTGCGTACCATACAAAAATTAGGGGTTATTTCTATTGTGCGTGAAGGGAAATTAATGTGGTTGGTTTTCCTCGATGATTCTTATATGAATAATGATTTGCTTAAATAATACAGTTTAGTCGGCTGTTCGATGTGAAAACTCAGAATTGGATATAGTATTAATCATAATTATTCAAACATATTTTTATTGTTTATACCTAAAGAATAATAGGTTAACCTAATTATGTATTTATTAAAAAAAAAGTACCAAATATAATACTAACAAATCTTAATATCAAGCAACAACAAATTAGTGTATGCATTTTATATAATATTATTTTATTATTATTTAGTTATTTACTTCAAAATCGTAGTAGGTACCCGTAACTATGTGATAAGTCATAATAATATGTGCGGAACTAGAATTGAGTTTCAGCGTACATGTCCAAACGTCAACCCCTCTTCAAATAGACATTAATAAATATAGAAATTCTACGAGATTGTGAAGTAGACATTATCTGAATTTAGGCTTTGAACTTCATATACAATTATATAGACATTAAATTCTAAATGAAAATAGCATTTTAAACCAAAATATTAGGTAACCCATTACCTATTGAGAGTAGGTATTAAAATTTTTAGAATTATTTTGCAGGTTACAGTAGTTAACAGTCCCTTACTAATTTAAATAGTTAAGTAATTTCTATTTTATTCTAAATTTCTATACAATAGCTAGTGTAAAAAATCTAAAACTACGAATTTTTATTTTATCCTGTCAAAATATAAATTTATTACAATTTTACCATAAAATATAAATAAAAAGACAGTATAAAAATGTATTTATTTTTTAATGACCAGATGTATAAGTGTATACATTGACACACACTATAATAGCTTACATATGATTATAATTAGCAGGATTTATGAATGGATAAGTTTTTAAATAAAATAAATACATACATTAATTCAATGTAATATTCTGCTTAATACGTTGATGTAATAGAAAAAAAACATTGGCTTGAGATTGTATCTAACACTCTAATTCAAATCAGTCATTGCACGTGTTATTTAAAGTAATATTTAACTTTTAATTTTGTGGTTTAATTAATATATTACACATACAATTCGTATTTTTAAAACACTACCTATTAATACTAACTTTTCTATTGTTTAATTTAAAAAAAAGAGTGTATATAAATACATCTGTAAATAGAGATTTACAATAAATGGGTTTGATATTAAAATATATTTAAATATTTTATTTTATTGAGATTTTTTAATTACTTCAAGTTATGTTAAAAAAATGCTAATTTTTAAATAGGTATAATTCCGTAGAATTATTATAAACACACTTAAAACTAATTGTAGGTTCATTATAAATGTTAAAAATATAAATCCATTGTCTATGACTATAGTCAGATAATTTATTATTTTTATTATTTTTGTTGGAAATTAATTATACGCAGGTATTAAAAGTTAAATAAACTTATAAACTTATATTATTAAAAGTTGCATTTTTATATTCTATAGAATATTTTTAAATATAGATATATTTTATCAACTTAGTATTAAACACATTATTTTTTAAGTACATTGATATTATTTATTACAGTATAGTTACCTATAGTAATTTTAGCTGACTGTAGTGAACATAATAACCAATTTGTTTTAGGCATAAACGAATAACGGCAGTTTTGTATAATTTTATAATACAAGCTATGTTTATGCGTTCTAGTATAATTCTTTGGGGTAATTGAAAAGTTTTTATACTTGAAGATTATTTTTTTACGCTAAGAATAGAAAAAGTACTTCCCATTAATATTAAGTACTAAAGAATCACATCGACAATCGTCTTCTCCAAAAGCGAAGTAGGTACATTTAAAATATACAAATGTACAATGTTTTTATATATACCTAATATTGTATGATTCTTTTTTTAAGCTATTAATTATTAAGTTAGTGGTCTAAGATAAATCTTATGAATTATGTCTGTCCACGAGTCCACGAGTCTGTAACTAATAAAACAATGATGTATACACTACCTATACTTGTTTTATATTTAATATATTTGGAAATTTGGAATGTCTTATGATGTTTAAAACTAAAAATATTCCGCTAAATTTCATATTTGCTTAAAAATTGATTTTATGACTATTTTTTTTAAAATATTTTTTCCTCATTTAAAAATGTTGGTGTTGTTATGACTTTCTTGTTTGAATTATTTTATAAAAGAGTTCGGTGTAACCTTTACTATATTATAGACACTTCCTAATGCATCAATAATAATCTAAAGCATATTTATGAATCTTTTTAACTAATTTTAATTAAGAAAGTTGCATTATTATTAGAAGTATATTTGTTAAAGAAAATGGTATATAATACACACGCCAATATTTGTAATAAAACTAATAATTTGAATGATTGACCAAATTTGAAACTCGTAACTTTTAAACATCTTTCTACAAATTAAAAATGTAGGTATTATATTATAGGTTCTGAGTGGAACAAAGACTGGTTTTACGTGTGCGTTTTTTTTTGTATCTGTTAGCACGTTTTGGAGCAAAACATATTTTTTGCTAGGTAGTTGGTGTATAGTTACCAACTTTCAGGGGAGTTATCGAAATTAGTGAATAAGTAGGAAATGATCAGTATTTTTTAAAAATAATTATTCATGTTAATTTGATTATTGTTAATCGAAAAAATGTAGCTGCAATAGGTACCTATTAGTAATTTTTTTTTAAATCTTTAATCACACAATACGCTTTAATTGCGTGTTATAGTATAGGTGTTATGTGATTAATTATTTATTTATTAAGACAAGTTAATAATTTTCTCAATTTGCAAAAAATGTGGGTACCATTTTTTCTAGTCATTAAATATAGTATGATAATTTGACTATGGATATTTTATTACTTGTATAATTTATTAATATTGGGAGTACAATGAGAAAACGACATAAAAAAAAACAAAATTATTATGTATTGCCTAAATTAATGTATTTTCATGCGATAGGCTGTATCCCGAAGGGTACAATCTGTTCGTTTTTAATTTGAAATAAAAAACAAAAAAATTAATATTTAATTGAATTTTCATGAAAAATAATATCTCGTCGTAATAATATTCTCAACGGAACTATACATTTCATATTTGGCAATTTCCCTCGACGCGCGTGCACAGTGTAAAAACCGGGGTTAAAACTGAATACTATCGGCCACGCCACGTTACACCAGTAACAATATTAATAATAATAATAAAAATAATAATTAATAACGATAATAATAATAACAACAATATTTTAATAGTAATTAACAATAGTTAAAATAATAATAGTAATAGTAATAAATAATAATAATGATGTAGATAATAATAATAATAATAATAATAATATTTTTTTTATTCTAGTAATAAGAAATAAATATATATGGTATAACAAAACATTAGAAATATTACTAGAAAGTTACTCTACATATTGAGGAAGAACTTCGTGTCGTAGAGTAAGAGTAAGAGTACTCATTCGTTAGTGACAATGATATATATAAATTAATTATAAGAAAAAACCAGAGTTCGGTGTAAAATAATTGAATATTATAACTAATAAGATATTTATAATTAATGGTAAAATATATGTAAAATTTAAAAATTAAAAAAAATAAAATTTTATAACTTATGGTATTTAAAGATGATTGTAAAACCAATTTTTTAATTTAAATTTAAAATATGAATTTATATGAATGATATTGATGCTTTTTTGGTATTAACGAATGGTATTTCAAGATTTTTTTTCTGAAGTTATACATTTGATTTTTGTATTAAATAAATTATTTTTGAAAATATAACATATTGCTTGTTTTTTGTATAGATTGTCTGTATCAAGTAGGTACTCTTAACATTTTAAATAAATCACACGAAGGGAATGTTTTCGGCTTGTTTAATATAGGTTTTATTAAGTTCTTTTGTCTAATTAATAAGTTATTTTTTGAGCTGGTATTGCAGATGGTTGCAATGATGACGATATTAATAATACATTTTAGACCATCTACAACCTATATTTTAGCGCAAGTCATAATCGTTAATTTGACATATTTAGTAAGACACTACGCGTAAAATGACACTGTCGTCTGCACGTGCGTATATGTAATATGTTATATAGATATACATAATATTATAATATAGACATATCTTTGTATTAGTTTAGTGTATAGTGCTGCGACAGTTTGACGGGGTCGAGGTCGTCGAGGTCGAGATCGGACATCAATTGGCGCGCGCGTCGGTGGCCGAAAGGTTAATACGCATCGGTTAATTGCACCGCGACGTACGTCGTCGACAACTCGCTCGTAACGCAATGACTGTGTAGTGTGTTCATCGTATAATACAGTAATAATATAATATTACGACTTATGGGGGGTTACTTTGTGTAATATAAAATAATGTTAAGTCGTTTTACGCGTGTCCCTCGTGTGTCTTATATCGTGTTATGGACCCGAGTTTATCATATTCTGTAGGTACAGTTGTAACACCGAATGTGCTCCGCGTTATAATGGTACCTATAGGTAGGTTAGGTTAGGTTGTTTGGTTTCAGGTATGCATTTGGAGACCGTTTTCCTCCACTGCCCATTTTCCTCCAATAAATAAAATAATAAAATAGTTAATTATGCATAGCAAAAAAAAAAATTATTTTCTAGTCATTTTAAAAGCTGATATACCTAGCCGATATCAGAATGTAATCATCAATCGATAAGCGCAAAATGTGATCCTAGCCTTATCTTTATAATACGGAACGTAATACTACAACACTGGCTAAAATATTGGAGGAAAATAGACATAATTTTAGTCAAAAATAATGTGGAGGAAAATGGAAATCAATCTTATTTTTGTGGAAGAAAATGGATAGTGGAGGAAAACGGCACCTATCTCGTTTTTGGAGGAAAATGGAACCGCCCCATTTGGAATTATTTCGGTTTGATCGTTCCAATAACGACCGAGTCAAGATCACAGTTTTCGTATATATTATTATACTAATAAATATAGGTAGGTACGTGTGAATGTGTAATGAGTAATGGCTGCAGTAATGCACCTATATATATATATATTGGAACCTAATAATCTCGTTCTTCGTACGATTTGACACATTGATAAATTTTATAAGTCAACATAATGTTTACCGCGGTTTCCGTTTCTCACGCGTGTGTGACATGGTAAAAAATAAATTCATTTATTACATGCAGCTATATAAAATATATGAATGACCGATGGTTTTAAAGCTGATACGTCGTCCATAAAAACGAAAGAAAATAACGTCCTCGAGGCCCGATCTCGTCATAATTTAGTTTTTATACATATAATATATTATTATATATAATGCTTAATATTAATTAAAACTAAATTTTTGTTACTTTAGACTTTTACTAACTTTTTTTATGAATAAATGTTTTTGATAAAATGTATGGAAAACCCTAAAAAATGTACCGACGTAATAAGCGTTTTAGTTTTAAAACCGTTTCCTAATAATGTATTACTTATCGATCTGCTTGTGGCTATGCGTATTGCAGTATAGGTAGCTACTATACTTATAGTGGTCTAAGTGCAGAGATACAATGGTGGGCACACCCTATGCATCCCTTTTTTATTCGCACATACTTAATTTTCTTCACCCCCACATCTACTTAAATGTGGTGTATAAATGCAGGAATGGAGTCTCTGAACTACCCCTAAACATTTTTGTTTCACTAGCGCTCTCAGTGAGAGGCGTATATTGTGAAGTATATTGTTTAGCTAAAATGTAGTGAGGCTTTCAAAGATGATAAATTATTTTTTCTCTGCATCACTGATACTACCTACTAGTTTCTACTTCTAGTATTAACAATAATAATAATCATTATATTTATGACGTCGTGGTGTAGGGGGGGGAGGTGTACGCGAGGCCCGGTCAAGTATGCGTGCGCGCAGACCGGAGCAACAAACGCGTGTGGTTCATTACGTCGTCGCCGCCGCCTGTTCCGGTCAACAACGGATTTTTCTCGTATTTTTTCTCGCCCTCTCTACCACCCCACTGCCCGCCGGAGTGCTACTACACTACACCTCCCCCTCCGCCGCACCAGACATTTCGTCCCCTGTCATCGTCCTTTCGTCGCATTTTTATCCTCCGCCGGTTTTCGCTCTTGTCGCTCCTGTACTTCGGGAAAACGCCGCCGGCGGTTAGCTGCTGCCGACGGGCGATTAAAGATAACCGCAACATTTCTGTTTTATTTTTCCGTTTTCCGCGCTGTCGTGAGACGTTTTCGAGTGGGCGCAACCCAACCGTGTGTCTCGGGCGACAACATAACTCAATTCCGTTATACGTGTGGCGCGCGACGATCGTAAATGCGTTTTCGCCCCAATGAATAACATATTGTCTTATTTTGTTTCACATAATATATCGTTACAATGTATAAGACAAGTTTTAACTTACCGAGTTATTTATTGAACTGTATATAATTAATTTATTAATTTAAAAAATACTATAATAAGTATATTATAAATTATAATATATATTACATATATAGGTAGTGAACTAACATATTATTAATATTATGTATCGTATTCCTATACGATATAAACGCGTATATCGAAAACAGACATGTTATAGTAAAAAATCCCTCAGACATTGATTACATTATTATATTAAATTTTCAACTCGTAAATAAAAATGTAGGCAAATGATATTGAGTGTGAAATAGCGGATGGAATTTACCCGTGTAGTGGGAGCCATTATAGCTATTTTCTAAATTGTAATATTGTACAGGTGTCTAATTACTAATATGTATGATTTCATTATTATATTAATAATTAGATCGGAATATAATATAGTAATTATCTGACTTTCGTGCTTTTGCATTAGGGTGTATGTATTTTTTGTTTATTTTTTTTATAATAAGATATTAATTATAGAGCTATATTGTGCTAATGTGCTATCTGTATCTAGTGATAATATATAAATATGCAGATGCTTTTTTGCTAACTACGTGTGATGACTAAAGGTTGAATGTAATAAAATATATAATTGAATCTTTCGTGTACCTACCTACCTACATAGAATCAAATGTAGGAAATGTTGTGCATAGACAACTGTAATTTATCTGATTGGGTAGCCAAATTACACAAAAAATGAATTAAGTACACGTTAATTACAATTAGGTCATAAATAAAACAGTGATTAAATATTATTATCTAATTTGAATTAAGTAAAAATACTTTATTTAATACAAATTAAGAAAAAGTATTAAAAAAAAAAGTCCAGATTCATATTTAATTTATATAAATCGGAATGGAGTTCTTAAATGTAGCTTTTTTTAAGTCGTTATCTTATTATATTATATTATGATTTACTATTTGTATTTAATATTGCGAATTTGACTATACAATTTCTGTTCTATTACATTTATTTGTATGTTCATTTTATTTATTGGAAGTTAGTTTCTTAAATTTTTTTATTACAACGTCAAAAATAGTTTGATTAGGCGTTTTAAACTTAAATTTATTCAATTAATAACTTTTATATATAATAAAAAAATATTTACAAACACAAGAAACAGCATCTAACACTAGAAGTTTAATTCGTAATTACAATATAATAAGTTTCTATTTATTCATCTTAATAATTAAAGTACCTACCTAATATAATATAGTTGTACAAAAAATACAGCATCCCATTGACCCGTTAGCTTCGAGGTCAAGTGGTAACTTATATTTTTATCATCGTACCTACCATTTGATGAAGTTATTTTTATGCATTTTATTATTTTGTGGTGCAAGATTATGTAGAATCATAATTTGTAGATAAAATATTATAATATACAAAATATATAAAACCGCTTTTTGACCAATATTCTGTGTTAATTCTCATAGTCACATATAAAGTATACTTTTAAGCCAGTAAAATAGTGCCTAACAAAATAAAATGTTGAGCAAATTTAAGGAGTATAGGAAATATTAAATCGAGTCCATTTAAATATTAATAAACTGCATTAATAATGTACGTTTAATTGTAATTTGTGTCACTTAAACATTTTGTAAGATATATAATAGATATTATATCTTTTATCTAAAATCTAATAATAAAAATGTAAAAACAGATATAAATGTCGAACTCATGAATAATTCAATATTATGTTAAATACTTTTTTTTTATAATTTTATGTTGACAATTCAAAATATATTGATATATTCACATAATTATTATTTATTAATAATATACATACAATTCATGTTATTTTTATCTACTCCGTGTCTCTGTTATAACATTTCATATTGTTTACGATGCTGTTTACGTACTGATTCACTGCAACTAGGTTATTGGCTTATGATATCAACTTTTATCGGCTTATAAAACAATGTAACTAGTTCAACTGGTAGAACAACAGTTGAACACTTTTATTTTTTTATTATCAATTTAACACGTCGAATATATTTAACATTTTAATTTTGCATCAGAACCCAACGTTATCTATGGTTGCTTTAAAAAGTGCATACTATTAACTGTTGAATAATTTATTTTGAGTTTTACAAGAGGTTATATGTAGGTGTTGATATATATTCTGTAGGCTACTACCTATTCTACTTTAGAATATATACTTATTGCTTAAGCCTTAGACTTTAGAGTATACAAATTTAATGAAAACAAAATGCATTACGGTGACAAAAACATAAAACACTACCTGATACAATATTTATAAATTAAAAAAGTTATTTATAATTAAGATCTAAAATATAGTTAGTTACACCAACAAGTGTTTGTAGAATGATTTTCACACAAAATAAATATTATATGTTTAAATATACAAATATTCTAATGTGTTAATAATTCTGAAATCGATTATATATTTTTATCAAGGAATTACTAATAGGTACCAATAGGTACTATAATAACTTATCGTACTAATATTTGTATTTAAAGTAATAAAAATTCAGTCAAGATACAAAATCCAGGGTTTGGGCATTATAGACTCCTTTTCTTCTCCTCGTTATATGTTGTGTGTTATATTAAATTTTAACAAATTTAAAATTGGTTTTAAATTATCGTATTTAGAAAATAGTATTGAAACGGGAAACTTAAAACCTCGCATGTTAGAATTTCTTCAAAATGTTTCGATGACTGTCTGCTGTAGTTTTTGCATACATTTAGTAATTTAGGTAAGCTATTGAAAAAAAAATTCTCATTTTAAATTAAAACATTGTTTTATAACATTTTGGTCTCTCCTACCATAAAATGTTCGTATTTTTCCATAGTAAAAGTTCACAATAATAATTAAAAACATTTTTAAAAAAGCAAAATTACTACATTCTTCACTTGATTTGGAATTTAAAATAGCTTGTAGTTAAAATTTTTCAACTTTTATTTTTCAATTCTATTCCAGCAAATAATAATACATGTATTTTTTAATATTTTATTTTATGTAATATATATGTATAAGCATGTCCAATGAGTCAATTTAATATAATTGGAGTCCTTGTGTAATTCTGTTCAGTACTTACACATTTTCGTATTTAATTAATTTATAAAATATTTTGTTGTGTGAGTTGCGATTTATTGATATTGTATTTTTATGAATTAATTATTTGTGTCATTTTATTATACTATGTGTCTTTTTATCAGTACCTTACATTGATTTGTTCCATTATTATTGTGGCTATTAAAAATTGTATTGCTAAAGCTTATTAAAGTTTTCAAATAGAAGAGTCTTACGCATATAAACTCACATTTACGAAAGTGAAAGGCACGAATTTTTTTAAATTAGTTTTATATTAGAAATTATCACTCAACAGTGTAATGTTATCCATCATGTGATTTCCACTTAAATGTATAGGTATCTACTACATTAGTTTGACATACCTGTACATTAAAACTAATCAATCATCTACTAGAAGTTAAAGTGTTTAGCACACTAAGGGAAATCACATTTTTATAGTAAGGATATTATAGGGAAAGAAAACAAAAATCTCTATTGAAACTATTTAAAAATAGTAAAATGTAGATAAAAAATAAAAACAAACGTCAATAGTCAATACGCGTGTCAAGAATTGATGAGCATTAATAATTTTTATTTTGTAATTATCCTCATCAGTTTATTATTTAGAATATTAATAATTCAAAGAATATTTAAAAACATTATTTTATATTCCACAATATTATGTAAACGTATATAATGTAGAAAAATATAATGAAATACTGTATTACTACATATACCTATCTAATTCTAGTATAAACTTCTATTACAAATCGAACATCTTTCACGTGACTATACACATCTATACTCCCTCATCTGCTCAATTCTTAATATTCCTTTACTACCCTCGATGCCCCTGATTTATTAGTCTCTGTATTTTTCCGTGTTCCTTCCCACCCCAAGAGCATCCATTCTTTCTTTTCCACTCCGATCCATCTCACCTTTTACAGGCACAATCGACCACTCGACAGCATTTTACGTCCCCTTAACCCTACTTAGTCTCGGACCTCGCTGCAGTTTTGTATTAAATCAATGCCTGACAGGCCATTTAATTATCAAATAAATAAATTACTTTATTATTCTATTATGTGCATTGTGTTTTATTATATCGTTCATAATATAATTTAATATAAAAATTTTAGAACCAACTGATTTTGATTTAGTTAGGTATATAAGCAGATCTTAAAATGTTATAGTATTTAATATCAAAGCTTATAGAGTGAGGACTTTTCCATGAAAATTATAAAAAATATATTAAATTATTTTAAATTAAATATAAATACCCCTATAATTACTATAGAAGGGTTAAAAAATGTCCCTAGTTGCACCGATGTATACAATATAGGATATATAGATACTTAGTTAAATGTATTAAGCGCAAAATTAAATTGGTAGGATGTATGATTATATCTTATGTAGTTGATATTACTCATATTAGTGACCTGTTGCTTTCAAATTTCAAGAATTATATACTGTTTTCGTACAAAAATTAAAACCCATCGCCGAAAAATACATACCTACGTTTATTGAATACATAATTGTTTTGATTAAAGTGAAAATATCCTTCAATTTTGTTAATCTTCATCACTAATCCTAAAGATAACCTGCAACCTATTAAATGATTACAACTTAAATGTATTAAATTGTATTGATTTATTAAAAACAAACATTTTTCATTAAATGTAAGTTATTTCATTTTATAATTAGGCAAACAAATCCTTCATATTATTATACAGTGTAGATTTTATATAGGGCATGATTCGGATTATGAAATCAGGATAGGTACGCGAGTAGTCAAATAATATTATGCGGGTGAATAGAAATTAAATTGTTTACACAAAAAAGTAGATTATTTTATTTCTCTTCTAGTTCAACCTGTTAAATTGTCTTGTACTTACTGACGTTAGTAATAAACTTCTTTGGATCATGTCCAGATGTCCAGTCATTCGTGTCTCTTTCATCTCAACGTAAAAGCTATACTATTGGATAAAACCCAAACAACTTAATATAGGTTCTTATCCCGGATTCTAATCAAGCGATAGTCACGTGCGTAAATTCTTTTTCTTTTAGTATTTTCCGTATACCCACCTACAAGAAGAGAACACAATTCCTTCACGTTTTGCTCTTCAATTAGAACTTAAATTAAACCACATTGCGTCAAATTTTAGAACTAAAAAAAATATATATATATGTATCGTTAAAGTGGGGTTTTTATTATTTATTCTTACCTAGATATATTTAGTTTCGAGGAGTAAATTCCTTTAATGTTTTAATTATGAACCAAATAAAGAAAAAATCATGCATTTATATAATATGTGTACATGTTGAGATAATGTACCTATGTCCTATATATATTTAAATAAGAATATACCATTGGTCTGAAAGCACGATTTTTTTATGTATTCTTTTCATATGTTATATACCGCAAACATAATCCTTCTCATTTTTTCAAAGCGCGTAATCTTCGTGAAAGTTCTCTTTTATTGAGTGAATATATTCATCCGTGTGTGCATACCGTGCAAGGACAATAGGAAATATCAAACAAAAGATTTGTTGATAAACACACAAACAAAAGTATAATGATGAACTTGAATGAAAAAAGAAAATGTATATATAAAACAACATACTATAGCGTAGAGTTATTATTATTTATACTAATAATTATTTATTTTGATGAGTTTTATATTAAATTAATAAACCGTGTTAATTTATACGAAACAATTTGCAATATTAAATATAATTGGACATCTTCAGAGCGTGATTTAGAATAGCTGGATGGTAACTGACATATAGATGGAAGTTGAATACTTTAGAAATGTAAAGTATAGAGCATAATATAATATATTTTAATATTATCTTTTAAAGATGGTTCAAGTTTTATATTTTCCAATATTTATGTAAATATTGACCTTAAAAACGGGACGTACATTACGACGTGCACAAGAGTTTAAGATTATTAAAAGTAGATTTCGTGCCCGTATAGCGTGGCTGTAGAATATTTTTTTATTTTATTGTCTGTTATATGAGTACTTAGCATTAAATTTTACTTTATTAGGTAATGTTGTTACGTGAATATAATATTCGTTCAATTTATATTGTATTGTATTGCTGTGTTCTTAGTTTTTAGCAAATTTGTTTACATAGACGGTATATTTTATATCTATTTAAAATATTGTTTTATATAATTCATCGAATTGCTAATAATATAAATATTTATTATTAATTACGTGCGGTTAAATATGTTTTATTAATTGAATGTTTTAAATATAAAACATGTGTAAAATACTATAATTCTCTCTACATAACAGTACCGATAAATGCAGCACAGATACTGTACATTTATATTGAATGAGGTCATTGGAGCTATAGAGATAGCCCCACCCAAAATCCATAACATACACATTATTTTTGACACTATATTTTGGATTCTGATCGGTACGAGTAAGCTATTGGGTTTATTATGATGTGTGCTTTTAGATTTTGCAGAACGGATCAACAAGGGAGATAATGGTTTTACCATGATATTTGTGGTTTATACGATCCGTTTTTGGAAAAACTATTTTTATTTTGGGTAATAAAATTGTTAAGAATGTTTTATGTATTATCCTATCAATCAATTATGAATTGAACATAGATTGAAAGAGTTTATTTTTCAATTTTCCCAGTAGTTTTAAAATTTAATATGAAAAAAACAATGATATTTGTAGACATATCACATATCGTTCTGGAATATATATTTTTTATTAAGTCAACAATGGTATTGGCAACCACGATAAGTCTCGGCGGGTGGACCCACACACGGCGGGAATATAAGATATTCTACCTATACATAGTATATTATAGAAATCTGATCTTTACTAAAAAAAATAAATATCCTATATAGGTACTTTATACAAAAAAGTCAAATAAAATTTTAAAAGCTATCTAATAAAATTCCTGTATATATTTTCGATATTTACGAAAACTATCGACATTTATTGAAATTTATTATAAATGCTCTCAGTTTATATAAGGGGAGCATATAGTATTACTAATTGGAACGTGCTGTGAACTGGTGCGTATTAAAGTCTCTATACATATTAAATACATTCATTTTAAACATTTTAAATTAAAAAATTTAATTTGTTTTCCTTATTATATTATATACGTTTATATAAACGTAGTTTATTGTTTTAGTTTTTTATGTACTACTTTGTATGCAAGTACATCTATAGTTATTTTAATTATAACTAAACAGTATTGTTATACTAATCTATACTCAATGATAATATTCTAAGTCAACTGACCATAGCGGGAAAGGTTACAATATGGTAATGAAACAAATTTGAATTATAATAAAGTTTTACTGCAAATGGCAAGGCCGGTCCCCCATAGGATACCTAAAAACTTTTTTTAACATTTAATATCTTCAAACCCGTTCAATAAGCGTTGTTATGCCAACGAAATTTAAAGGAAATATATTATATACATATTATATAATATATATTATTATTATATAATTCTCAATATTAGGTATACGCTAAAACGCTGATGTCTTTTTCTTATGATAACAATTTTGGTCTTTTATTCAAACGTTAAAAATGTTCATTTTATGATTTTGTATAAGTATTTTGTAATTTAAAGTGTAAAAATGTGTACCTATATTATTTAAAACTTAGGTAAATATTGTAAAAACATATATTCATAACTATGATATTGTAATGTATTTATGTGTATTAATTAAAAACAAATTTAGGTACTTTAATATTAAATAAAGTTGTTTTTATTATTTTCTTTCAAGAAATCGCATTTTTTTAAAAAATTATCGCGTTGTGGTTACATCAATACAATATTTATTCAAAATAGGTAACTAATTTTTTATATACACTACACGTCTATTAGAATAATTGTATCATTCAAAGTTTACGGAAATAAAATACAATTTAAATATATGATCAAGTTGAATCTAGAATACAATATATTCCGTCCACGTATTCAAAGCGTACCAATGCTGGTATACCTACATTATTTCAGAATCCATAAATTGGATTACCCATGTACAATTTATGGGTTTCAGGGTTTGTTAGGTGGTATCCTTAAATTACACTACACACGATTTAAATGTTTGAAATAGTCTCAACATAATAATATCGTCTAGGTATATATATAAACTGAACGTTTTATACAAATTTAAATTGCGTACAATATATTACATTGTATATATTAAGTGTACTTTTACATATTATTATTATACATACTAACCAGAAGCATTTTAAAATAATAGAATGGCACGACTTTAAAAATGAAGGAGGGTATTATTCGTACGTTAAAATAATACAGACAATTAAAAAAGTTTTATCCGTTATATCTGATAGTAATACGCTGCCAATATTAGTGATTTAAAACGTAAATAATAATATATACTATACATTTAGAATTTATGTGAGCGAAGGCAAGGGTGAACACAAAGTCAATGCAGTATATCCGGCCCGCTGTCTTATATTTTATCAGCTTAACAAACTTTTGTGTGCAAAAAGATAAATTTGTATATTAAATAGTATACGTTTCTTTTAAATTATTCATACTTTTGCCCGGTGGAATCCATTTCACGTTTACTTACAACATTTAAGGGACATTTTTCTAAGAACAAAATACGTTCACGTCCTTTCGCTTTCGGAAACAATTTTGCATATACAATATACATGACGTACTGTCTTGTTTTTTTTTATATAGTCCAACTTTTAGGGCTTAACTGTTATACACAACGTGCACAAAATGGGCGTTGGCTTATCCATCAATTTTACTGTCTTCTCGACTGAGTGAAGTGAGTAGAATAGGGGAAAATGTATATATAGTAACTGAGTGTGTAGACTGTATATAGACTATGATGCGAAGAGCAACAAAGTTTGTGCGTTTATTATAACCAGTAAGTGTTATGCATAACGCAATAATGGCCACGGAGAACAAAGTGCACAAAAGCTAGAATAATAAATCAAAAAGATAGCTTCGTTTTGAAAACGGCTTTTATAAATTAAATCAAAGAGCTGTGCTGTGATAGTATAATATTATGTCTATAAAAATTGTTTTTGGTAAACAATCGGTGATCCCGAGACTTTGGGTGATTGAGTAACATGAAACTATCATAAATCAAAAGATTGTTAGTCCTTCGTAAATATTAATTTGCAACAATACATTTATATCGTTTACGTATATTATTTATCAGACAAATAACACAACATGTTGTTTGTACGCAAGAAAAATACATTATAATTTAAAATACAGAAACATTAAACAGTGATAAGATGTGACAGATGAACTGTTAGTTTACTCAGCAAATACAACTAATTTTTCGTTATAAATACATATTAAGCTGTTCAATTAGAAACGATATTATTTATTTTGAAACGATATGATACTGTCTGTAAGTGGAAATAATTCAATATTCAATATTTTGACCTTTGAGATGTCAACATTTTTATTTTGAAATCTGTATTTGTATCTGTATTAGAAGTAATAATTGGGAAATGGGGATTTCGAATACTGTTTGGCATACCTGCTTATATATTTTCATAGTCTTATTTTTATAATATAATATAATATTACGATGAAAGTTGTATGTATTAAATATTAATATGGTAAATTGTTTTTATTAGTACAGTTGTACAATAAATTATGGTAAATTTATTTTTTATTTTATCAGAATATATATATATATTTCACCGACTTAAGACATTATTTTGAAAACGACAATCCGATGAATAGACATCACCCTTTACTGCTGATCTATACAAGTGTAACAAAAAAAACATATAAATATATTTCTGAATTATTTAAATTTATTAAGTTATTTAAAACCTATGTATATTGTTATTATTATAATAGAAAATCGTCTCAAAGTATACCTAGGTACCATCAACGTAGCAGGGAGGGCTAACATTCGTCGTCGTGCACACTGCAGTATTATTATTAGGGATCAAAATGCCAGTTTTTTTCCCAGAGCTTCGGAAAACGTGGAAAAATTGGAGAATATTAAAATAATAAATTTCCGAAAAAAACCGAAGTTTTCAAAAAATTAAAAAAAAAAACCGAATTTGTGGAAAATTAAAAATTGTATTTATGCTTAAAAATTAAAATAATCTATGTAAAAAAAAAAAAACATTTAAAAAATAGATTAGGAAATTTCCATTTGTCATAGCCATTTCACATTTTCCAATACGGTTGTCAATGTATTATTGTATCAAATTTAAAAATTTAACTTTTAAAAATATACGGATATTTCAATATTTGTTCTAAAAATAACGTAGATAACCATATCAAATTGTTATTTATTTGGGAGAGTGTATTTCCCCGAAAATAAATCACTTGTATTTTTAAATGTTAAAAATTGGATACTTATTGTCAATTTATGTTTATAATAACTAATAAGTTATTATAGTAGCTGGCTGATAGGTTTATAAATTATATTACAGTATAACTATTTGATAGTCTGTATATTTTTAAACTTAGTGATTAGGTAAAAATTAAATAATATTAATAACCAATAAGAAATAATTAAATATTAAATACTTAATAGTTAGTACTTTAGTAGTTAATAATGTTAATATTACAAATTATAATTATTTATAAATCAAGTAGAATTCTCTAGATTTATACACTACAGACTTTAAGTTAGGTATGGTAGGTATATATTATAAAATGCATGTAATATGATTGTCAACCATTATTATATTTATTAGATTGTTTCCACTATACATTACTTTTTTAGTTCTTTAGAAAAATAATTCCGTTTTTTTTATTCAATTTTTCAATTTTTCAGGAAAAAAACCAATTTTTTTTATCAAAACTTTTTTTTTCGGAAATTTTGATCCCTAATTATTATACCTTACCTATAGAAACAATAATTATTATATTACGATGATATGATGCGTTGTATAATATTATTATATCCTAGGTCCGTAGTAAGCTTACTCGGCTGTCGTGTCTCCATCCCGTGCCACCGCAACGTTTTAATGAAAATTACGTTTTTATAAAATCGGAGGTTAACGTTTCCGTGGGGAAATAGATGTCCTGTCGTACCGGATATACTATACCGCCGACCTCCGACGTCGGTGTTCGGCCGGATTACCCGACGTCGTCGTATACTGCTCCCGAGTGGTGTCCGCTGCACCGTGCGCGTGTACCTACACCGTATAGACATAACATTTCACACATAATAAAGGGTTGTTGTCCGGCTGAACCGGTGCCATTCGGGCGGCGGCGTCGGGCGTAAAGTATGTACGAGTGTCGTCGCCAGCATAAAAATATATATAATATATGGTTGTGCGCGTGCGCGGAATGCATACAGGACGGACCGTCGAGTTTTCCCGCGTCGTCGGCTGCGTGTACACGCGGGAAAATTCTGCAAGACTTGGTGTGGCGACGACCACCACTCTGTATAATACGTATATGTACATCAATGGTTTTGGGCCGGCTAGTGTGGGGGGGGGGGAAATACGGCCGAGGCCGTGCGCGCTTTCCGCTCGCACGTATAGACGAACACCCACCCTCCACAACCCCACAACCCACAGTCCTCCGCCGCCGTCACTCTCTATACGACCGCGACAAACTGCCGCGGCACGTGGATGCGACGTTGCGACGCAACCGTTCACTTCTTCCGCGTGTCTGTATGTCTATATATATGTTAGGTATATCGTATATATGGACACACACACACACACAGTGCGATTCACCAAGCAGTAGGTCACACCCACTTTTTCCTCTAATAATGAACTCATTCAAATTCTTGGAATCTTCAAGTATGAACCATTTTTGAAAAGACTTGATTTTTTTACTATACCAACTGTAAGGAGTGCCCTGCGTGTCAATATCGACTTATTTATTTCAAACGACAACCGACTATTTCCTGTAAATTGTTAAGCAGATGACTTTTTTTTGAAAATTTGAAGACCTAATAGTAATAATTAACGATCTATCGACATTTTGTAATTTATAGACATTTTCAGAGTGTGTAATAAATTCTATTTCATATTTTAATTCTATTTTATATTTTTGTAAAACCGTCATTGAGGACTACTTTTTAGTGTACAAATCGTAATAAATCAGAAACTATTCTTTGAATTTTGATTTAAATTTATCAACATTTTCATAAAAACTTTACAATAATAAAGGTTGGTTCTGAAAAGAATAAGTCTGTATCGCCACAGATCACCTCTAAAATGGTATAAAAATCTAAATAATTTAAAATACGGTCCTTAAGTATACTTAAAAATTCCATAAATCAGAATTTAAATACATTTATTATTAAAGGAAAAAAATGGGGATGAGCTGCTTCGTGAATCACCTTGTACACGCACACACAGACACACACACTGCACAGTGCACATGTTATACATTAATAAGTATATAGTTATGTCCAACCTCGATCTATCACCGTCACGTACAAAGTTTTATTTTTATTTATTCTAGGAATCGTATAGTATATTGCCACCTCTCATCAAACCGCCGATGGACTTAGGATTCCAGTGGTCGTGAAATAGTATTATACGCTCATTAAAAAAAGTCTATTCGCCAATGTTCCACTGCAGTGCCCCGGACATCCTTCTTCGTTCAGTGCAACCCTCTAGATCAAACATAAATTATTAGGGTGTATTCAATTAGCTACAAAGTATCGTGATCGACGACGAGTCACTACAAACAACACCACGTTTGAATACCATGCGTTACTTAGTTGTTTTTCGAATATAGGTAAAAACCAATTTTAAAAAGATTCATTTATCAATTAGCCATTTGGTAATAGTTAATAATTTAATAACGTTAAAATAATTATCAGTTTAATTTATTGCCGTTTACTTTTAAGTTCGGGTTCTTACAAATGTTTAACATATTTCGCGTAAAATAAGAGGAACCTTTACCTAATATTCATTTTCAAGACTATTATAATCGTTTGGCACTCAAAAAACGATTCAGATCATGGAAGATTTGATTTACTGTACTCTAAATAGTGTTTATATTATTAGGCTATTCGAATCTCGTACCACGAATTCCAAGTTTAATTTTGTACCACTAAAACTACGGATTTATAAAACTATTACCCTATTAGGGTAATTATTTGTAGTGGTTAATTTGAAATTAGTCACTAAAATCTCACAAACACCCGTAATAGTAAAAGTTTTTAAGTTTGATTCCGCGGAGAGGGTTGCAATCTCCGCGTTTTCCCGACTTCTCGTGCTCCTCAAAGATTTGTAAGAAAACGGGAATAAATGGCGCTGTGACCCATTCTCGTGGCGCAGACCCACTCTTGTGGCGCGGACCCACTCTCGATGATATAATATATCAGTACGGTTCTATAATGGTCGGGTGTTGCGGTCTTCGGAGTGACCGCGAGTGATCTGTATATATTTATATATACAGATTAGACCTCTGGGAAGAAGATAGGTTAATTTACAAAGGGTTAAATTTGTTTTTTTTTATTCATCGGATTTTAATACGGTTAGGTTAGGATAGGATTTTGTATAAATTGATTATATTAATCCACCGTAGGTGTAATTAAGTAAAAACGACAAACTTGGTATAACTTTGATACTTTAGAGTTAAATCATACACTTACGTACAAACAGCACGAGGTTCGCGATTTACCACAGGTATAGGTTGCCTACCTGATAATGTACTGCAGAATTTTTATTCCGGGCAACGAAAAAGTTAAGATAAATTTCGAACAACATACACCGAATATTCGTTTAATATATATTAAATAACGAATTGAACAAAGCTTGAGTCATATATAGAGTTGATACATTTAACGGGCAACGAAGTGCACGGGATCAGCTAGCATATATATATATATATATTATATATGTACGTCGGTTCGCCGTCCGCTCTTTGCGAGCTCCTATCGAAAAATCTTCTCGACCGACCGCTCCGACTGAGGAGGTATCGCGTGATGAAAAACGATCCGTTTTTCAGCTATAATATATATAGGTCCAACTTTAGTATCCATATCGCGAGCTCTCGTTCACCGATTTTTTTTTGTAAGCGTGTGTGTTGTGTCTTATTGCGTATACTCTCAACGGAACGTATAATAGTCAGACGCGAATTTAATAACAACGATCTAATGGCCATTCGTTGCTAATGTATATGATATATTTATATATATATATATTTTTAATCAATAAAAAAACCCGTGGCGATATAGGCCATTGGGTTACGAGTAATTTTACATAGTAAACTTAATAATAATATGATCGAGAAGTGTAAATATTGGCTAGTTTGCAATTGTCAGATTCATAAGTATATGTTACAGATGTGTGTACATTTTTATAATTTGCAGCTTGTTTTGTATATTCGCTTTTTTGACGATCTAATGTATTTTTTTATCTGTTATAATATTATGTTATTTTGAATAATATTCATATTTGTGTCGAGTAAACAAAACATTCATTTTTCCACGACTCGTAGACGGCAGTATAATATTATACGATGTGGCAGATGGACGACGATTTTTATTTTCGTATAACCGTATAGGTGTATTGCAGCACGTAACAGGAGTTCTCACTTCTCATTATATAATATACATATATATATAGGTATATCTTGTTGGATATTATCACATAAATTAAATCCAACGTATACGGTATACAATATAAAAACCTCGGGATGAATTTTTATTAAAAATATGAGAGATGATAATTCGCTGAACGGTTGCACGTGTCGTGCAAAATGAACGTCGTCGTTCACTCTTTAGAAAACGATATGGTTGTTGGTAGAAAAAAAAAGTAAATAACAATAATAAAAACAATGATTAAAACGAGAGTGAAAATAGATACGACTCTAGTATACGAGTGAAAATTCATTTTGAAAATGAAACCCGACTGACCTATAATTTCTGACGAACGTTTTCTGCTTTTATTTGGAATCGGATCCGAAACCAGTACATCTAAATGCTAACGGGTATTGCGAAATAGGCCATCGTAGATATCTAATGTACTACGAGTAGAATATGTAACTGCTACCTAACCTTCTCGCTATAACAATTACTTTTTAGAATCTTCAATCTTGTATATCTGAGAAAATTGTATAACAGAATTTTAATCGATTGACAAATAGGTACAATCCAACGACAAGATAATATAATTCAATAACTATTTGTTGAATTATAATAGATTTATATACCTAAGTAATAATTAGAAATTGTACAGTTATAACGATAAATTAACAATGCTATTTTTGTAACTTTAAATTTTTATTTTAATATCTCCAGAAAATCTATTAAAATATTTTATCAAGTTATATATTTTATTTTGGCCGAGATATTTATTATATATTGCGAGCCGGATTACATTTTTAATGTGATTGATATTTTCACATAATCGTAAATAATATACAATAATATGGTTGCCTTGATTATACGAAGTTTTCATAATCGATAGTTCTGGTTTTATTCTCAGTACATGGTGAAACAGTTAAAAATGCACTTAAATTTAATAATTTTTCATGATCAAATAATATGAGTTACATAAACAATCGCAAACTTTTACAAACTTTTGTTTCTAATGTATTTTGGATAGTTTTATGGTTTCCATATATTAATCTTTCAAGTATAATTAATGATATCATTAATAATTGTAATTAATACTTGAAATCTATATAAACTGTAAAAGTTTATATTTTTATGAACATAAAATTATTTTAAAATGGATGATTGATTTTTTTTTTTTGAAAAAATTGTGCAATTAATTTTTGGAATTTTTTTTATTATTCATGTATTGATTATTAGTGACACACAATAATTGGGTTACTCTTTAAAAGCGTATGTCATGATTTCGTATCGAATTTTATTTAGATTTGAATTTTTTGTTGGTAGTATAATAATAATATATGTGCTACCAAAAGCTTATATTTAAAGTAGAGCAAACTTGTCTCCAAATACTATATACACTACGCCCGGATCTGTACCCATCTAAATAATTATACACGAAATACAGACGAGACTTAATTTACATTATAAATAATATACATATATATTATTATTATTATTTATTATACAGCTATTAATTATACCTACCTATAGTGTTATAGTAATGTGAATAATAATTAATGACCCATAGTTAAATACAAATGTAGAACAAAGTGTTCCAAGGTTTCCGGTCCCAGAAATGCCCTAGCTGTAATCACCCACCTTTTTTTTTTTTATTATATTGTGTAGGGACATTTTTACCGTACCTGAATAGGGTCTGCTGTTCTCACAACAATTACAATATATATATTATAACAATTGAAAAGGAGTCGTTCGAATAGCTCGGGTTTCATATTATTATCTTAGTATAATATGTCAAATGTTTGATGACATGATGAGGCTCGTATCTTAAAAATATGTTTATTCTTGTTTGTTGTTGCTGATAATTTATGTGCCCTTAAACAATGTTTGGTGGACGAACCAATATCGTTTTGTATATATTTTTGGCGTCTATATAGAATTTTCAGCTGCAGTGTGTATTATAGTGTATGCGGAGGTTATTTACAAACCCTTTTCATTTTGACTGTTTGCAAGCAACAGTAAACATTACGATGTTCAATTTTTTTAAGGTTGTCTATTTATTTCTCAGAAGAAAAATGGCTTATCTGATGGCCAATCGACGGACGTGATTTCTAAAGACCATCGACGCGTCGGCAGTAAAGGATAATAGGCAAGGGAACTTTTTAGTTTTATTTATTTTAAAAGGGCGTTTTACAGCATCCTACTAAGATTGATAGGAGGAAAGGATGCGGAAAAACATCACATCACATAGTGTCACTTTTATCAGTAAAGAATTTACAGGCTGTGATAAATGTGTTGGACAACTTTAGAAATATATAGAGAAAAACTCTTATTAAATATTGTTAATGCGACTGATCGTCGAACTTGCAATGATTGTACGCGTACGTTAGAGTAAAACCATCCCTTATAAAATGGGTCGCAAGGGTGGGGGGGAGAGAGGCTTATAATGTAATATTTTTTTCCCGTGAAATTTGTAAGCATTATACTTCAAAGTATATCGTCAAATTATCTAGTTGACATACTTTACGAGTGTTCTGTAAAAGTATATAAGTATATACAACTACAACTGTAAATGTAGTACCTACATTAGTATACGTACCTATATACCATTTTGGTATACAATTAAATTTTTATATTAAGTGGTATATTTAACCGTGTAATTCTAGAAATTAGTACCTACTTTATATAAATCGATTTTATTAGTTCATATTTTGAAGTTGAGGCAATAAGAATGTTATGTATAATATGAATATTAAATAAGGGATGTAGTAGGTGTTATGTAAAAAAGTGTTTTATAAGTATTAAGTCGAAACGTGTCGTTGAATAATATATACTTATTACTTATATTATGGGTAGGTACGTCATAATTAGATACTATTAATATTTTATTTAGCCACAAACCGGACAAATCTTTTGAAATAGGAAGGTACATTTATTAGTAACATAAATTATATTATTATATAGATTGCATTGCAGCTGCGGTTGTAATCTATAAATTACATTTATTTAATAAACACAAAATTACACGGATATTAATACCCTATAGTATAAATTATATGATTCTCGTGGGTACTTTTTTTCACGTCTTTATTATTAATATTGAGTATTGACTATTGTTCACGTGGCTGACTAGGACTTTAAATTGAATTTGATTTATGACGGAAAGCAGCCCGAGAGCGTATAATATAACAGTATGTATAATATATATTTTCTCATTGCTAGATTAAAATGATAATATTTCCCTCTGGCTGAAGGGGTAATTTTGTGGTATCTCTAACCTATTGGGCCGTGTGCTTTTCGATTTATTTTTGTTTGTTTGAGTTCTGGCCGCGGGACCGTTATGGTGTGATCATATTTTTCATCTCATCTTTTTACCGTTTTGAACATTGGGTCAAAACAGTCATCGATCATAAAATATATAAATGTTGCATATATTATAACGTGCACAGTGCGTATACAACATGAATAAAAGAAACATTTTGTCATTTTCAGCGTACGCTCCTGAGTAAAAAACATTAAACGTTTATGCAAACTAAATTTATGGAATGATATCTTTCACTTTTACACTCGCCATTTGTTTAATAAATTATATTATGGTATTTAAACATTTGCATACTCCTCAGGAAATTGTAAATAATAATCATATACGTCGGTACAAAGTTTGCACGGTCGATATGATTTCGGGACGTTCGCAACAGCTGAGGTGTCACGCGCACAGTGCGTGTCTCGATCATCTCACACACGATTTTATGATAACATTTATACGTTCGGTGTCGCATATATATTATTATATTTTATAGTTCCAATTTGACGTATAATATTATTATACACCATTCATTTTCGTCGAGAATCAAAGCATATTATTTTAGATCTTATTATTCTCTTATTGCAGTTATTATATAGAATCCGTCACGATACTGTATACTGTATATATTGTATACCTATAGATAATGTATAATAAACGGCCCGAGCAATATATTATATTGCACAGTGTGCACTTTTCACGTCGATTTCTCGTAAACGCTGATAAAGCGACCGGCCCACTTTTTCGAATATACGGAAAAGCTGTATTAACAGCTGCGGATGGCGCCGCCGCTGCCGCACTCTCACTATCGCGGCATCGGCGTTTTTCCGGAAAAGTTATTAATGGGTCGTAAAAACTGCGTCCATAGGATTATATTATTATTATTATTATTATTATTATTATTATTATCTCGTCGTCTTGACGGAGGTCGGTGTATATACGATTTGAAAAATGGCAATAATACTCGATGCGCGCGTGAAATGGCCAACGATGTGTACGCGTGTATATATATGTATAAGTAGGTATACACGTGTGGTGTTAAATTCGTGGGAGAAAATGGACTTGACTCTTAATTGCTTCGCGGTGTGTGTGTGTGTGTGTGTGTGTGTGTGTGTGTGTGTATATGTATAGCGATATACCCTCCAATCTCGTCGGGGATTACGACGTACGACTCGCCTATAAAAATATATATATATATATATATATATATAGAGCCAATATATGTCGCTGGCGATAAGGTATTATATGACAAGTGCCAAAGAATCTCTCGCGCGCGCGGGCGTTGCGTCTATATAATAATAACGACGGCGGCGGCGGCGGCGGTGTAAGTGTTTGAATTGTCCGTTTTTATTTTCCGTCGATGATACCGGGCTTTTAAATTGACTTTGTAACTAAAGTGTCTCGTTTATTATATTGTCTCCACGTATATGTACCCAAACCGGTCAGCCACCTCGTGTAGGGCGTATATATAGTAATCGAATATATTTTATTTACTTTTTCAAACTTTCGACGTATGTGTAGTGTGCACAACACGTCATGACGGATGATTTTCACCATTAAAATATATTGAACTTGGACATTTTATTTGTCCGATATGAAATAATGCGACGAATGACGAATGAGTTATAACTTGTAGCACCCGTCTACAACAACTGTAGTCAGTGGTTCGGACACAGCGTTGTGATATAATAAAAAATATATAAATATACAAACCTTCGAATCAAGCCTATAATGATTAAAAATTGATCCATTTTTATTTTGTCGATAATTGATCGTGTACCTAATCATAACTATTATGATTCCTAAAACTAAAGTGACATCATAATACGTAATAAATACATTTTAAAATTAGTTGTTAGTTATTACGTTTTAATCATACGTTAATTGTATTAGGCTACCTACTGTAGTACTGTTTAATAATGACTCGTTAAAAAATTATCGTTGTTATGTTTTATATTTAATTAAGTAGGTATGTGATTAATGTAATAAATTGTCAACTATGAACTATATAATAGTATCTACATTAATATATACCATTATGAAAAACAATTTAACTTATTAACCTACTTATACAGTTACACGAGCAAACAGATAAATCTTCTAATATTGTATTTTTTAGGAGAGTATAATTTGATAATTCAGACTATTTAATGATTACTTTATAGTTTTTAATTAAATCTATTTACTCAGAATTGGTCTCGGAATTGGTTTTAGTGAATTATGAATCTACACTTTGCTCGGTTGTATATAACAGTTTTTAACTGTTTTAATGTGTCTACATACATCTTATATTATTGTGCCACAGTATATTAGAAGATTTTTCCTTTTTAAACTTAAAATTATTTAAATGATACATTATTATTTACGAAAAAAAAAACTGACAGAAAAACTAAACATATTATACCTAATGGTCTATTTACTCATTTTATAAAAAATATTAATAGTACGACATAGTAAAAGAAATATATTATAAATACATTATGGTTTATGGAACAAATAATAATAATATGTATATCTATTAATATTATAATTTTATCCGTGTTATATTGAACGATGGAATATAATGTTTGATGCTACGATATGGAATTCATCAGACAAATAGAAATATAGACTAATTTCCTATAGCGTTAGGGGTTAACTCGGTGCCTTAAAGTTTGTTTTCAGTAAACGGAGCTTGATTCGTTAATTTAACGTAGCATGCACGTACAATAAAACAATATTATTATTATATTTTGTCGAAAAAAAAAATAACGAAGGAAAAACCAACATTAATTAGAATATTTTTTTTGTTTTGTTTTTTTACAGACGTTTCGTCATGGTTTTCCGTACCAGCCGACTGCTCTTGCATTTGACCCCATACAACGGTTGTTGGCCATTGGCACCAAAAACGGATCTTTACGAATGTATCCTTTACACGAACAATTTACTGCTATAAATATTTATAACTTATATATACCTATAGTGATATTCACGATCACGATATATATTGTATAGGGTGATGTCGAGCTAATAAGGTAAGTGCGTACCTATAAAAATGTGTTTTTTATTTATTTACACGCGCTTAATATAAACGTCATTTTTGGCGAAACGAAATTTAATACCAATGAAAAATGAATGGCGTCGGTTGTTTTAATATTATATGTTATAGATAGGCCTACTTCTAGGTTTTAGGGGCCATTAATCATTGGATCTCTGCGTAGGGTAGATGCCGCATTAGGAAAATAATTTATAACTGTGGGCCCCGTTTCTCTCCATTAGATTCTGTTTACGGTCATCATACAGTAGAATGGCTGGGTCATGATGTACAGCAATAGTAATTACTGACTTCGGGTAGATGATAAATATTAAATAGGGAAGGAATCGCCAGTCTTAACGAAACAGCTATATATTTATTATGTACAAGAGACGAGTTGTTACCAGAGTAAAAATAACGCGCGCGCGTTTCCATAAACTATACGAAAGCAATATTCGGTCGAAAGTTTAGGTCATGTATCAAAAGTTATTTCAACGGATCGAGGTTTAATTTTTGAAAAATAAGTTGTGTTCAAATATTCGTTTGCATAAGCTTAATGCGATTTCAACACCCGAAAACGCTTTTCCTTCACCATGTTATGACGAATATTTTTATATTTCGTATACAGTAACGAAGAGTTACTTTATGCGGAACAATATTGTTTGGTAGTTATATTCTCATTAGTGCTTAGCTTTTGGATTAGCATATTACTTACGCTGATGGTATTTTATGAAAATATATTGTCTATACTATATAATCGACGCTGATTGATGATGGGAATGGAAAAACTTTAAACTAGAATCGCAATTCACAATGATTCGTTTTTATATTACCTATATACGTTTGCCATAATCAAATTAATAATTCTTAAAATCCTCAACTAATCTGTTTACTAATAGTTTTAATAAATTTACATTTAAAAGGCGGGAAAGTTGGTACCGTTCTGTACATTTGGGTGTCTTGTGGGTCACTGTGTAACGGATGTGTTCAATTTGAATTCAATGATAAATCGTGACATACGAAAAACGATTCTGAGCGAAGACAGTCTGTCAGCCTATGATATTACTAAATATATTATATAGTAATATATAATATTTTATATTACTACCTATATTTTATTAATACTTAGTAAAACAGTAGATTCAATTAATTTTTTACTAAAACGTTGCATTTTATAATGTCATTGTTTGTATAAAATATAATAATATTCTTTAAAAGTTTTATGTAGGTACTCACGAAAAATATTTTGTAATAACAATGATATAGAAAACGATCATATAAACATTTTGTGAAAACAAAACCAACTTTGTCGAAAACTGGGTTAACGTAAAAATGACCGTTTTTGCTTAATTTTTATTTTTATTTTTCCCGACGCTTTTTCTACTTTTCACCCTTCCCCCGCCCTTACAAATTACCAACTAGATTCACTTTACTACTAGAAAAAGATGTTGAAGTAATAATCGAAACATTTTTCCTGCCCCAAAAGGCGATGTCAGACCAGGAAAAAAAAATACACACATCATTGTCTCCACTCAGAATATAAAATGTATTATATTACAATGATACGTATACAAAATATATACTGTCTATTTAGCTTAACTATTATTTTTTTGATTGTTAAATGATTTTTTTAAATTTCATTCAATTATACTTTAGCTAATTATACTCAAGTGTGAGTATAAATTTAAAAATAGGTGAGCTGATTGATGCATAATATAGCTAGTACCTATGTACTAAGTCGAAAACACAATCTTATCATAGACCTTATATTATTATTAGCCAAATATAATTTTTTTAATTTATATAATTGTACGCATAAAACATTGTATAAAGTTTATATAGGTTATATTATTTATAATATACGCATGCCGTATACGGAATTCAGAGATTTATGAACAAAGGTTTATCCAATCTCTCAATTCGAATAACTATACACCACACACCACTCTTCGGAACCGATCGACTTGGTTGTTTATCATGGGTTGTACAACGTAAAAGAAACAACCAACTGCTATTAATCTGAGTTACTTTACATACCCATCTTTCACAATTCAGAGGGAAATACACTACGAGGAAAAAACTTTGTGTTTGGCAATTTGTTTCGTAAAAAAATCCTATCGGACTAGACGGCGCCGATTGTGCACAATACGTATACTTCTGTTTTTCCATGTCGCTTTAATTTTCAACAAAAAAACATTTCACGTTTTCCCTTTGTTTAATAGATGTTGTATATTTTTCTTGAAAGGAATTCTGTTCACATTAAACAATTCAAGCGGAATAACCGGTATAAAATGATTCAGTTTGCAATCCGTTCAAAATATTATATAAATTAAACTAAATTTTTTGATTAAAATTTAATAACATAGTAGAAATTATTGTGCCAAATATAATCTGTATTAATGTATATGTTCGTATATTGTAATAAATTATGAAATATTTAAAACCTTTTGCATCATATTATTTATTATATATATTCAAGGATGGAATCCTAAAGAATTTACTTATTATCAAACAAAAATAAATTGTTTTATTCAAAATCATACGGAAAGTTTAAATTTAAGACTTAAGTTGTTTTTATGTAGTTTGTTCAAGGAGGAACAAACTTACTTATTTGACAGTTAGTAAACAAAATAAAGTTATTAAATTAAAACGTCTAGTGTGATGTTAAAAATAAATGTTTAAGAAATATAAGCAGCTTAATGTAGTTCAAAAAATAAAAAAACCGGTACAAGATCGTTAAACATTTTTTTTTTTTAATAATGATAAGGTCTTTCAAGTTTGTTATCAGGTTTGATTAAAGCACAATATTTTGGTGAACATGGTTTGAGCATGTTATAACTTAAAGCTATTTTATATTATTTTCTATCTATGAAAACAAAAATTATTCGGTATTTTAAATTAATCACCTACCTATATTTAATTATTCTCATTCGTGGTAATAATGGTTAAGACTTATTACAAACCATATTTAGGTAATTTGGTATGCAATATTTTCTTGTCCAGTAGTGAATATATTTTATGATATTTGAGGACGTCATAACCTGCACGGTGACCCAATAGTATACACTACTGACAATGTCTAACGACCGTCGATTATGCCTATCCATCTCGTTTCGCACCTGAATATGTACTCAGCAGTGCCTGCCTAACCTTTAAATGTATTATTATTATAATTTTTTAATTATTCAAAATAGGACATTCCTAGCCCATGGCTATCTATAATATCTATTGATAATACAGAATAATAAGTTTGTCACTATTTTAACAAGATTATTATATAATATAAAAAAAACTACAGAAGTGTGCAGGCGTTTTACCAAAATATTTAACTAATAATAATTATATACAACAGACAAATATTTTTAAAATTTTAGTAGTTCAGTACTCATGACAAATATTTATAACATTCATATTTGCTAGGTAATTCATTTAAAATTACATTGGAGAAATTACAAAAAAGTATTGTATTTTAAATCACTATATTGTACCTGCACGACGCTCTTCGTTAAAATTTAATCAAATGTTCCATCCCGTCGGTTGAACACTTTGTCATTTGACTTTTGACAACTTCTATTTGAATTTAGGTTTAATGGTCAGTTTTTAGTTCAAACAGAATAATTGAATGATTGAATAAATGGATAGAATTGGTTTGTTGTCAAATCGTCAGTTAAATTCATTAATAATACTCATCTATTGTTCGGATAAAATATATATATTTTTTTTATTACTAAAAAAAGATCAATTTTGTTCATTCGCATACATTGCATAAGTGGAAATAAACTATTGATTTCAGTCTGACCATCGTTTTACCCTTACCACCATATCCCTTTATCCGCATCAAATTGAACATTTCCATAGTACTCGGGGGAATATTCAACCAAAGGATTAGTTGCATGTTGGACCTATTATGTAAAAAAAAAAAAAAATACTAACCAAACCTTTTAGATACGACGTAAATTGTACGAAAAAAATATTTAAATGTATATTTTTGTTCGTTTGAATACATATTGCAAAATTACTATCTTTAATTTAACTTTAGAGTTATTAATAATGGTCCACTAGGATTTCATATCTATTAGGTACTACTGTACAGATTATAATAGACGTATATACATTTTTAACGATTGTTTCGCATTTTTCAAAGTTTTTTTTAAAATATACATCTCGATATGGTAATATAGGTAGCTTACGAAAACGTATCAAATTTTCATCAATTGTTTTTTGCTAGCGTGCCGATTCGTTGTTAAAATTTTAAATTAAAAACATATTAACATTTATTAAAAAAAAAAAAGAATGTATGATTCTTTGGAAAAAAATATTGTTGGATGAATTGCGACAGTCATTTATTTGTACACAACGTATGCTAAGCTGACAGTTGTTTTTATCGTGTGAAATAAGAACGAATATATTATGTCAGAGGACTTTTCTCTTCACTCTTAGATAGCTAAAGGTTATCTGAATTTTGTATCGAATTTAAATGCGTTTCTCTGCGTAGATTACATCCTAAAACCTGTGTCATATGAAATTTCGACAAATTCTTTACATTAAATACAAGATAAATGTATTTGCAGGATAGTATAGCCACATACCACTCGAAAGTCTTACGAGTATCACTTATATCCTCAACTATTTATCATGATGCTGTTGATAAAATGTTATTTTAAAATAAATGGTTCAACGATTTTATTCTTTTTAATATGTTATTTATATACCCCAGTCACCCAGAATAGGCATTTATTTTTTAAGCTAATTCGACTTGGGGTCATACATTTTTTTATTTAATAATTTTTCATTATTTTATTATAATTTTATTGTACTTCGAGTAATAATATATATTGTGCTAATTATATATGACTAATATTCCATTATATAGATTTATATATTATAAGTATATTAATTGTTTTAATACCATCTTTTATGAGTTTGAGGCTTTAATGATTATTTTGTAAAGTTCATGTTCCTATGAATGATTGATGTTTTGATGTGTTACAAGACATATCGATTTTTCATCGATGACGAATACCATGAATAAATTAATTAAACTTTTAAGGCATGACTTAAATGTATTAATTATTATTATTATTATTCGAATATATATATTATTGTTTAATGGAATGACTTTTTAATATTTTACTTGTGCTTGCATACTTCTTCGTCTATACATAGCCCGTCAATATTTACAAACGGTTTTGTCTATTTTCTTTTTTACTTTTTGTATCAAATGTTATTTTTAAGCATTTGACAATACTTATATTCAATAATGTTTTGACAAGCTTCTGAAGTTATTTTTTTTTTGTGAAATTGTTCGTCACAAAAAATATATATTCAAGTTTTCAGAAAAATGTAAACATTTTGAGTACATACTTGATTTTAATTTCCGGTTACTTTAAAAAATGTAAATAACGGAAATGCATTGACCGGATGTATGTTACTAGTCTCTAGTTAGAATTTCCTCTGCCAATCACAATGATCTCGGTCTAAACTTTGGTTATTTTGACATAGGTACAGTGCATTAGTTTTGACCAATATAATGTCTAAAGAAAAATAAATGAAATAGGTACAATTAAAAGTTATGTAATAAATAGTTATACAATTATAAAAATTGGTGGTTTGATATTTATTATTTGCTTACTGTTCTAAATCTTCCTCTGCGCATGATACATGTTACAAATATATAGTGTATTGTAGATTTGAGTATAATTTTTTTATAATAAATTTATAAATAGTTTCACTGTTGCATAAACATTGTTTTGGTTTTTTTTTTTATAATATCGTGAGACATCAGTTTAAATTTCAGGCTTATACGTAGATTCCTCTAACATAATATATTAGTAGATACTTATGAATTTTAACATGACGATATTTAGGCTTTCGGTATCACATAATTGCTTATAACATTTTGATTTTAAATTTAATTATTATTTTTTACTGTCGATATAACTCTACCATATACATTTATTTACATGCATAACTTTATGTTATACTTTAGTTTTTAAATAATTATGTATTTGTAGATTGAATCATAATTTTTTAAAACCTATAATATTATTATGACTTAAGCGCTTCTATTGGTAACAATAATAATTATTTTAAATCGACTACAACGGTTTCTATTATTTACCACGAACCGTGTAATATATTAATATCCGATGTATTCAATAGGTATTTTATATTAATTAATATTAATCCATGAATGAGTTTTTTTTTAGTTAATTCTCAATAATCATTATTGTTATAAGTTGCTTAGGGTTTTTGAGGCAAGCGGTCCCTTGAAATATTTTGAACATTAAGTCGATATTTTGGTAGAATTAAAACAAAAGACTAAAGTGAATACTATAAAGTTTTTGTTTGGTGTGCGTTGTAGAAATAACAGAGATAAATAGGATATAATGACTGCATATAGTTTGATGTATATTGCGTATAACCAACGAAACGTAAAAGTTTTTGAAAAATATTAAACAATGACTTTTGAGAGTCAACCATGAGCGAATTAAATTATATGAGTTTCGAGTGAATGTAGCTTGGAGTTACTAATGCGTTTTAGTAAACTCACAGGCAACTAGTTAATGATAAATATTTGTTTTTATCAAATAGTAAATTGACTTAGGCATTTTCAGTGATATATTTTTCTTTTGCATGCATCATATCTGGGGCTTACATTATTATTATACATGGTAATCTCTCATGAATATTTGAGCACATTACGGGGTTGTCCGAGAAGTCAAATATTCCTATTTATGCGATTCTTGTGCGTTCGAGATGTCTATTATACGTGTGTAAAATTTTTCTTTCGATCCGAGAGAGATGGCTTTGGAATATTTTACGATCGAAAATAATAAATATTCTCGTGTACGTTGTAGGTCATCGACGAGGGACTGGTATTCTATTTTTTCATACTATAAACAGATCGAAAAATCTCTACAGTAGAATTATTATTTTACCTTGTTTATTTTCGCATTTATATCATAAATTCTATTTATATTTTACAATTTAATTTCAATGCAAAGAAATTTCCCAATAACTTTATGCGTTAGGTTATACGTTAGGTACGGTTAATATATTAAAAGCGGGGTCCTGCAAGGGGTCGTCTTTAAATTTGAAATAAATGATTAGCATTCGTAAAGCGTTTTTGAGCAGAACTTGGTTTGTCTATGGTATAAACGATAAATGTTGACATTTAATGACAATTTGGTTGTTATTTTTCACGTCATATTCTTCACATTTACTGAGAAATTTCAAAATTATCGACAAAAGAACAATTTCAGTGATTTTCTGATGATTTTTTATTAACTGCAGGAATCAGAAACTTTATTACCGGTATTAGGTATTATGTTAAGAGTGCATAAATTATTCGGAGAAAAATTTTAAAACTTTTGGACTCACGTAATCGAATGAGGATTTTAAAATATTTTTAAAAGTAATATTAAATATTTTAACCAAATATTGTTATAACTTACATACTTACATTGTACCGTAATAATAGGATGACAATACTAAAAATATTAGACAACCTTCCTAGTTTCCAAATTATTAATGCATATAATAGTTTTAATACTTGCGTAAATTAGTAGAATTAATGAGAAACTACAGTCATTAATTATGATTACTTATATTTTGTGTTATGATATTGTGATTAAAGTCTTATTCCAAAAATGTTTTTAATTAAATACTGTTGTACAATAAAGATCATTAACTCTTAAATCATATTTTGTTGTTGCAATACTTATTGTGTTTCATGATTTAATGTTCCGTGTTGGATAATTCTTCGAGTATGGTTTTAGTATTATTTTTCGTCATAAAATATTAACTGTGTATAATAATTAAAAATTATGTTAGTATGTATTAAATTATTTTTTATTTTTTTGGTAAGATATATTAGTATGTGATGTATTGAGTTAATATTTTTTGATTTGTAGACCATATATTTGGTAGCACTTAATGTACGTGGAAAACTTAACTCGTTATTAATGACTAAGTTTTTGAAATTTACGATTATAACTTTGGATTTACAAAGTCTTGCGTTTAAAATTATACGATTAATAATACGGAGTTCATATTTCCGGTATGGGTTTGGTAGTAAACGGAAATTAAGACAGAATCCGCTCATTTTCACATTGAAGTTTCTGTACATTAGTGTTGTACAAGAGAACATCGAAGTAAACGGGGTACTATTTTTACAAAAATGAGATAACTTTAACCTCTTACACGTGCTATATTTATGGTAACATATAGTTTCTAAGAAACCACACTTCAATGACAATAATACAATAGTTAGTATGTAGGTAAACGCACCACCGTGTAGTTATTAAGTAAGACATTTGAGCCTTGATATAAACATATGCGAGTGTGAAGTTTAAAACTTTAGATTATAAAATTAAAATTCAATACAAAAGCTAAAATGTCAACTGTCTTGATATATTAAACTTAGAGGTAAGACATATGGCTCTGTAACCTATACCTACTATTAAACTAATGGTTTTAATTTAAACAATTATAATCCATTGTTCACTTAAATAATGATTAAAAATTATTTTATTTGTTCTCAGAGTAAAATATATCAACGTTAAATATCATACCATACATTTAATATAATATAACAGCAATCTTTAAGGAAATATAAATCATAAATAATGAGTACACCTATGTGTATATTTTTAAATTAACTTATTGCACATATTTAAGCTATTTATTACGCAATCAATCACGTTTAATAATATTTAAAATTTTAATGATAATTTATAAAATAAAAGTGTTTGCAAGAATACGGAAACAACATGAATATTCATTAAATAGTTGAATATGTTTATACGTTTAATTTGATTAGTGTTTATAACACAATTTTTTACTTATTCTGTACCATATACTATGTATTTTAATTATGGTTAATTATTATCCTTTTCAGAATTAAATTATGCGTATGCAGCAATCATACTTGCTCATTTTAACGATCTCAAAAGTATTCTGCTTTTAGGTAAACGACATTTGCATAATATTCCTGTTAGGGTACTGTGCTCCACCGCTCTTATACTATGTATACAGAAATGGCTGGAGCTCACAGGTGTATTTTAATGTATATACGGGTGGTTTAAAGGGCGTGTGAGGTAGTGTTTGAATACCATTATCACGTAACTTAAAATTAACAAATTATCTTAAAAACTGAGCGAACATTAAGTATATAAAAATTAAAAATATAAAATAAAAATATGAGATATAGGTACCTACCAATAAATTAACGTATGCAAATTTATTATATTTATACCTCAAGCAGCGTTTTGCTGGTACCGAGGAGCTCAAATCTGTAAAATCCAATAATTCAACAAATTGTATCAAGTGTTTGGGATTTTTGAGTATTTTTTAATTTGAGTATATTTTATTAATTCTCATTTCCATTGATAACTGCAGATGACTATTACTGTTCAAAATATACAATTTTTTTTTTAACTTCACCTATTCAGGGTAGGCTCTGGGATGGTTTTATAATACTTTGATAATCCTTTTGTACTTTGGTATTCTTATGAAAAAATTTTAAATTTTTTTTTTTTTTTGTCAACACGCATTTCACTTCATGAATTATTATTAATTTTGTGCAACGAAAATCGTATGGTCAAATAAATTACAACATATGTTTCCGTATAAACGAAAATAATTCAAAACTGAAAATAACTAGGTATATATAAAATGATGTACTATAAAAACCGCTAGTTTCAAGATTTCTCACCGATAAAACTCATACAAGTCGTTACGTGTGCAAGTATAAGACCGTGATTTATTAATGGAGATATCTTATATCCAAAACAATATTAAGGATAAGTAGTGGAGGCGTATAATACGCGTTGAATTCGAGTTGCAGGAGATGGTATAGCCTATATGCTGGAGTGGTGAGTGAGAAAGAGCTTATATTTACGGGATTATTATACTTGGGCAAGACACCCGCGGGTTATGCGATAAATTTCAAGACTGAGGAGAGAATCAGTACCATAGTAGTAGTTTAAGTTGTTATTGTTGTTGTTACGTTCCCTATATATAGAGTGTAATTATGATTCACCCATTCGTTCTTGGTATACGCAAAACTTTTCAAATGCTGTCGGACAGGAATTATATAAGGTCATTAACGATCGTGCGTTACCGACAAAACCAATTTTTTCTTTTTTTTTTATGTTTCTTTGGCTTAACACGTTTAACATAGGTCAGCATTTGTACAAAACTCTATTTTATAGATTCAGACATTTTAGAACTCTTTGGATTTAAAAATCTACAGGTGTACGACAAATAAATATAAATTTTCAAATGAAAAATTGTTGACCAATAGTTAATATAGCTATACTTAACTATCATAAAACTAGATATGACATTTGATGGCTTTTGACTTTTGACATTTCAAGAAAATTTATCAATACATTTTTTTTGTTTGGTTAGAATAAGTTGGTATACTTATTGAATATTGATATTAATTTTTAGTTCTATACTTTTGCCAGGTAATTAAGGAAAACATCTTATTTAAATGTATTTTATTTGATTCATAACACGTTTTTAAACTCTGATGTTTAAGTTATGAGTTTATGCTTTTAGAAAAATGATTTTTAATGATTTGGCTATACATTATTCTAACCAAAAAAGTACCCCCATATCTCATACTTGAGATGGATATTTTTATTTAAGTAATAGCCATTAATTAAGAGGACTTTATCAATACCTATTCAGAGAAATTCTTAAAATAAAGTATGAGTAATTAATCATAATTATAAAAATTAACAATTAATTTTGATATATATATATATTATATTATTAATTTTATAATATCGTGGTTTTTCACATTGCTTAAATATTTATGTTTATTAAAATATATTTGATTTCCTTTGGTGGCAATTTTTATGTACATTTAAATATTTATAATACAACGCATCAATGCTTAAATGCAAATAAATATAATGTAGGTACCTATATATTATGAAATATTCTAACATTCTGTTGAAGTCTTCTGTAACGACTTTTCTTTATAGCTACGTTTCTCGAGACATGTCCTTTATCGAAATCTCAATCCCGAAGGAAAGCGAAAAAAAAATGCCGTTCCTTGAAGTTATTAGATAAAAGAAGGGCGTAGGACAAAAATTAAAAGATAAAGGTACATTCATCAGTGTCAGTATGTGGGAAATGCGCAAAAAACCGTCATACTCACAAAACCTATTACAAGTGATACACCAACACGCGATAGGGCCCTTGCGACAGGAGGAGAAAAAACGTAGGAGAAAAAGAAAGGATAACATCGCCTCCGGAGTGTTGTACAAGGAATTTTTTTACGGCCCTTTTGTTCTGTTAAGCCTTAATAGTAAACAATAGACGGAATTCAGGTCACAGATTTGATCCAACGTTCATAACTTCATGGTAGTGACTTTTTATGATGTACCTATATATTTTAGTGTCGGCATTGTGTCACGGTTGGGCGTTAGAGGATTCTTCTAAAATTTATTTTTACATCGTGTACCGTATAATATGACTTTCGGGGTATACACACATATTTCAGCTGAAACTTAAAACTAGAATATTTCAATATTTTCCAGTGTACATTAGTTTAAATATCACACACTGTATCAAATTACTTATTTCTTTAAATATTAATGATTACAAATAAATAAGAATATTCACTGAAAACAAATAAAAATATTATGCAAACTGAGTAATAGTTTTGAGATTAGTGCATCATTGTTTTGCTTATTTATTTATTCTGCAATATTGTGGGTTAAATGACGGGTTTTCGTTGAATAGGTAATTATTGGAAATTTTCATAATGGGTGTGGAGAAACCGATAACAAACGGATGATTTAATGTACTATCCGTTCATTGAAAACCCATCATCTGTCCGGGTCCTTAATAGTTAATGGAGTCGTTTATCTGACACACAACACTTATACAGATAGCCATTTATTTTTCTCATTTATTATAGTCTTGGGTGAAAATATTAAAGATTACTTAGAGGTTATCAAATTTAATAAAAAACAAATCTGAATTAATCTGTCGAGTATTTGTTATAATAATATTTTGTTTCGTATTCCCCACTTACTTTTATTATCAGTTATTACTTTTTATTATTATTATTTAAAGAAATACGTTTCGACTACTAGGTCATTGGAGTCTACATAAGTAACATTATATGTTTGCATTATTTGTAGTTTTTGTTTGATGTTAAAATTTACATTTTAGGTTCTTAAACTATATTTTCTTAAGTGGCTTCCTCGAAGAATGTTATAGTGTGTAACCTATAAAACATAATTAATTAATATATTTTAGCTGCTGTATTCATTAAGATTACTATTTTATATTGAAATATACATTTTCAATATTCTTATATTCAAACCTAATCCTTCCACTCCACCTTTGAAGGGAATATGGATCGCAATGGTTTTTCTATGTTGTGTTATGAGTTGCGTGTTGTATAAAAGACAGTAGGTAACTGTTAAAATAGCGTAGGTATACCCACAATCATATACAGTATTAAATTGTTTTGTTTTAACCATTAGCATATTTTCCTTATTTTCTGTTTCTTTATATTCTTAAATTATATACTTCTACGCAGTAAAGTTGGTAATACATATTTATGCAGTGTTCTACGTAGGTACAAGTAAAACGATATTTTAAAATTAAATAAATTGAAATAAAGTTTTTGTCAACAAAAATAAAGCATTCATAATTTGTCGCGTTGGGAGACCACGATGTTATAATAATATACGAAAAATCTGACAATATTTTCACGATGATTTATCGCGCACTATTATTCATCTAGTTAATGGTACCACCATTTTAATGGTCAAAAACATTCAATACAACTTTATAATATTTCACATGTATAATATTACACTTCAAACTATTATCAGTTGCAATTTTTTCATCACTTCGTGGGTACATTTTCCATTTTTGAACGGTCGTCACCGCATCCGTCGTACTATTGTTTGGTATAACTTCATGACGGGCTTTAACATAAATTACGCGATATACTATTCAAAACAAAACAAAATAAAAACAAAAAAAAACAAAGGAAATCGAATCGGACGCGAATAAGTTCGTTTTAATGGCGGAAACGAGCTGGGAATTTTTAAAACGGCTCTAAAGTTTTGACTCGAACAAGCCAACCGACCGTCTTCTACAAAATTCATCGGTATTGGCCGATTTGTAGTTTTTTAGAGATACTATACATTGTATACGCGTAAAATTTACGGATAACGCAATACAAATGTTATCAATGTTATTAATGTTATCCAAAAACCCAAGCCGTTAGCATATTATTTTACGATAATATAATGATGATAATATTAATAAAAGCAGAATTGTACGGAATTTCGGCGAATTCGATTTAGTTACGAGATTCGCACGCTCCCCCCCCCCCTCGCGTGTAATCGACCTGCACTGTATTTCCGGAAACGGAGCGTGACGAGAGGAAGCTAGGAGGATACTACTGTAGCAGGCTGTAGCGGAGTGTCGCGTGGGGATGGAGATAATGTAAAACATTTCCGGGAAAATATTATATTCTTTGACGCGCGTCCGGAAAACCCGACAATCACGCGTCGGCGGCGCGATATATCGTCGTCCCTCGCGTTGATAATAATATCCGTCGAACACGCGAAGTACACCTCTGGTTTTTTTTTTTGTTCTAACGTATATTATGTCGGTATAACAGTGATAACATTATCATAATTATTATTTTTGGGCGTACCTACCTACCTACGTTTCTAGTAATATAGCATACACTTACGGGCACTCGCACCGGATCGTTTCCGAAACATACCCGCGACTCCACATTTCGGTGCATTCAATTTCAGGAAATAGGCTTAGGGTGAGACACATGGGACACCTGTCAGTGTGTTGTGCGCGCACGCTGATAGTCGGTCGTACTGTCATTTAACCACAGCCAGCTAATATATCTGTGCTGTACCCCTGTCGTCGTCTAATATACTATATTTAGGTATAAGTACCGTGCATTGTACCGGTGTGTCGGTGATTTATGCTAGGTACTATTATTGCGGTCTGTCGATATCGAATCGGCCGTTCGCCCATATTATTGAATCGTACGATGATATATGAATGCGGTAATAAAAATAAAAGCGTGTTAAAACGTAATATTTTTTTTTCACAAATTTAAAAAAAATTTATCTAGTCGTATATATATGCACGCTGCACGCACACTCACACACACCCACACATACACACACACACATATACATTCTCGATTCTCCGTCATTGTCTTCGGCCGCCGAAAAATCTACTCGCCCCGCCCGGCTTGTGACCTAAAACATGGAAACTAGAGAAATCAATACTCGCGGGGAAAACAGAAAAATGTGTAATGTAGTCCCTCTGCTAAATAAACGGCTCGCGGCGAACCCGTCGAGGTGTAAGCCCATGTATCGGATACAACACACATGTGGTAACCAACTGTGCCCTGCGGTTATCATCGTTATTATGATTACTGTACCGTTATTATCGTGTCATTGCCATTGCGCTTAAACATTAGCGTATGCGTATAGATATATAGGTATAGGCATTTTCATTAGTGAACTGGACCTCGATGGTGTTGGCTGGGCGTCCCTTATTGTTATTGCCAGTCGTAGACGTTTGCGGTTTTATTATAGATTTTTCTTCGCTGGAAAAACACTCGAAATCGGTTTTTGTCTTAAAAATAGTTTTTCACATTTCTTCTACCTACGCGACTGCACCGGAAAATCATTCAACTTGTCACGTGACTTCTCACAAAGCGAATAATTTTCACGAAAATGGAAATACGTATAGATTTTCCTAGTAATATTTACAGAGATCTGCACCCGTCAAATGTGTTTTTGTTTGGAAATATCGAGATCGCAATCGAGTGAAATTGACACTGCTAACTAAAACTATCAGCTGCAATCTCAATCAATATAACCAGTCGCTTTCATTACTTTCTGTTAATCTTTTTAAATTGATTTAAGTTAAAAATACCTCCTCTGAAATATTTTTACTATAAATTCAATCTTATTAAAAAATTATTAAATATCATTATATGTGAGTTTGCACAATATGACGCAATGAATATTTAATAATTTTTTTAAAAGAATATTTATAACGTTCCTTTGCTCGAGAAAAAAATGTCTCGCAGAATATCTTAACTATAGGCATTCAAAAGTAGGATCCATTAGACGTCTCAACTTGAAATGATTAATTGTAGATTACTCTTTCAGTTTGACTGTACTATATTAATCAACGAAACCGCATTAACAGTAAATAGTTAAATAGTATCAGAGTTATTGCTATCACCTCATTGCGCCTTGTGCGGTGTAAAACCATTTCTCAAAAACGTCGGTTTCTGTAAGTTCATTGTGTTGCTCGTGACAGAAGCTTCCCGCACTCATTAATGGATAACATTATTTCATATTATTTATTATATACTGTCGTGAGTCCCTGAATAGTGTCGGTGATGGTCCCCCAAAACTGTCAGTTGAATAAATTTGTGCATTTCCTTCGCATTTTCGGACATTCCGGTCGTGTACGGTTGAGAGAACGGTGTGGCGAAGGGGTTGATCATGTTGACAGCTCGAATTGGTTGAACGTGATGAAGATAAATTCTAAGAGATTGTCATCAGCGTTTCCCTATATTATGGTGTTTGGTGGCATATACTGGTATATTCGAAACGGGATTTAAGTAATTTTTTCTTTCATAAACTTTTTTGGACAAAATTTGTCCTTATATTATAATGTAGGTATTGAATGAGCCGGTAACTTTAATGTGTTATATCATCTGACAAATGTAACATTTTAATGAAAAAAACTTGTCGTATACGTTTTACAGGAAATGTATGATAAATTATTTTGGTTCAATGACATGAAAATTAAAATTAAAAAAAAAAATCATTATGCATATGAGTAAATAACTACAAATGTATTTAATATAAACTGATCGATTTATTAGAATAATCCAGCGGTAAAAAACATGTATAAAAAATTTAATCTATAGGTACTAATAGTTTTAACACTTCTTATTCGATAATAATACTTAATTTTACATTCTGAATGAGAACAAAGATAACTAAAATGATTCAATTTTGATATTATATATATTTATTACTGTGGTTTATGTTAAATTTTTGTTCACATATAATATATAAATTATAACACAGTAAAATATGTTCTAAATTCTGGATGATTTTTTGAACTTATTTATTGATGATAGCAACAATTAACACTATGTAGGGATAATTTTTTAAAATACGTTCATTAGTTTTCAACAAAATGTACCTAAACATTGTTATGTAAAATTTGTTTATGTTACGCCTATTGCTTATGTTTCTATGTTCTGAAGACTATACGGTCAATTTGATTTTTTTTACTGATATGCCGTAAATAGCATCTTAGGTAATTGTCATCATTGTCCCTGGTGGCACATTTCTCGGGTCATTTCTTTGATCCAATGTATGATCAAATTATTTCTACACTTTCTCAAAATCGTTTTTTTTTTTATGAGTGTAAACTGAACTATGATTTCGTTTTTTGCTGAATTTACAGATAATTTTCAAGAAGAAAAAACAAACAGTCTTTAAACATAAATCGAATCGGGTTTAATATTTTTAGTAACCTGTAAAACATAAAACTTGAGAACGAAAAACTAAACAAATATTTTTTTGGTTCAATTTAGAATTTAGGTTTGTTTATTATTTATTGTAATTAAAGTCGGACTGTGCACAATAACAGTTTTAATAATAAACGTGATAGTTAAATAAATAATATACTACTCACGATTTATACTCGGGATATAAAAATATTGATCATATTATCCACCTTACCTTAAACATTTACTTATTTTAAAGCTTAAACCAATTGTATAACATCATTATATTGTATAGCTTAAGGTTCATATATTGCTGTCCGTCAATTTCACTTGTGACTTAGCACACGACCGTGCGCGCATAAATTGAATAAGTCGTGGTTGGCCGTAGTTTGGCGACATTCCATAGTGTTTCCGTTCTAAATAGAAGAGAGCTTAGGTCCCCTTGAATTCCACGGCGGTGGTCTTCCTCATATTCTGGCAAGAGCAACAGCAGCGTATTATATATTTTATAGTAGGAGCACATTAATACACATGTTAACACTTTAACGGTAGAAGTTTCCGCTTCAAAGGAATATTTCGAAAAACCATTGATAGTTCTACAAGTTATAACTATTATATTATGCATAAACATTATATACGTTATAATAGGTACCGAATAATACGCTTATAATATGCTATGCATAATAATACAACACATCGCAGAGGGCAGATAGTTATACCGAGTATACCGCGTTTGCGTGGATATTCATAAATGTGCTTTGTACCTATTATATAATATATTGTGCGGACATGTTCGATAATATTATATGCGTTGTAGACCATACATGGCCGGTATCCGCGTATGTTTAGGTCCCCCCCCCCTTATTATTGCTCTATTGTGTGCTTGTGTGTTAATCGAGTCACATTAATTGGGGAAACTATACACCCCTCAAACACCCACATATAGGCTAAACTCGGTAATAATGATTGAACATTTCTAGGAACCCACACTGCGAGTCCCTGTACACTTCACGGCCGGGCATCATTAAATTAAGCTTAATTCAACACACGAATTTATGTCAGTATGTGCACTCGCTATAGAAGGCTGTATTATCGTATCCGATGACGTACGAACGTTTCAATAGATATTATAATATTATAATAATATACGCAATGGCGTAATATATTATACACATTATATAACGGTCATGGTGCGAATAATGTACATGCTTCGGTTAAATGTACAACAATACATATTCATAAGTAACGACGTACGTTTGTGTGTGTGAGTGTGTGTATGTGTGAGTTTGAGTGCGATTTTCGTACGTTTTTATTTGAGATAGAGGAGATTAATCGATTTTTCTAAAAATGGACCGTGATCGATAACAATGTGGCAGTTAATTTGTTATGCTGAAAATATTGACGCTTTAGTTTTGGATAGATTTTTAATTAGTTTTAAAATTGTTTGTAGATAGATATTATAACACAGTATTTAATCCAGGCTCTGTAGTTGGTGTGTATTAAACTGGGTGTCAAGAACGATCCGTTCGGTGTAGTGGCACAAATAGAGTTAGCGTTTGAATATTATATGTACGTGCATAATATTCATGTTTATTTTATCGCGTAAATCTCGTATCGAATATTATACTGTCTGTATTTAACCGAACACTAATTAAAATATGTAGGTATATTGTTGATTTAAAATTTAAAATTTAAATTTGTATTTGGTTGGTATCGCACAACATTGCCGTTTGTGTAGTATGAAACGAAATATTTTGTAATTTTCGACCAATGTATAATTTAACATAGTATTTATTAGGATATAGTGTTTACATATAGTATTAAAACGAGTATTTGTTTTTTTTTAATATTACAAAGTTGTAATGAAGTGATTTGCAAAAATAAAATAATAAATTATGATACGATTTACTGGGATAAGAACATGTTTGTATTAGACGGCGCATGGAATAGGCAATCTCGGTGTTCGTATGTATAGGTGTATTGGCAATCTCAGGGTACTTAGTAGGTTTTACATTCCTGTTTAATATTAAACGGAACTATTATTTATTATTATTATTATTATGATTCTATAACAAATATTTAACATATTAAAATGCATTAATAGTATATAGGTAATATTATTTCATAACGTATTTAGTTATTTTATCTAAACATATTCCATTCCCGTATCCAAGTTTATTATAGATTTGAATTTTCTTGTCGTATTCAACATGGTATAGTACGTATGGTCAATATAGACAAATTTTGGTCGGACTGATTGGTAATGAAAATTCGAATACATTAATTCAGGATTTATGACTGTTCACAATTGTTTTAAATTATATTAACCTTAAAAATTATTCGAAATATTACGAGTTATTGTTTGAAGTTTAAGCAATTTTAGAATTATTTAATGAAGAACAAAGTTAATAAAGTAGTTTATACTTCTAAGTACAAAACTTGGTAGTAATATGGATTATATAACGTCTTATAAACGCCATTAAACATATTATACTCTATTAGAATAGATATAGACATTTATTGTTAAATTTAATAACTGTAAAGTTCGCCAAACATAATAAAAACTATAGATTTCATAAACGTTATTCTGGTTTTATGTAGAGGTATTCGTTAAGTAATTTTTATTAAATCGGAAGAATTATAGTATTTCCATCGTTTAAACATATTTTTATAACTTTTCAATAACAAAATTACATAAATTAAACATACTTTTATTTTGTTATAATTAAAACACATAAAAATTATACAACATAATATACATAAGAGTAATATAATTTTTCAGATTTGTTCTAGTTTTACTGTTAGTGCCGAAATTATGATTATTTGAAAATTAGCATCATGCAGTTATTTAAACTTGGTATATTGTGTGGCTTATACCTATATAATTAAATATTTATATGTTAATATTCCGTTGATTAAATATTTTATTAATCTTATCCTAATAATCCGTAATACTCTAGGTCAGTAGTAAAATTATTTGTTATATTGATATTTTTATTTTTGGTAAATTTTATTTAAAATGTCTAGTTTGGTAGTAACTTTAGTAACTTTTAATTATAATACTTTTGCAAAGACTTGTAATATTTTAAATACCTACTATTTCTATGCCAATTGATTTTCTTTTGTCTGATTCTTATTTTATGGTATACTATTTCTTATTAATTCCAAATACATACATGCCTATGATAATGAATCATTCATTCATGTTTTTTAATTAGTCAATAATTAATTGATAAAATTGAGCTGTAAATATTATATAAACCAACATGTTATATAAATGTCTATTTATAGTTTATTTAAATTGAATTTGATGTCAAGTTGATTACATTTCAAATATATTTTATTAATTGTCTTTAGAAATGTTTAAATCGATCTAATTTCTTTCTATTTAATCAATTATCATAAAATATACATAATTATCATAGACTTATAATATATAGACCGCGCATTACGCTCGTTTTGTGTGTAACACTTAAGGCCAACATATGTGCGAAAGAGACTACTGAACTGTATATTGTTCAGTGAGAGAGACAGACTCTGACATAACAATTTCAAGGAGCTTAAAGACAATTTGTACATTACTCCTTGAGATTATAAATATTTAAAATATAAGAGTTGCTTATAATCTCCTAGAAAAAGTAATGTCAGAGTCTGTCTCTCTCGCACATATGTTGGCTTAAATATATTTCACTAATGCGCGGTCTATATATATAAGTCTATGATAATTATCAATATTTATGAATAGATGTAAGATTATAAACCACTATAAAATGAATTAAAAGTACATCATATGGTTTTTAATATTGAATAATAATATATTATAATAAAAGTTTAATAATTATACGTTTGAAAAACTAGTAAATAATTAAAAAGTATACCTAAGATAAATTTAGAGATAATAGTTGATGTTTATTTTTTATTATCCTGAATTGTAAATAAATTAATGTATGTATTTTACATTTAAACAAATATTTTATGTTCTCATTTATCTACTCTAAGTATATAATTTAGCTGCTCAAATTCCATTTAAAATTTTTCAGTGGTTTCTCAGAAATTTAATTCAGTTATATTTCTTTGGATTAGGGAAGTTAGCATAAAGTTTTTTATACAACATTTATCGCTTAGGATTGAACTTTATTTTTAAAAAATAGATCTTTTGGGTTCGTACTTTCTGGTAAACTTTTTAAAATAAGTAAATCGGGTGTATAACTGCAGACAATATACCTACGCTCTAAAAAAGTTTCGTTATTTATAGTTAATAAAAATCCATTCCAAAGGAATAAAACGATTTTGGTGTATACGGTGTGCTTTGTAAGTATGCTAAGTAATTTAGGCTTAACCACTACACATTTTTATAATATACAGACAACCGAAAGGCTTTAGTAAATATATATATTTTATAATTTTTATATTATATTTGTATATACATTTAATGTATATTGTGAAGACCTGAAACGACCGGCATGCGTCGTCATCATCATTACACAAAAAGTATTTTCTTTATCGTTGTCAAAAGGATGTTTAGTCAAAGGGATTCAAGTTTCATTCCCTATAATTAGACCAAAGCACCAAGACTGGGTTTACCTTTGATATAGTTTCAAAGATGTAATACACTAGTCAAATATCGTTGCTCTGAAATGAGTTCCAGTAGGTAACCTTAGCGTAGACTGTAAAAATATTTCATGCGGACCTACGTAATGCAACAATTTATTATTAATTATTATGCATCGCTTTGTTTGAATATTTTTAATTCGTGTGCCATACAATTTAATGGTTTTGATTCGCAGACGCGACGGTGCTAATGTGATTGTAACTTTTGGATAGACCCTATTATTGTTGAATTTATTTTTTGTCTAATTGAAAAATAGTTTATAGTTTAAAAGTTAATGTTTAAATTACCGTAACTTCAAAACTTTGAACGCACAGATAATAATATAATTACGTATTCAAAAGGAGCAAGTCTTAAAACTAAATTTGAATGATCAAAATTCAAGTATTATACATTTAAATGTAATATCTATCTTTATGGAAATCTTTAAATGGAAACCAAACGAACCGTATTCGAAATATTACATTTTAGATTCTAAGCAAAGCTATCGGTTTCACATTATGTTATGCCTTACTCGAAACATACATCTTTATAATATATTTTCTATTATCTCAAACATTATTGAGTGTTTGGCGTAGGTAAGTACATCACATAATATGATGAAATTTATGGAAATTTAATTTTTTTCTCGAAGGAATTGTATAGTATATTGTATTTATTAAAATAATGTAAGAACTACACTAAGCGTTGTATCTTTTTTCAAGTACAATATAATATCCACACATGGAAATATTGATTTTCGAATTTAACATTTTAGCTATATAACTTTGTAGAACAATAATTATAAATTGCCAAGCAGGACGTTATTTTTTTGGGTGCTTATTTTTATGAAATGAAAACCTCTATAGTAGGTACCTACTTATATACGGTTGTAACAACAACTATTTGTGGATAAATCGTTATAGAACCTATATCGTTAGTATTTATAATATTTGGGTATTCACGATACCAATATTATATCAAACATATAAAAGTTTTATTTATAGTGAAATTCTTTAAAGAATTCTACTGTAATATTTTTGAGGTCAAACTGTATTCACGAAAATCAATAATGCTGGTAGGCAAGGTGTTTATATAACCTGTAGAGTTAATTTCCTCAAAATGGTAGTCAAATACAAAAATCCCGTCTAGTTCCTTTTAAAAAATAGTTTTTTTTCTCATTTAAGAACATTTTTTTTATATAGACTAGAAAACTTCTATGTATTTCTATTTTAAACTTTTACTTCAAAGTGTTCAGAGTATTCATGTTTTCAAGTTTACTGCTTGTGCTTTTATCAAAAAAAAAGAATGAGCTATTTCCGAGTTTTTGCATAAGTCATAAAACCGAGTGTTATAGGAATATATGTTCTAAAAACAAAATAGCTAGTAAGCTAAAATTTAAATATTACGACAATTTAAATGATATATTTTTAACTCTTCTTTTTGTATGACAAAAAAATTGCTTTTTACATCAATGTATCCTCGGATTTTGAGACGTGAAACTATTTTACATGAAATAATTTTTCCGTATCTTATAAATATTATTAAAATGTAATATATTTTAATCACTATAAATAGTTAAAGAGTGCTAAAATTCGAAATTATAAGGTTTATCAAAAGCATAGAAATGTAAAAATGCATAACATTTCTAAGCTTTGAATTTAACATCGAACTAAAAGTTAATTTACTTTATGTATAGCTATTTGTTTTGCTATATTCGTGTAATATTAATTTTTTCAGCGTTAGTTTGGCTGTATTTTATCGTAAAATAAAAGTGTGTAGTTGAAGTTAGCACGGTTACTATACTATTTATAATACTGTTCCAGAACATTTTCATTTATAAATTTGATTAACTTTGCCGAGAGATAAATAAATTAGTATTCACTAGAAAAAATTGATTAATTCTTATTTTTTTATACCCAATCCCACACATATTTGATGCTAATAATATTTGCATTTTATTTTATTTTGGCTCTTTACAATATATATTTGTATAATGTATATATATACGTACTTAAAGGTTCCTTTTTTCAATAAATCATGCATATTTTGTTTTAGATTTCTATTCGCCACGCGTGCATAAAACCTATAATGTATGTGCCCGTTATGTCGTCCAGGATTTCGTTGGCCATGGTTACCAAATACAACCGATATACTATTGTTGGTTTTATGAAATGTATTATTTAACGATATCGTATACTACTCGTGGTATCGTTGTCTTTAAACAATACGTCGTTTTATTTGCTATTTACATCAATTAAATAAATTATCTATAGTAGCGATATGGTACTAGTTACTACGACCTGCTACTACCTACTAATACCATAAATAATAATATAAATTTATTTGTTTACAGCACTCCGGTATTATCACGTGTTATTTAGATGCGCGTAGTCCGTTTTAATAAATTGCCAATTTGAACATATTGAATGCAAATAATAATAATAGCGATAAAACATTAATTATTGGTTATATTATGTATTTCAATGCATATATATATTCATAAATCATGTACATGAACTAGGAAGTAGAAACCCTGGAGTTGTCGTGCTCGTGTATAGCTTGTGTGTTTCTCGTATATCCCTCAATAGGTTATGCATGGTACTATATATTTATATTAATGTAATTTAATAAAGTATTGGACCATATTAGTTTTAGCTCAATACCATATATTTATAAACATAATAACTTATTGATATCATATCAGAAAGCTGATCGCAACTGCGGACGACTCACGGGCCGCATCTGTATCATTTTTAACTGGCACGTGCTACATTTCATATTACTTTATACATTTTTCTGTATTTTTATGTATTTTATTTTATTATATTTATAAAATTATTAAAATCGATATAATATTTATCGTAAAACTTGAATATGAATTCTTATCTACTATTATTCAACTATTAATTGTCTTAATAGTACATTTATATAGGGACATATTAGTTAACATGGCCTTTTTAATTTTTTTTTTGCTTTTTATTTTTTCTGGCTTGCTAGATTTTTGCACTTTTAAAAAATGGTCACTCTAGTAGCATCGAGTGGCCCATCCTTAGCATATAAGATAGTATTGTATAGATAGTTACATCTTCATCATTATAAGATACCTACCTACATGTTCGTTTAAATAACCAGTTATATTTCAATATATAACAAATGCCACTATTAAATAAACGAATTGACAAATTAACTGTATTTCTTTTAAGTAATTACAATTTCAATTATTTTTTTGATAATGCTGAGAAAACGGAACATTACATTTTATTTGTATTTCAATTCAGGAATTCAATTTATAATCAACGATATTGAAAAATGTATACTTTTTGTGTTTATATTTGAATCGTTTTATATTTTCATACCTCAGCTGAAAATAATAATATAATGTTCTTAATTTGATTGTTTGTAATCGATTATTGTTAAACCTTAAATGACAAAAGTTTGAAATTCCTTATTTTGGAATTGAAAGTATAAAGTATTGTCCACTGTCCACGTCCTTAATTATATTTTTCTATATTCTGTGTTTTTTTTTTCAAAGTTTGTTGTCCTTAATTATCTAGTCGATTTATATTTTCATTCATCAAACTTTATCTGCAACATTACTTATTTTTTGACTGTTACAGTGTTGTGACTATACGTTTTACAAAATAGGTTTTACTCTTAGAATAACTTGATTAGCAAAATACTTAAGAGGGCTGCAGCCGGTTTTGTCAAAAGTCAAAACTAATGTAGATTTAACCAATCTAAACATTAATTTTCTTTGTTATAATGTTTTTCAATATATTTAAATTCCGTATCATAAAATAAAACTTAAGGGGGCTGGAGGGGGCTACAGTCAATGAAAAAAAGTGACTTTTAAATCAATAACCTAGACAAAACTGGAAGAATTTGGTTTGACAGATATTAATTTTGAAAACTGATTATGATTGATCAACAACTTTACTAGGGAATGATAGAGGCGATTTTGAATATTCCAGTTATTGTTAGTGTCGTAATAAATAATATTAATACAAAAATATCATATTTTTTCGATATTTTTATTCTTGGATATCACGACTAAAAAAAAAATATTCAAAATAGCCTCGATCATTCCCTAGTAAACTTGTAGATCAATCATAATCCGTTTTCAAAATTAAAATCTGTCAAACCAAATTCTTCTAGTTTTGTCTAGCTTATGGCTCTAAAAGTCACTTTTTTTTCATCGGCTGCAGCCTCCTTAACGGACAATATTTTAAACACATAAATATAGGTTAAGATTATCGTATATTTATTCTAGAAGCTACACATTATTTTTAAATTGGATTTATATGTTATTCGAATCGTATGTAGCCAATGAACGGAAAGTTAAATTTATTTTTATTATATTCCGATAACTATTATACAATTTAATTGAAAAATGTTATTCCAATAAAATATAAAAAGGACAACGCATCAATAAATTACAAATAAACAGGTGTTCCAAAATGATTCATCTGATTTCCAAGAATCAACTGTGTTGTATAATATTTGCAATGAGTAATTTAATGTTCGGATAAGTTTTAAAGATTATAATTTACATTGAATTGTTACAATTAATAAAAATATTTAATGTAACCAACATTAATTCCACGGCAAACATCTAAGCAATAATCAAATTAAAACCATATAAACCTGTTGAAGCACGTCAACCGTAATCAAGTCTATGACATCTGTAATGCAACTTTTCAGTTCATAAAAATCCTTCGGAAGGGAAGATTTATAAAAAATGTTTGATGTACCTTGAAAAAATCACATATTTTAAGGTTTGGGGATCCAATTTTGGTAAAAGGAAAAGGTTTAATTAAAAAATATATATATATTAGTATTAATATCACTTAGATGTGTGCTATGTAAGTGTATGAGGGTCACATTGAATATTTGTTAAAATTGTAACAAAAAGTAATTTCTAACATTTCAAATGTATGCTACTTGTAATTGAAATTGTAATATAGGTACAATAAATATTAATATTTTTTTTTTAATTGGATGAATCATTTTCGATTACTCTATACTAAAAGCCTATAACATAAGTACTATATAGTACATAGGAAAAGGGTAGGCATTAATAATCATTTCCGAATACTTTTTTAATTGTGCTAATATTTAAACTTGATTTGTATTATTGTTAGAAAATATATTGATATTTATTCAAGTAATTATTTGACCGTCACAAGAAGTCATTATGTTTACGGTTAACCAGAACCTATTATATAGGTATGTATATAATGCTTATTGACACTTTTTTAGCGTGAATTTCAATATCGCTGATAAAATTATAGGGTAAACAATCTGATATGATACTAATTTCGAATGGGTTGATCAAAAATAAAATATTATGTCCTCTTTGTTTTTATTGACCATACAGTATTAATTTATTACCGGCCATTATAGCCCACAGATAGTAAAGTAACCAAAGCAAATATAAATAAAAATAAAAACAAATAGATTTTCTGAGATACAATACGGTAATAATACGATTTTGACATTGACCCATTTCTTTTTGTTGTACCCTAGTTATTATTAGGGTTGACTTACGAAATTGTTGTACATCGCTAAATATTAAAACGGTTGTGTCAACATTTCAGAACTATAAGCACATTTCAAAAAGTCTTTAAACTATTTAATTACATTTTATTATTATTATTATATAGACTTATTTCATTATTATTTTGGAATTTTACAAAGTATGCAAATTTATACTTCATATTTGAATCATTTTTTGTTTTAAAATATCCACAAAACTTTTTCATGAATTTAAGTTTTATATTAATGCAATCTTTAGAATAATTATTTATTTATAAAATAACGGTTTTCAACAGTTTATTAAAAAGAAAATAATATATGCAAATTTTTTTTTTGAATTTTTAAATTTATAATTGAGTATCATTGTTCAGGGTTGTAGTTATATATTGTTGCTCGTTTGAGTGTATTAATAATTTATTGAAACTTAAAAACATACCTTTTAAATGTGTATTCAATAATGTATTTCTTGCGTATATAAACTGTATGAAAGAAGATTAAATTTGTCTCATATACGTTGTTATAAGTACCTAAGTACTTTATTTATTATTAAATTGTGTTTTATATTTGAAAATACGTTTCATTATATGTGTGATAATTTTAAATTAACCGATAACTAAAAATAAAATTAGGGTTTGTTGGCGAAACATGATATTGTAAGAGTTATTTTTTTAAAGTTTATTTTACGTCACTACAACGTATTAATTATGTCATGAAATATACAATTTATTAATATGAATTAATAAAACGTAATACATCAGTATTAATGAGTAGTATTTAACTAAAGCAGTTATGGTAGCGATAGCGATAATATTATCAATGTAATTGAATTCAATAATTCATACATTATATTGTTCAGTTAGTAAATGTTATACATTATTGTGTATAATAATGTTGTGGTAGTAAGCTTTAATTTCATAATTAATACGGATAATTCAATAGCTGGTATTATGTATTTCCTATTTTTGCGTGTCATATACGGGTTTCGCTGTATCGATTGGCTATGGTCTTACATCGTGGCGTATATATCATATATATGTTATATATTATACCTAGTGAGAATGTACCACCATTGCACTACAGACCGATCGCGAGATTATATTTATAACTCTGAAAGCTATTAGTGATAACGCCGCCGTTGGTGAAAATTTATGATGTTATTTCGTTCGCCCCCAGCCACACTCCGGCAATTTTGGGTCAGCGGCACCGCACATACCTTATGATAATAATAATAATAATAATAGTAATAATAATAATAATAATAATATAGTACAGTAGGTACATACCTAATATTATGATATTGTATACATAAAATAAAAATAAAAAAAATCGAAGATTTCACGTGTATGGATCTATGTTTGAGCTGTTCTACCTATACGTGTTTTCACATCCCTCTCCATAACATAATATATTACACTCGACCAAGTCGACCGTATTCTAATGTAGACACGTAACCTATTATATACCTATATTATATACGGGGGTATAAGTTAAATAACAAAACGTCAAGTGCGGTGAACGGATCGATATAATATACTCTCGCGCGTAATTTAATTTTCAACCGCGATGCTCCCCGAAGATGCCGCAATATGTATTACCGCGGTACAGGTAAAATGTGTATAGGGATATAATATTATTATATTATAACGTATTGTATTATACACGATGCGATGACTATATATTATTATTATATACGGTGCTATTAGCCGCCACGGGTGATTCGCAAACTGGCTTCTGCACAGATCATAATATAGGTACCGCAAGGAGAGACGAACCTGTGTGGCGATGGATACTCGTCCGCGTATACTCGACCTGGTCCATCGATGGTATATGTGGTGCGTCGACGGTATGTGGTCGAACTTTTGTAAAACATATCCAATCCGACGGTCGCATAGTCTGGTTACCGAAAAAAAAATTGGTACACACGACGACGACGACGTGAACCCGTGTAAATCCTCAGGTCGTCGACGCCATCAGCGATCAGCAGCGTGCTGCACGCAGTACGCGGTGTACACGTGTAAATCGTTTTAACGGCGTTGTTATAGTGTTGTATTAACCGCTGTAGTGTTGTAAGTACCTGTAATCGGTGTAAACGCAGCTGCTGCATGTATATATATATGAACACTGTAAAAAAATATGAAAAACATCTGTATCCGACGTCGTTTGATCGTTCTCTCGGCGGAGTTCTGCTCCCTACATATCTCATTATTTTATATACATCATACCACGCAATAATATCGATTCGTTTGCGTTAGCGACGAGTTAGTTTCTGGCTCAAATCCGAACGCCAGACGCAGATCGAGTTTTGTAACGTTATCGTTTGCGGCATTGGACTCTGTGCAATAACCAGACACCTCAATTTTTATCAATTGTTCAGGACGAGCAAAATAAATTCTTTTTTCTCATTTACCACTATTGGCGGGAAATAGTTCATTTTGTAATTTCTTTGGGAATAATAAATCGATTTTTCTGATTTTGATACCAAAATATAGATATTTTTTCCATGAATAATACTCCATGAAAAACGGATTTTTGATAAAAATGGAGCTGTCTGGTTATTGCGCAGATCCCTTAATTGTAGCCGTGTCAAAGCTGATAATATAAGTTTTCGTCACAAGACATTATTCGAACCGTCGCTCTGACCACTGCAATAGTATAATATTATTATTGATCAATAAATTGCGCGCGGTTGATACCACGTGCGTAACCCGGTCAACCGCGCAGTTCACCGCGAATTACATCTGAGTCGATTTTTACAATTTTACGTCGCTACACGGTTTAATTTTCCACGTACCCGAGGGGCGTAGGATTTCGTAATTGAAAAACGTGTTCGGGGCGGTTATATTTCCCTCGTCGCCGTTACGCAGGCCGTCGGCTGCACAACGGTTTGTGCCGGAGTGGTAACCTATATGTGTATGTATAGATGCGGTGCGGACACCTATGTAATAATAAATATGAAAAATTCATGAGGAAATTCGACTCGGACACACAATTGCACATGACGCGTCTAGTGTAGAGTGGACGTGCGGCGATGGGATAGAACGCGCGTGACTGGTACATTAATATATTATATTCATACAGCTGCAATGTACGCCGCGAGATGTACGTATATAATATTACGTTTATAATATAATATAAGATAATATTATTATATTATTCGGTTGCCCCCTCTCTCCCCTCCCCCCTCCCCCCGGTACCCGAATGATCCCTTTACCACGTATATATATGTATAACGATAGGATATTGTGATACGAATTACGATGCGTATTTTATACAATATGTACGATATCGTAGTCTGTGTAACGACCTGCGCCGTGGCCACTATATATATTACACAGCCCGCGGGACGAGAGGCGTTCTCGTTTCGACGCAAATCCATTAGAGCAGGAGACGCTCGCTGAAAAGTTTCTATATAATTTCTATATAGCGGCCCCACCCTCGCCCAACCCTCCACACACGCCAACTCGCACACTTCTAGCAGGTACTTTTTTTCTCTCCCTCACACGCCACTCTCGTGTGGTCCATATTATGTTCAACCTTATACGTATATCGTATACCATATCGTGCGAGAGAGAGCGTATGTATGTGTGTGTGTGTGTGAGAGAGTGTGGCGTTTTGAATTTAAACGTTTCCGTCACTAGATGCCCACTATTTTAATGGAAAAATACCGGAAGAATTTACAATCTGCTATATTATGTGCGTGTAAGTACACTCTTACGTACCTACCTATGTATCGTACCTTCAGAACAAAACAAAAATATTATGCGCGCATTATATTTCGAATAATCGCGCGCGTAAACCGGTACTATAATGTCGTAAAGCATATTTATTTGGAGTGCGCGAATTCATTATATTATATACCTCTTATAATACGCGACACTCGTCACAATAGGTAGTGAATTAATCGCAGCGATATTCGTACAGTTCTGTGTGCAGTTATACCCATGATATTCGTGAGGAATATTTATGACAATGTACTGTCGCGATACAACATAGATTTTAAATATCTGTACGATTATCAGCGTATACGGCACATACTGACGCGGTATGTCGTAGATACTTGACACGGTTATTATAATGTTCTACTCGAACAGAATATAATAATTATTGTATGCGTCTGACGTGGAGTTGTTATACATAATCGCGGTGGCGGCGATGTACGGATTAATCGGATAGATGTTTCATCTGCAGTCGTTCGACATCCGCGAGGTTTAATATTCAAAATATATGCACAAGTAGGTAGGTATATCATGAGATTGTGTCGATTCGGCTGTTTTATAACATTGAATAATGTAATGGGATTCGCGAGGAAACTTGTCAAACATTTCATTATAACTGTAATAATATTATCATGTTGTGTTCGGTATTCAAAATTAATTCTTAGCATATTTGTCTGAAATTCACCGCGGTGTACGATACATTGCTTTGATTTATTGAAACATATCGTGATGCTATATATCAATTGTAATCATCGTGCTTTTATTGTACGACTGCTATTGTTCTTATTATACTTAACCACGATTTTCCTTAATGAGAGTATAATACAGAATTGGAAGGCCTGGAGTGGATGCACAGGTTCGACACGAATTAGAGGCGGCCGTCGTTCAGGTGGAGTTTCTGATGAACGAAGGAGCGTTAATCACGGTAACCGCCGACGATAGCTTACACCTATGGAATTTCAGACAAAAAAGAGCTGACGTTGTCCACAGCTTAAAATTTCAACGAGAAAGGTAAGGAATACATTGGGAATACATCACTGGAGTTAAAAAAACGATTTCACTACCCATATACTATTTTTTTGTCTATAAATCAATCACGATACGTCATATGTTTATTTAATATAAAATACTACCGTACCGCACTTATGTTTTTTCTAGCCAATCGTCAAATATATTTAATGTTAAAACGTTTTACCTAAATTATGAGTTCAATTTTTTTGTTTGAGTTAAATGATTTTGTTTATTCTTACAATATTTCTCGATGAAAAGCCACCGTGCATAAGTTTAATTTATTGAAATCAGTTATGAGAAATCCAGAAAAACTCGTCGACGATTTAGTATATAATTTATAGTTTCCCATTGCTATACATATACCACGTTTGAAAATTTAAAACTTTAAACGTTATTGCCATGTAAATATCAGCAAAGCAGTATATATCGTTTTATTATTGTTAACTATTTCCATTTCTAAATAGGTCACAGTAAGAATAATGTATTTATTTTTTTGTCTTCAAAATGGCAATTACTGCAGTATATCAAATCATAAACTAAATTCGCTCCAAGTATAGTCATACTATATCCAAATAATATAAATTATGTAGGACACAACACTTTACCATGTATGTGGGATTGTGATTTTATTTACTTAAAATCGATTTTAATTGTGTTATCTTAATATGTAAATAGATAGGTACGGTGTAATATCTTATTGTTATTATTTTTTATTTTTGTAGAATTACAGTTATACACCTTCCACTCCGTAGCAAGTGGCTGTACGTGGGTTCGGAAAGGGGCAATGTACATTTCGTCAACGTCGAGACGTTTACCCTTTCCGGCTACATAATAAACTGGAATAAAGCCATCGAAGTGTAAGTGTAACAATATATTATTTTATTGGGAGAGCAATTCCAAAATATCATTGCCGTAGTTAGCTCCAAACCCCTTGCCGGCGGTACGTAAATTTTTATAACGGCGCCCCGATCGCCGCTGGATGCCTATAGTTGTGGTTCCATTACTACAATCCATTACTATAATACCACTCGGTAAATAATCATAAATAATAACAATATCGTCGGAGATACATATATATGTCCAACTACTACTTCTACTAATACTACAACTATACTCCTACGACTGCTACCGCACTACTACGTCTTTTAATAAATACTCTCGAAATAAAGCTGCAGTAATACGCAATAATGTGTGCTTAACATTGAATTTCTGTACAACACTTAAATGTCCATTAGAGCTTTTCTTCCGTTACTGGTATAGGTATACTGCTATACACACGCCACGCCAGTTAAGAGAGTTTGCATTTACTTGTCTAAGACGTGTCATGTGGACTCGCAAAAGGTGTATATTACTGTATATGGTATAAGCTCAAACTTTGTCTACGCAAACACACTCATAATTTATACGTGTGGGTGTGTGTGTTTGTGTGTACTTAGATAATGAAGTTTGCCGTGTTCTTCTTAAGGAGGTATAACGTTAGGTTAGGTTTATTTTAATGACACACGTATACGGCAAGTTACCTTGGGTAGGTATGTACGGACTTGGCAGTTGTTTCTAGTTAGCACTCTAGTGAACCGTAATAAGCATATTATGACGAACGGTTATTCAAGAATTTCGCTCTTTGTTCACGTCTTTCGTGTGGAGTAGGTGAACATCAACTTTAAAGTTTTTATGTCAATGAGGAGAACGCGCGTATTCCGTTTACTTTATTCTTTAACATTCCGAAGTAGGTATATATAGGCCATAGGCGAGTGAGAGTGCTCACAGACATTTTTATAGCGAAGATAATTTAGTCTAGCTATTTGTTTCTCTGTTCACATTTTTTTGGTTGACACTATAAAATGTTGACGACTCACGAAACATATTACCCTGTACCTGCAGCACTGCAAGCCTATTCGACGGCACCGCGGAATGTGTACAATATAGTCTCTAAATATCCGATGTGTGTGTGTGTGTGTGTGTGTGTGTGTGTGTGTGTGTGTGTATGTCATATGACAAAATATATATCGAAGTAATAGCAACGGCGATATAGCTACAATAACCGAACAACTTGGAATTTAACGCGCATTGATATGTATACATTTTTCGGCGAACGTACATAATGCAGATGATTTTATGAGCCCAGTGGTGTTTGACGAAATAAGAGGAGAAACGCGACTTATCAACTATCGACTAGAAAAATATACACGTCCTAATAGCCATTTTTCTGAATGGTAAGCTTAAAAAAACGAAAAATAGGTTTCTATATAATTTCGCTATTGGATCGTAAACCCGTTTACGGTTTTTCTTTTGTACGGCCTGATCGTAAAAGTTAATACTTCATTTTCGTTCCCCAGTGACGCAGTCGTCAGTTTATGTTACACACGACATAATATAATAATAATATGACAGTAATTCCAGGACCTGAGCCAGTTTTATGTTGAATAAATAAATAAATTAGGAGTACATAAATACATAATAATAAATACGACCAGTGAGACTCGCTGAGCCACATTCGTAATGCTATTTCGATCATTGGTAATCGATAAAGTATATAAATATTATAGAATTAATGACATTTTTTCACCATAGAATTATTAAAAGCTTTTCGTGTATCGCTCACGCATATATACATAATTTGTTCACACGGTATAAATTATGTTAAATGCAATATTATGATAAAGATTAATTTGATTGTATATACATAAAAAAAATATATATTCCTAATGACCTAATAGGTATTTAGGATTTGAGTTGTAATTGGGGATAGTATTAAATATTGATTCTTCTCATTAAGTATTCACGGTGGTAAAATGTTATTTTGAAAATTTTAAAAGCTCAATTCAAATCACTCATGGACGTATTATTATTGAATTAAATATTAATCTCAGTATCGGTAGATTTTCCCCTCACAACAGCGTAATTCGATTGTTTTAACAAAGCTATATTACAATTATATTTTCGCGTACCATATTTATTGCGTATTTTATCTATTAAAATATAAACGGAATTTTTTGCACCGTTGACTGTGTTTGCGAACGAACGAAGTATAAGAAAACATTAACCCTTTTCTAAACATTATCCTTCTTATGTATTATTATTATTACGTATGATCCCATAGTCAAGTCAAGAGCATTAAGAGGCTTATCAAGAAAATCTACAATCTGGGTTATTCATCATCGTATTATAATGTATATATTATGTACTCGCGTACACGGCGGGATCGAGTCATTTCAAAACTATTCAAGTCTTCGACTCCGAGGGTGGTATAGCTAGGGCATTATTGTCCGTGTAATTAAAGTCGTAATTCATTAAACCCATTTCCCGAGAATTTCCACGTCCTCTGTTTCCTCCTGTGCCGTTCCACTATATACCTACAACGCGCGTCCATCAGTTACCACCTTAAAAATCTCCAGTCGACGCTATACCATAATTATATTATTGTTTCATCGTGTAACGTCACTCCCACATCAATCTTCATTATTGTCCGTATACCTCGTTGGCCAATTAATAATATTCCTGCTCGGCCCGTAGTATATACGTATATACAATATCCTTCTCTTCTATTTATCTCTCGTTAAGCCCATTCTATGACACACAACACTATAATATAATACATATACGTATATTATACGATATATATAATATTATAGTGTCTGTGGGTACGACCTTATAGTGTTTTGATAGCGTCTCTTATCAACAGCTAATATATAACATATTATGTATTTAATTACATAGAGAACATATATCCACAAAGCACACGCGAACGTATAATTAAATTTTCTATGATTTATAGATATTTCATCGAGCTCGTTTCGTATGGTGGTGGTGGTGGGGTGGTTGGGAAGAATAACTAAAAAGTAAAGGTGTAGAATATTATATAGGTGTATATATATATATATATATATATATGCGTTATTAGATATTTTTATCCGATGATTTAATTTTACGAGAAAAACTCATAAAATAAACTAAATGTTTACACGTCATGGGGTTTATTTTGTCAGGGGTAGCAATGAAAATCTGAACGACAAATATTTTTGTTTTTAAAGCCATTCAGATTTCAATGGCTATTATTTGAAAATTAATTATATTGTCTGTTGTTGAAAATGCAGTACAAACGGGTCCCTTATACAGTTCCTTTGGAGACGATTTGCTCGAGGCTACAAATTCTAAGAATGTAGTCCTAGGTCTTTGTACCTTCTCTTTAACGTGAACAACAAAAGCGAGATTATTTGACCGAATATAATATATTATATTATTATCTTGTACGATTTTCTTATTTTCATTTTTGTCTTCTTGATTCTGACATTGTGTGTTTAAAACGAGGATTTCACGGGGTTATTTGAAGATAATGTTTTCAAACAATAGTGTGAAATATAATATTATGTACAGTCGAGTCATAAAAAAAAATAAAAATAAAATGCATTAATGAGCCGAGGCGAGCGAACAAAGTCAATTAAAAATAATATCTCGTTTTTTATTTTTATTATAATAACTCCGGTCGTCGTTGAAACAATGTTTCTATTTTTTCACATCGAATTTCTGCGGGCGCGTTATCGACGCGATCCACCCTACTACACGAAAATGTCGGATTTAAATAAAATGAGAACATTCTCTTATTTAGAGCGTACACTAACCGACCCCGTAAAAACTGCCGCAATCGCGATACAGAAGTTATATTCTCCATTAGAGCACGAGGACGCATCATTTCTGCGGAGATAACCAGCAGCGGCACCGCCGGAAAAGTGTTATTGTGAAGCCGCCGCCGTTATGTATGCGCATTTGTTCGAGGCCGGATGACTTTCGCAACCTCATTTCGTCGTCCCGAGCCATCCCGCGAGACCGGATCGACCGTTTCTTTTTATCTCGCGAGCGTATATAGAGGAAAAGATATTCTAATAATATGGCCAAAACCACCGACAGACCGCGAAAAGGCAAATCGGTGGAACTCGCGCGCGACAGATATCTATATTGAATAATATTATAATAATATGTCCTCTGCTCGAATGTTTTATTCCCCTCGCGGATCCTTTGATTAACCTATGTATTCAGTTTCAATATAATATTAATAATAATAATAATATAGGTAGTCTTCCCGCAAATAAATTGAAACGAATACATCAATGATCAAAAATGACGCCTAATAATATATACAAATATTATACATAATATGTACTAGCTATAATATAATAGATGTACCTGCGTCACAACAAGGTGTCACAGAAAGACCTGACGAAAAAAAATATTGATATTTTAAAAAATTCTTAAAAAATAAACTAGTATACTTAAATAAATGTTTTTACTATCAAAATTGTTCTTATAATCAGATTCAAAAATATTAAATCAAATTTTAAATTTTTATTTTCAGTGTTAAAAAATAAAAATAATTTTTTGTACAATATATGTGTAGCGCAAGTGACTATAAATCATATATAAAAAAAATTAAATATTGATTAGAACAAAAGTTATACCAAAAGCCAGTTTTATCTATTACACCCTGTATATTGTATATACATGCGTCCAATGATACCATTATTATATCTGTTTATTTATTTATTGTATGTCTATAATGTATCCAATTTCTGATTTTTTGAAAGCATATACATTAAGCCAGAGTTATACGTCGTACACAAATTATACGTACCTAAATGTTGATGAAAGGTCACGGCCAAAACTTACATTTCCATAAGAATATAATATACGTGTAGACATTGATTATTCTCTTATCAGAAAAGCTCTTACGATTGTCTTGACTGATAAAGTGTTGCGTACAAGAATGTGACTGAACTGTTCGAAGTAGATGGACGATATGACTGGTTAATACATATGTGGTTTCGAAAATTGACAGCAAACTAATGTGTTTTTTTTTACCTCTATGCGTATTTAGAAATCTTTAAATGTTCTGTCACTAGGTTAGCAGTTTTTCCGTAGGTACATGGTTAAAAATGTGTCGACTATAATATTTATGTCGTTGAATTAAATTCTCATTTTTGTATTGACCGTGTAGTGATAATAGTATAATTTATGCAGTCAAGCAACAACTTCAAACCCCCACATACAACGGCGTATGGATGAAAACGGAAAACAAGTAAAAGTGAGATCACGTTTTAAAATTTTAAATATGTTTGAAAAGGTTATTTTTGAGTGGGAACTGTAAAATGTCTTTGAACTTTGTCCCGGAGTTTTTTTCAAAGCATTTTTCTTCTGTTTTTCATTAAAATAAAAATTATATCATTATTTTAATACATAGAGAAAAAATGTTGCTGGAATAATACTCGTTACTTGTATTATCCAACTATATAACTTGTAATAGGGCCATACCTAATTGTTTATAAAGTATAAAATTATAATAGGAATTTTCAAAGAAAAAATAATATTGTGATTCAGCCGTTTCCCGGGGATAATTATAATTATACCTACTCCTATTATAAATTTAGACCATTTTCAAGTTTCAATGTTCATCATGTTTAGCGTAGTTTATGTTGTAAGCTTATTAATAATGTTTTCAACATTATTTAATTTTTTATAGAACTGTTTGAGATCAAAATCATTTGAAAATAATCAAAATCAATTTGTCGCCGTTCGGCCTGACCGTTTAGAGTATATTATACATTTTACTTAGATTAAGTACAAGGTATCTATAACATGGACGAATTTGAATCCACAGTTGTAGGTTACGAGCGATACTGTCTATATATATACTGTGTTCTTATGTTATACTCATATATAGATACAACCTATACATATGAAATTATTCCGTTTCGATAATACGTGTACATCACGTTATCTTAGTTTCCAAACTTTTTGAACGCCTGGTTTAATATTATGCTGTTGCTGCTTATAGTTGTGTTTAACTCTCGAAATTGAATTGGTTAAACAATAACCTCGCGATAGTCTGTCTACACTCTACGCGCATGATTTTCGTATAACGAAAATAATTCCTGTATAGGTAGGTAACTACGAAGCTTTTACGCGTTCAAATGTGATTCAAATACTATAAGTTATAACTTCATCAGATATAATGTATAGATTCTATATCTCATCCAGGGTCGCTCTTAGGACTTACAAACCTCTGGGGAAAATATCACTGCGAGGCCCTTTCGCCTTCCGCTTAAATACTTAAATATAAATAAAACTTTTTATTATAATTATAATTTTAGATTCTGTAGTGCTGAGCGATGAATGTAATGATATTACAATAATGTGTGTTAATTTATTTTTGTGTATCTATATTGTAAATGAGTAGTCAAATTAACCTTCCGTTTTTCTACTTCAGTATTTTTTCCAGAAGGAAGTAAATCTAGTTGGTGTATTGGGGAGGTTTAAATTACCATTAGTTTTCAAAAGCACCGGGAAAAACAAAAAAAAAAAAATAATGAAATCCGGGAATTTTTACATAAAATCGATTTTGGTTTTTGGTTTAAATCTGAAAAAAATACCGTAGATACATGACTGATACATACTTGCACTGAAAGTTTATATTGGAATTTTCTATACACTATAACATTTTCAAAATATTTTGACTCATATTGAGTTATTCATATAGGTATATAAAATTTTCGATTATTATTATTATTTTAGATTCTGAGTGGAACGATGAATGTATTGATTTTACAATGATGTGTGTTTTTTTATTTTTTTATTTATTTTTTTATTTATTTTTTTATTTTTTTTGTGTCTGTGCACACGATAAGTAGTCGAAATAATGCTACGATTTTCAACTTCAGTATCTTGTTCGATCAGAAAGTGAATATCGTTGGTGCATTGGGGAGGTCAAAATTTAAATTTCCCAGTAGTTTTCAAAAGCGCCGGGAAAAACAAAAGAAAAATTAAGGAAAAACGGGAATTTTTACGCAAAATCTGTTTTCGAGAAAATCGATTTTGGTTTTTGGTGTAACTTTAAAAAAAATGACCGTGGATGCATGAAATTTTGACTGAATGTTTACATTTCCATTTTCTATACACGATAAAATTTTCAAAATATTTTGACTTATTTTGAGCTCTTTACGGACATTGTCAGTTTTCATTTTTTTTTAGTTTTTTTTCTAAAAATATCAATAAAATTTTATTTGTTGGATAAAAAAGCTTGAAAATTTAATAGAAGGCTCCTAGTATATTGTTTCAAAGGCAGATGAAAAATATTAAAAATCGTTAGTTACAGTTTTTTTTTATAAGCATTTAAAGTTCAAAAAATGACAAAATATGGAAAAATCACGAAAATTTGCAAATTATTTCGAGTTATAAATTCATAAAAATTTTTCTTTTTAAATCTAAGATATGAAAATGTAATACAAGATTCCTTATAATATTATCTACCTTTATCAAACAAAAAATATCTATAAGAAACTCAAATTAAATTTTTATGGGCGTTTGAAATTCATATTTTTACAACATTTGATATTCACTCGATTTCTTACGTAACAATTTTCTTATTTTGTTGTAATTAAAAAACGAGTGACTGTAGAAACTTGAAAATTTCACTGAATGTTAATATTAGCATTTTATATATACGATAAAATTTTTAAAATAATTTGACTCTTTTTGAGCTGTTTACGGACATTGTAAGTTTTCAATTTTTTTAGTTTTTTTTTTCTATAAATATCAATAAAGTTTTATCTGTTGGGCCAAAAAGTGTATAAATTTAATACAAAGCTCCTGATATATTTTTACAATATCAGTTGAAAAATATTAAAAATACATAGGCACAATTTTTTTTTATAAGCATTTAAAGATCAAATTTGGACAAAATTTATCAAATTTTAATTTGAAAAATTATTTTGTAGTTAAAAATTTATAAAATGTTCAATTTTTGTATCTAAGAATTGAAAATTTAAAACAAGATTCCACGTAAGTAATTAATACTGTTACCAAAAAATCTAAAAAATACATTTACGCAGTTTATTTTTATAGTCATTTTAAGTACAAATTTGGACGAAATTACATATTAAAAACCTAGGATAACTATTTTAGTTATTTTGTTGTGATTGTATAATATTATTCGTGGGTACTTGAAACTTCTAAAGTATACTATTATATATCTATGATAGTACCACGGTTTTTTGTTGATGTATAACGCGTTATAAGTACCTAATAAATATTATGATATGATTAATTTGGAATTTATTATAGGTACCTAATATAATATTATGTCTTATACCTAGACTAACATACCGTCTCCGCTCAGAATCGTTTTTCTTATACAATGATATTATATCATTGAATTCAAATTTAATACCATCCATTATACAGTGACCCACTTGTAACCTACTGTACAGCAGAGCGAAATCCACTTACCCACCTTTTTTAAATTAATGTTAATTAAACATTTTTGGTAGTTTCAAATGGCTTGGAGTTGTAATACAAAGCTCCTCGTAAGTTTTTGTTAGTGTAAATTAAAAAAAAAGTTGAGCTTATATCCTCAATAGTTTTTTTTTCCATAAATGTCAAGAAAATTGTATTCATTGGGTTAAAAAACTTGAAAATGTAATACAAGGCTCAGGACACAGTGTTATAATATTATTTAAAAATATGAAAAATACATATGAAAGATTTTTTTTATAAGCATTTAAAATTCAAATTTAATAATTAAAAAAAAAGTCTGACTTTCATGTGCGAGGTCCCTACAATGCGTGAAGCCCCGGACATAGGCCCTAAAAGCCCCTCCCTAACCATTATAGCTACAACGGTATAAGTAAAATATAACCTACTCAGGTATTAGGTACGCTTATAATATAGGGAATATGATAAATAAATAAAACTTGAGGTTCTAATTTTTATCCCAAGAATGCTATATTATGTACAACGTGCCAAACCGACAACCGTTGACATATCGTCCGTATATCACTCGCAACATATTATTACATATACACTTTGTTGGGGGGGGGGGGGGGGTGGCGAGGAACTCACACTACATGTGTGACGTTTCGGTGTCGTTCGCCGCGCGAAATTGTTCACGATGCCATTTGTCTTTTACCCGACTACCCATTCCCATTCACCACGATCACTCGTACTCCGCAGGCCGCATTCCTCCGGAACCGCATTTCTTGCTTTTTCTCCGTTCCAGACTTGTGTGAGAAATTACGGTTTGATAACACAGCGGGACGGATGGATTTCATTATTTATTCTGTCATGTATGTGAACAAAAAAAAAATAAAAAAATACATAAAAGAAAAAAGAAACCATACGGTCGTTTTGTGCTTGGGGATGGACTTCCATTTATTTTTTTTTTTTACCCCTCAGCAGTGTTTTTTTCCGGCAAAAGAGGTTTTCTTTATGGACGTACAGTTTTTGTGTCCCTCTCTTACTCACTCGTCCTCCCTCCTCCCTCTCACTGTTTCATACACTCTCCAACACTGTTCACCATCTATATTTTAGCTGGGAGAAAACGTTATTATCTTTTTTTATTATTATTGTGTCGAGGTTTCATCATTTCGGTTTATGTTGTTTGTTTGTTTGTCATAACGATTGCCGATACAACATAGTGAGAGATGACGATGGCATGTAATGTGTGAGTGGATTTAATAGATTTCGATTTTTGTCTCACATAAAATGACCAATATAGATTGCGAATGATGGACGGGTTTTGTCAAAACAAACGTCGACGATGAGCTTAGGACTCTAGATGTCATTGATAGCACCGACGATGGTGTGCATGGACACAAACTCATTACTTTAATGTAAGACTGTACGAGTGTTGAACAGAATGAGTATATAAATATTTGATAAAAAGGAACTTTACGTTTTATTTAAGGCAAATCTGGTGTATAGTCTCTCGTTGTATAAACATTTTTTTCTCTATTTGCTACGAAATCCCTACAGTATACTTTGATGTAATCATATAAACACAAAATAATATATTTTAGAAAAACATAGCTCCTAAAACAATTTACAAATTTAACTTAGGTTATATTAACAGATACTCTTAATAAAACTATCCAGTGGGTTGAAACTTTAAAATTTGCATTATCCCTTAATTCCACCATAATACTAGTAAAAACATTATCATTTATTTTTCAAAGATTTTAATATAATACTATATAGTTTAATAATAAATAACTAATCCTTACTTTGCCAAGAGTACTTTTCAAAACTAAGTTTAACATAAAAAACAAAACTATATAATATATATTAAGCTTCAGTCACCCAAAGATATTGACGAAGATATTAACTCACTTAACACATCAATACAGTCATCTAACCTGTTTGAAACTCCTCACTCCTAGAACTCTCCAACTGAATTTTGACCTTAAAAATGTTAGACCTTCTTCCCATATTTGTACCCTAATCCCAGAAAAGCATAGAGCCAAAACAAATAGAAGAAAACTAGATACGCTTCCTTCAATCAAAAAAAAAAAACTTGCACATTTTAATAATAACTCCTACAGCACTCATATAACTATTCTATTTCCCACCTAAAGTTTCCTTTTCTACCCTTTAATAAACATGATAGCACCTGGCCCAATTCGCCTCTCCAATGAGCCATCAAATTTTCAGTTCATCTGATTCTAATACTTAAGTATCACGTTTTTGATGGTACTGAAACTGATAAAATAATAGAACTATCACTAAATCCACCACTTCGATGGTGTCATTGCCACCAAAACCTTTCACACCTAACAGAACTTATAATCGTATACAAATGTCTCCTTAAAAACAAAATGTTATGACCCTTCCGGAGTTGTCTGCAGTAAAAAATGTAAGTAAGATCAAGTAAAATCTATAAATCGTAAATATGTTTTTATTCATAAGTAGGTAACCACGACTACAAAGTCAAAAAAACGTGTATCCAGCCCAAAAAACATATTTATGTTTAAAATATGTATAAATATGTATAGATCGTATATCACAATAAAAAATGAATCGCATTATTATTTGCATGTGCAGTTTTAATATACACAGACACGTGATAACTTAATTTAATATGATAATTTTTATATTTTCGAATTTAATATAATAATATGTTTATGAGACTAATGACAATTGAACTTTTAAATTCTCTCAATTTTTGAATGAATTATTCTAATTGAAATGTTCACTGAGTTGAGTTAAATAGTTTTAAATTTTAGTTAGATTATCTAAATATCTATGTATGTATATTCAATTCTAAAAATAGTATTGCAGTGTAAATTATTTACATTTTTTTTTATATCAATTCATCATTAATTTGTATTTTTGATAAACTCTTTAAGTTACATGAACTTAACATGCCTTCAGTTGAGATGAAAAAATTAAAATAGTTAGACCTTATTGTATAATATATTGCTTTGGAATTTTTGAGAAAGTATACATGCATAATGTATGATTTTTGAATAGCTTATCGAACAATTCTGTTGGCATTAATAGAAATTACCTTGTTCAATTGCGTTCGTAAAGTGCTGGTTATGGGTTTACTTTTAAACTTATCCAATTTATAATATTTTTACGCTCTTGATATGGAAATCGCAAATTGGAACGTCAATCATCACAACTGTCATATTATTATTATTTAACTTAAGAAAAGTCATAATTTTTTTAAAACAAACTTTAGATTCCTGTACGTCACAGTGTGGGTAGAGTACGAGGGTGTCCTTATATATTGACGTACAACGTACACACTATAAACTATTGGGATTTGAGATGATTGATCGGTTCATTATATAGTATTATATAATATGCGTTTCTGTCTTATCCTGGTTACCTCGCATATCCGTCATTATTTAACTGTCTTGAACTTACACACAATATATCCGTGTTTCGGAAGAAGAAAACTGCAGGTTTTTTACTCGATATCTGTTGATGGCGTACGCACATGAAAAAATCACCTATAGGCATAATACGAAACGCCATTGTTCAAAAACAGAAGCAAGTAAAATATACTGAGGTGACGCTTGGCTATTTGATTAAAATAGACAATCATACAAAACGATTATACACGTACACTATTATTATTAATTGACGTCTGAAAAACTTTTTTTACCCGCTTAAAAGTGCATCTACAATTCCGAAATCTCCCGACACGAAAAAAAATCACAAACCTTCTCTCCCACTAACATATTTATTTTTATGGGTTTATAGTTTTGTAGGTATCGGTTAACAAGCGCATGTATACTGCAGCACTGTCTCATTATTGTCGGTTTCATTATTTATTTTATGACCTGCGAATTACGCATGATTCAAAGTGTTACGTGATATTTTTCAGTCTGCAGCTTTTGAAGTCGCTCTCGTCTTACATCAGCGTTCGTGTTTGGTATTCTCCGTGTTGGTTTTCATTGTTCCTAGTACAATTTCAAACTTGAAAATCTTTTTAGGCCCGCCTGCCGCACTGTCGCCGCAGTTGCACGCCTCTCGTTCCCGGATGTAGTTATATACGAAAAAGTCGCATGCCACGTAAAAGTGCCGAGTGTTGAGCGACAAAGGCTGAATTTGAAATCGATAACAAATTAGACGTGTCAGGTCACAAGCCAGTCTTGTTGTGTTTGAGTAGTGTCAAAATGTCATGTACCTATATTTGGAGAATGGTCAATGTATGGCCGTCAGTTGATACGCTGATTTGCGGAAATAACTTTTCGTTCGTTTATTTTTTTATGTTGTATTTCTCTTGGGATCGGTGTTCAAACAATAAATGTCGTTAAACTTCGCTCAACCTCTGTGACCGATTGTACATTTCTCTGAACACAGAATCATAAAAATATTAGAAGCTATTCATGTTTCACTCTTAACAAATTAAATTTTAGATTCTGACTGGCAGCGGCAAAGCTATTAGGTTTTACAACGACGCGTTCTCTTATTTTCTATTTTTGTTTCAAAAAACTCTTTCAGAGTAAGTGCTTCTTCTAAAGTTTTATATTATAGCTCCTATATTGATTGAAAATTGGTCACATATGGTTGAACTCATAATACTTCTATGGTTAACTCTACAAATACTCAGTATAGTTTATGAAGAAATGCTGAAATGTCGGGCGATATCTTTAAATTGTTGGGTATAGTACCTACAATTTATTTTGGAAAGAGAGAATGCAGATAGTTAGTGTTCAGAGATGTTTAAACATGGTTTCCTAAATTATTTTGTTATTTAATATAAAAAAAAATTCCAAAATAATTGTAATTACTTAACCCATTTTACTGTAGGTTCATTTTTATTTTTACCATAATATGTTTTTTTTTTAACTAAAATTGAAATAGTAACTAATATTGAATTAATTATCAAAACAATTTAATTTTAAAAATCGCGATAATATAATATGTAGAGTAGGTACCTATAACATTATTACAGTAATATAGATTTAATTAAATTCAGAATTAACAAATAGGTATTTAATAAAATCTATAACGGCTCCTATATATACATATAAACACTGATATGAATTTTAATTAATTTTTTTCTATATGGAAATTTTATTGAAAATATATAATGATTAAGTGATAAGTACTTTAGTAAATGCAATAGAATCAAATACTTTTTTTTATTTATTCACTTATTGTGACTCGCAAACGCATGATGTATAATATTTATTTATATTATAGTTAGAATTAAAATAATAAATCATCATACAATTTGCTGAACAAGGTTATTATTTTACTGCTTTACCATATAAATTTCTCTAATCAATACACGACTTTCAGTTTTCCACACTAGTTCATAAACAAAATTCTATGCAGACTGCAGAGTGTTAATTTTATAAGTTCTCCATAGAATTGGTTGTTGACTTATGATAAATGGCCGTTTACACTATAACAAATACATAATAAACTTAATTTATACTTTACTTTTTTGGCCTTAATACAGAGTAGTTTATTTTCATTTCAATTATTTATTTGCCATATACCATAATATTATATATAATATATTATGTCAATATGAGATACATCAAACGTACCAACAAAGTTAATAAATAAATAAAGTAAAACAATATTTTCGTTTACCTACTGTGTGAACAGGTTCTTTCTTTATATACACATCCACGAATTCAAAACTTTCTTTTTGAATAAACTATATTTTTAACACTTAACGTATTAGACAAGTTTTGTATATTTAATATTCTTTCACATATAGGTACACTATATCAGCATTTCTTCTTATTCTTTCAACGAATATACGCGCAGACATTTCAAAAGTTTTCCTATATTTATTTCATTTTTTTTTTATTTTCATACCCCATATTTCCATCAAACCTTTTTACTGTGTACTAAAAAACTGTTATTGCTCCGTACGCTACTGAAAGCTTTGTATTCTCGTTACCGAAAGCTTTATATTCTTTAGGCACTCAGTTATAATATTTCAACGACTTTGATAAACAAATTACATAGGTCGGTAAAACACGTTTTACGTAGGTTGGTAGGTACCTACGATATTTACGGTCCAGGCCTTTGGTGCGGCACAAAAATAAGACTCGGTGCTGTAATTATGCGCTATATAAAATATGTTTAACAAGTTTAACCTTTATAATAATTTAGGAGTGGAGTATAGTATTTCATAAGTGGAAATGTTCTACATATATTATGTTGTTTGCTAACAAAGTTATTCGATATAATGTTATTAAAAACTGCCATCACTAGACCACTACGCCATTAGCCAACCATCGCCTTAACCCTTAACCCCCCCCCCCCCCCACCCACGGCAACTACACTTCTATACCGAAACGTTAACTTTATTTCATTGCACTCGACATATTCCGCATGTATTTGTATATATATATATATAGCTTATAAGTTACATGATATCCTCGAATCGGTATATCTTAGGCCTGGGCGAAATGAAGTCTCTCGGTGGATAATTGAAACCCATAAAAAGTGATATGCTTAGCGGTGTGGAAAATCCAAACGTTTTCCGCATGCTTCTTGACTTTTCATTACCCTTTACTTGCCATGTACGAGTATAATGTATATTATATATACCAAGACACGACAGATAAGTATATAATAAAAACAAAAATAATGACAATAAACATTTTACGGTCGGAAAGATATATTATTGTTTTTTTCATTTTCGTAAACTTGTGTGGCTGTATTTTAAATTTATAAAATAATCGATAAAACATCAAGTTCGTATTTGTATTTTAGCTACCAGCTACCTAACGTGGTCAGGCTGATCAGGAAATTCGCCAAAAATTAGTTACACGATGTTCGTATATGTAGATATGACTTATAATTCGTAATAAACATTTATTTTATTGTGCTGATTTCAATAGATGAGCATTAATAAACTATTGTGTAAATTGTAAAATAAACATCATATTAACACAATTCTAAACTGTATTCTATGAAAATAACTTTGAAATTTAATAACTCTCTCCTACTTGGTTTTTAGATATTTATTTTAATTAAAAACTTGTTCAAAAATATTCGAGAGAATAAACATATATCTATAGTTTTATAAATATAAACAAAAACGCAGCATTGTAAAAAAAAAAAAAAAACAATAATAAAATGAAAATGCAAAATTCGTAAGTATATACCTGCGTCGCGCGTCGTACTCTCGAATTGCCAATGCATAAATTAAAACTAAATTTCAATTTTACTCTACCTAAACAAAATCCGGGTTTATACAACTTATAAATAATTAAACGTACGATTTGTTTATATATTTTACATCATCTGTACCATAGTATTTTTATATTATATGCATAAACTTCTATGTCGTTATTCCTCGTCTTGTGAAACCCAAATCCTGTCCATTTTCCGCAGTGCAGTGATCGGTTTTCTGTATTTCGATTCCTCCTCCTTCCCCCCCCCTCAAACTCCCAAAAATGAGCCGGCCAGTGTATCATGATCCGATATTTGTGGCTATTACGATATATATCTTAATGTAACCATAGGTAGAAGTGATAACGTGACTGTGTAGAGTGCGTTGTAAAATTTAATTAACGCCTCGTTTAAATAATATTATTATTATAATTACTGAGTGAACGTGTAAACCTACACGTACATCATTTTCAGTTAAATAATTTAACGCGTGTGGTTGGTACCTATAGGAGCTTATTTTGACTAAAAGTTATTAATTAATGCCTACAGAGATTCGTTAAGCATTGTCCCTGGTACAACACGCGATATCGCGATCTTTCAAAAATATGTTGTTCTTTTTCGTTTTCGTTTTATTATAATTAGTTTTAATTGAAAATTCCGTATTATAGGTATATACCTAGGTATAATGTTTTAATAACTTTGTTTTTTTTTCCAACTATGGGTAAGCCATTTGTTATTCTACTTATTATATTATTAGATAAGAGATGTAAAAACAGGTGACCCAAGATCCATTGGGAGAGAAGCAGCAGAAAACAAAGATAGATTATTATAAAATATTATGTTAATTTATCATCATCTATGTTTGTATTTTTTAATCGTGATTTCCGGAGGTCTTTTGATTTTGTATACTTTTTACTATGATTTGTCACCTATTCGTTACTTGCAGATCGTGTTTTCTATATACGCGATTTTATCGGAAAAAATCATCGGAGCCGAGCCTCTACGTTTGCTCTTCATAGGTTGTTTACTACTTACCTTCTTTCTTTTTTGCGTGATATTGAGCATCACAGGAGGAACCACGTTAGAATTACTTCTCCTCTGACCCCCGTCGTTTATTGACATAAAAACACAGGGTATTTTACATCAATGCCTACTGAGCTTTAGCCCCCGTGACCTGGCAGACTTTCAACAGCAAAGTATGTATCTGCCAGGGGGCAAGACCCGGGGGGCTAGGTTGTTTACTGTCTGATTGCAATCATTAAATGGAAATTAGTAATTCCGCTAGTATAATTATAAATTGTCCTCAATGTGGACTCCACATTAACTTATTTTTTTATAGGTAGGCAACAATGCAACATGTAAAAATACAATTCTAATTTCAATTTTAGATAAACAGAAAAATAAAAAATGCGTCAAACGAGCTTCAGGATATTTGATACGGTAGATCATTGCTCAAATATACAAGGTTATTGCAATTATTAATTGTTAAGCAATTAAAATGGCAGCGTATAAGGAGACGACCTATACTGGTCATACTATGATATGTACTGATGAGATATGGACTGTACTCTTACGCTGCCATTTTATTTTTGTTTGATAACAATATAGGCTATATGTACCTTGTATATTTAAGCCATGCGGTAGATATTAATAATCAGAACAGAGTTATTGTTGACGGGTACGAACGTGACGAGAAACCTTCCGCGCACGTGTAATATGCGTATAGAGTAGGCATATCATGGTGTACGTATATATAATAATATTACAAGCCCTGCATCATATAATATTATATACAAAACATATTATAATATACCACACGAACGCCCCGAACTAACCATACTGATGAATTGAACGTGTCCCGCACGATTTACGTATTATTATATTATAATGTAACATAGGTAGGTAAAAACACAATAGTATCATTATAATAATTATTGTTGCCGCAATCAGCAGTTAAACCCGTCGACTTGGCAAAAGTTTACAGTGATATACCCCGGCCACCGGTAACAAGGATGTCAGCCCCGTCGTTTCTGCCGTCGTGTATGTAGTTAATGACGTCCGAAATTGCGATTGCAATGCGGTTTTTTGCAAGCTCTTAAAATTCCGCCAAAACGTCGAAACTGAAATCCATTTATTTTTACTCGTTTCCGTCTTTCTCTCTCTCTCGTATATCATTATAATATTATAATAATATTATGTCATCATTAGTATATATAATAGTATATATTTTTATTATTATTATTATTTTACTCTTTGATATTATTATATATTGTAGAGGCTATTATTACTCAGGCTCCACGTCAAACTCGTTAAATTTGTACGCCGAGTGATTAACGTTGTTTTTACGACGCGCGACGCCCCCACTCAAATCGAAAACATTAAATCGCCGTAAAATATATATAACTGTGTAATTCCAATGGCAAAGATCGATAAGAATCCTTGGGATCGTCTTCGTGAGCGTAAAATACCTTCGCACGGTATGTGCGATAAAAGAAGAAGACTCCATAAAAATATAACCGAGCGGAAAGAGGAGTTGATGAAAATTTAATTCAAAGATTTGTTTTATTAATAATATAACTACGGTAATGTGTACACTATTATAAGGGGCTACGTCTTGCAATTTATATGCATGGTTTTGAATTGGAGTACTGCAGACTATTCTCAGGTGTATTATAACGCGATTCAATGATATTGTGTTCAAGTCGTAACACCACTTGGTACATTTACCGGAACTATTAAAATCTAGCACAACAAGTACAATATAAATTTGAATTCTTCTAAAACCGTTGTAGTTATAGGCACAAGATTATAATATAGGCACTTTATGGATGTGAACAATTCATTTTTATCTAGATGACTATATACATTCTACAACGGGGTTTAAATTGCCGATGAAGTTTTGTTTGTTTCTTTTTTGACGGATCAAACATTTTAAATTGAAAATATTAAAACAACTGTATATATTTTCACTTAAATAATAATAAAAATAAAATGGAAATTTAGATTGGCATCCCATAGTTGCACTGCAATTTTTGCACTTTCTAATATCAAACAAAATGTTTTTAACCCTCTACGGTAAAGACCTCGTGAAAAACAACTGTAGTGCGTTTTAGTGTTTTTTCATATGCAATTTAAATGCTGCCGCTTTTCTAGTGCGTGCGGCTATAAAAAAAAAAAGAAAAAGAAAATGGTGATGTCAACATTATCACGGAAATTATAAATTTCTCGTTTTATTACTTCGAAGAATGACTATCTACAACACTTGACTAATTATTTTTATTTTTCTCACGAGAAAAAACACAAAACTATTTATTACATTTTGTCACAATTCACAACGGTTTTATGTTTATGGAGAATATAATGTTTATTATTATATGGAGAACATATTATACACACTGACAATATGCTAAACCAATTACATTTTAACGCGTTTAACACGTTTATCGATAAAACCAGCATAGAGGTACCTACACCTATAGAGGGAATTAATAAATTGAATAAATTTTAAGGAAATAAATCAATACATGTTTTAATTAAAACAACTTGAGCAAACCTGCGTATATTATGACGTGTATGCAGTCATATTTCACTATGGGTAAAATCTCACGTCCCTTTCTCTGAAAAAAAAAATGTTCAATTCACGACCCTAATCCAGAACTGTTATTACGTCTGTAAGTAATCGACCGTTAAATATTATTAAGAAATAAACACATTAATAAACAACGGCGGGCATGACGGTCGTATCACATATACTATTATTGGATATATTATATCGCCACGTGGCGACATGGCGTGCCCAAAGAAAAACTGATTGATAAATATAATAAACAGCGGCGTTGTTCTATTTTACTTTTATTTACAACCCTCGATTTAAAACGGCAAATGAGCAATCATATTTTTGTTCGTCTCAGACGTTCGAACATCACACCCAAATAATTTTGTACGAACGTCTTCGTCGGAACTATAACACCGTAATAATTATTCGTATAATATTATTATCTATATCATTATATGAGTTTAGAGCGCGGATTTGTATGCACTAAAAAGTGTCGAAATTGGTATGCCATATAAAACAGATTAAATAACTTGTAATTATAATTATAGATAGGTATCTGCAGCCTATCTGTAACTTAACAGACAAAAAATAATTTATAATTTTATAATTTATTATTCAATATTATTAAAATCAATATTATCACTTTGTGCCTACAAAATGTATTAATAATATTACATTTTATGTTTGACAAAATATTATTTTATAAATTATTTTTTAAATTTTCGCTTCGATGTGCAATACATTTTGAATTATGTCAAAATATACAGAAATATGCAATAACCATTAAATGTTTATGCAGTAATATGTAAAAAAAATACCACATCGACTTCGAACTGTTACGATTCGTAAAGGTTAGGTACTGACACAAATCCCAACAATTTGAAAAGGAAAAAAAACATGCAATTGCATAAAAATCTGCGCTCTTAATGTGTAACATACATATATAATAATATATGTATCTGATGTGCATATAGTGTGCACGACATCTCTCAGAGCATTACATTTACGTTTGTCGTTTATTTTTTATTTTCGTTTCGTCCAAATTCAAAGCGTAACCATCTACCTACATTATTATCGTGTAATCATAATAATAAAAATAATATGACGAAGTCTCGCGACATTATAACATCATAATTCATAAATATTCATCGTGCAAAACCGCGAACAAACGATAGACGATACTGTTATTATAATATTATGTGAATATATAGATATATATATACTATGTATGCGATGTGTGAATATTTAATAATATTTATTTGAATTATGATGTAATTAAACAGTTTCGCGGTAACTCTATCGGTCGTCGTTAAACTCGTATAGTTACGCGAATTTTTTAGTGTGTCGTTTGTCATGGCCCTCAGTTTCAAATGACCGCGACACTTTAATATCGGGTGATCCGTTTAATGTATAAGACACTCGTTTTTTCATAAACTTTAAATGTTTTTAAAATCATTTTTTACCACATTATAAGTCGTTAAAACATTTTTTTTTTCACTATTTTTATCGTTATCAGTTTTAAATTTTTACTTTTTTCAACGGCAGAATTTTTAATTCAATATTCCAAGATGAAAGAATATTTTTTGGAGTACTTTTAGAAACGTAAAATAGAATTTTGGACGAGTAGTATATAATATTTTATTTTATTTTATATTATTTATGTATTTACATTTTAGACGAGCGGAGTGAAGTGGGTATCAGAGGTATCCCGAAAATGTTGGTCCACTAGTTTGGTCATCTAAATTTTAAATACTTATAACTACTATATTATAATCTACTATAATCTACTTGTCCGAAATATGATCTTTTTAGTTCGAAATAGTTCAGAGCAATATTCTTCTATGGAATGTGAAATTCATAATGTATGTTGTCTTTTAAAAAAGTAAATTACTTTAGACAAAAAAAAAATAGTAAAAATGTTGTATTAAAATGTATTAAAACGACTTAAAGTCATGTGACAGAAATATATTTCCAAAAACGTTATCATCGTTTTCTGAAAACGTGAGGGTCTTGCGTTAAATGGATCACCCTGAACACTTCTATATAGCCTGGACCGTATCAATCGCATTAATTACGGTCCAACGGCGGTTAGGTATATGTCGTATGCAGTACGTGTGGTATAATAATTGTGGGGCTGACCCGCTCGTGTTTGCTTCGGAACAACAACTTACGATTTAGCACTCGTGTACTACACCGGCCGCAAGTACGTGTGCAGTTCAATTTTCGATTTCGCTAAATGGCCTAATATAGGTTCTATATGACGCACCTGTGTAGTTTAACCGCAACTCACGGAGACACACGTTAACATTGTGGTGGTGATGGTTGTGGTGTATACAAGGGAGGATGTGGAGGTCAGATCCTCCCCCATTGGCTTTTGAGTGAATAATTATCCATATATTGTGTTTGATATGAATTTTGAATCTATTCAAATTATATTCATTGTTCCTTATTGTCAAATATTTTACTACCCAAGTAAAAAGTTTTGAGTAGGTGGGGGATTTCCCCCCCCCCCATTTAGCTATGTCGTTTTCCTTTTTTGATCCCCCTTTCAGAAATCATGTCTACGCCACTGAATGGTGGTGGTGGTGGTGATTATAGGATTTAGGTTTCACGTGCCTTAAAAATGTATACGTAAATATAGACTATATTTTACACTCGTGTCATGCGGGCTGGGTGCACCTACCACGTCCCACCTGCCGATTTTCCGGAGCAGTCGCAGTCGACAATGTTTTGGATTTGCCGATTGCCACCGTTCCGACGGACCCGCCCAAGTCTAGACGTCGTATATACATTAGATGTATTACCCACCCTACACGTTTTCCGGCTTCCACCCTTCCGCTCGACGCGGTGGACGGTGTTAAAACTGTAACCGATATCATAATAATATTATATTTTATTATTATAATGTTGTTGGTAGGTCCACGGTTTATTCGCGTAGCGTTCCGCCGTCATACCTACACCTTAATAATAATAATAATAATAATAATGTCACTGTCATATTGTAAACGTATCAACGCGGTTTTTTCTGAACAAAAAATATTGCAATTTGTTCAATGTATTGTGTCGCGCGAACTCGTAAGGTCTAGATAATCCGCCGACCATAACATCGTGACCGAGCCTATTGCATCTAATTATTGTGAAACTTGGATGTGTGTATTGTATTTTTTTAAATTTTTTTCAGTTCCGATAGACTTTTGTCAGAGACTCCCTCGTCACTAGAGTTAGTTGAATTTCCTACGAATTCAGAGTTAAAATGTTTAAACGCATTTTTTAACGAATTAAGCTACATTTCCCTTTCATATTCAATTATACTGCTCGACACTCTGCAAGAATTAATCCGAGACGAAACGTCTCTCTGCGCTCGTTTGAAATGCATAATACCTGTCGTCCTATATACCCGTGTATTGGTATAGTATAATTTCGTTTTAAATTATTCAGCTCGTTATGTGTTTCCACCACTCGTCTCTTGGTTCTTGAACTGATATCAATACATATTATACTCAAATCACATATACAATTAAGACTGAAGCTTAGCAGCTATGTAGGCACTAGCTGCATTCGTTAGGTTTTCGACGGGGTTTTCGTTACGTTTTTCTATTATACGTGCGTTGAGAAATTCTTTCAATATAGTTTGCACTGTAGGGATTAAATTAAAAAATAACAATGACTCCGCGTAATAAAATACCATGGTTTTCTAAGATGTGGCTGCAGTATACGCCTCTGCAGACATTTACTATACCTACATACCTACTATATTATGCTATTTACTGCATTATTATCTAGTCTTGTATAAATAACGTTTTGTGTGTCACTCGAGTATAGGTTGGTCTATACACACCTCTCGCACACGCATTATTGTGTAATGGCAGTTTATTTACGGCTCTGCAGTGTCGTGGTGACTTACCATCAGAACGAATTACTGCAGCAGCAGCAATGAATCGATGGACTAAATCTATAATATATATTGTACCAATCACACATATTATATGATCTTCGAGCCGCATGCGAGATAGCTACCCAAGAATGAGGCAACCGTTTCCGACGACGACGGTCCACGAATATTATTCCATCTAGGATATCATTAATTTTATTCGGATCACGTGTACATATAACGTACCTATAACCTATATATTGTTCATGTTGGTCGTATATTAGTTTTAGCCGATACGGTGCCGTGGGCATATTAAAATACACAACGAGTAATGACGTGTGACAACGTTCGAATCAACGAGCATTGTACGCGATATATTATATTATTATAGTACCTACAGTGTAGGTCCTACATGGTATTGTTCTCCGTGCGCAGAACCTACAGCAGCAGCAGCAGCGTATATATAGACCGTTTATTATAAACGTCTGCGCAAAACCGTCTATGAGTTTATTTGTTCTTTAGCGTTGCCGGTTTTAAATAATCACCGACGGGGTATATACGACCTCCTTAAGCACACCCTTTTACGAAACTGTCAGAATAGGGTTTGCACTTCGACCGCGCGTCCCCGGTATAGTAGTCGCATCACTATTAATGCGAGTCCTCGCCGCCGCAAAAACCGACGGTAGATTTACTAACCATACACATAAATAAAAAAACGATTTATGAACTACAAAATGGTCTGTTGTTTTTGTTACTCGTAAACTTTTCAAACGTTCTATAGTATCTATCTATATATATATATATTATATGTGTATATACAACTTTAAACGAATTCTTAACGTTCGCATACCGCTATTGTGTAAACCGCGTAGGAGTAGAAGTGGTTGTAGTTGTGGTAGAGACTACTAGTCGTAGGAGTGGTAATACATGTATAGCGTAGTTTTGGTAGTAATGGCGTATAGACAATAACAGTGGTAGAAACAACGTATTCTTCTTTGACGAAAGTTTATACGCGTAACAAAGTTTTTATAAATACCGTACGAAAGCAGCGAGATGATGTAATGCGGTAAAATAAATAATAATAATAATAATAATAATAATAATAATAATAATAATAATAATAATAAAAAAAACCGTGCAAAGCGTATAAAATGTGTCAGAAAATATTATATTACACTGCACAGAGAAACTATACGAGTCGTATAATAATATTATTTAATATAATATTCGCATATACGTTTTATCCAGGTGAATCCACGCGGCGATCGTTATCGGGCCGTTATAAACGTGCAAATATTTCAAATGTCGGAGACCTACCTATATATATATACAAGGGTAACAGAAAGACCTGACGGAAAAAAATGATGCTACTTAAATGTATGACAAAAATTGTTAAAATTATATGGTTAGTAAATAATTTAAGAAATATACTCTTGTCAGCAAATTTCCAAAAAAATTATTTAAAAAAAAGGTTTTACGTTCCAAATTCATTTTATCTAAAAAATATTGATATTTTAAAAAATTCTAAAAAATAAAATACTTGACTTAGATGTTTTTGATGTTTTTACTATCAAAATTATTCTATTATAATCAGATTCACAAATTGGCTATTTTGAATATATCCAAAAAAATTTTTAAAAAATTAAAATTTTTTTAATTTCAGTGTTAAAAAATAAAAATATTTTTTTGTATAATATAATATGTGTAGCGCAAGTGACTATAAATTACATATAAAAAAATTTTTAAATATCGATTAGAACAAAAGTTATTTCAAAAGTCAGTTCTATCTGTTACACACTGTACCGATATAGGTACCTTTATCGCAATGCCGCATAATATTGTATTGTAATGTACGCGACGACTGCAACAGCTATAGACAGATGAAATGTGTAAATAGGCATAGCGTTATAAAATAATCGCGCTATATAATATTATAATAGTTCGTTTATGACGCGAGCGATGGGCGTGTTACAGTTTGGTTATAAATTATAACCGAAATCATTATGCGTTCCAAATTAGCGTATATATAATAATAATGTAAGGTTTATCTCGAAACGGCCGCGACGTTTGGGGGGTGTCGGTAGCGGGTTTTAGGTGTATGTGCACAACGCGTGTGTGGTGGAAATAACGCCGTTTTTCCATCCCTGAGCTCAGCCACCGGTGTAGTATATTATAATATAAGTCATGTATGATATGTGTATATATATATATGAACAGCCCTATATGTACACAGCCCCACACACGCATTCCTCCTCATTAACGGTGACGCGGGAAGGTTTGTATATTGTTTTTTGTTTTTGCTTTTTTTTTTTTTTAACTTCCTTTTCAGTCGTTAATAACGCGTCGCTCATTCATATATTACGGTATTAGACCCTCTCCCGAACCGTAGGTATTTGTGGACCGGAAAATGAGCGTCGGTACGCGTATAATCCCATTATATGTCCCGGATTTAAGTGCAACGGCAATAAATTTCGGCGCACAACATCGGCCCCAGAGTCCGAATGTTCGAAATTAATTTCGACCCCGTCCCCCCCCCTCCCAGTGACTGTCACACCCGCGGCACCTCATCTTTCTCCTACCCCCTTGTCATCCTCCGCCGCTTGGATCCTCCTGTTACCCATCATCTCGCCCGCAATTACCGGTTCAAGGTTGTTTTAATCTAAATCGCGTTTATTTTGTTGTTGTTTTAGGACCAGACCCACCCATCCAGGACCCATCGTGCACCTGAGCGATAATCCTGCAGATTCCAGCAAGGTAAATCCACGTATATTATATATATCGTACACACACACTTACTTATTATCCGTGTGTGTATAATATATGGATCAATTATGTATATATATAGTGTTTATTTATCTATGATTACTGACGCATGTCAGATTATTGGCCACTTGTTAAATATTATGTTAGTCCGTATGTTATTATTTTATAAGTATAATGTATATTGGAAATGTAGAAATTTGATTGAAAACAACAATATTGGTTTATACAAAAGGATATAAATCAATAGTATTTAATAAAAATTCTATCACTGCGGGGTGGGACATAATATATAGATTACGCATTGATCGCATATATCTGCAGTAAGATATAATATTATTATGCATGGCTGTATTCCAGAAAATGGTACTTTTTGATTTTTTTCGGTTCTGGTTCTCTTTTGTTTTTAAAAGGTTCTTGATTTCTGTTTCGGGTTTTTTTTAAAGTAAAAAAATTAAAGGTTAGGAGGAGTCCTGCTAGTAACAACAATGTCATTCTAGTCATAACAATGACTAGAATTAATTCCTGATTAAAAAAAAAAATTGAATATCTTTTAAATAAAATAGAATATAATTATAAGAACTCTGAACTTTAACTTTGTCTCTATTATATAAAAAAATTAAAAATAACATCAAAGAAACAGAAAATATTTTTATTTCAAAATTGGAAAACCCTGGATTTAAAAAGTGTTTTACTGTAGTAGCTGCACAAGTACGGTGACAGAAAAAAACGACATGTGCAATTTTTATGTATTATTAATAAATTATTATTAATTATTATAACTACATTACTGTCAAGATGTCGATGTTGAAAAATACGAGCTCTCAACCTTAAGTCGGTGGGTATCGATTCATATTGTACAGTGTACAATATAGTACCGTGTACAGTATCTTTTGTGCGTTACAATTTTACAAGGCCTTTGTAAATATTTTAAATATTGTATGTATATGTATTGTATTTAAGTGTACGCGTGTGTGTTTTTCCGTATATGAATGGAAATTTCATGGATAGTTTTCGAGTGGGTTTTTCTTTCTTTAATTTCACGTCATACTTTGGCTACGGTAATTAATTCAATTCAACCAAAGTTCATTGAGTTTACCACTTTAACGTGAACAGTATAAAGAACTCATTATTTAACATATTCGCTTTTCATTCAGAACGAATAATAAGACTCGTGTATCAAATCACAATGATTTCATTCGTACACTACCACGCTATTATAATGGTATAATGTATACTTTATATAATATGAATATGACTTATACATTTATACTAACGATCGACAATTTCGACTTTAAGGAATTTGATTGTGTAACGTTCTCTGTTGATTATGTGTATTCAGATTATTACTATTATTATTATTATTATTTTTTTTTGTCAACATTTGAATTCATAATGAGTAAGCTATTTGTAATATCTTTGACAATTTAACTTTTATTATTTGCTTTTCTGTAGGGATGGAGAAAATGATATTGTATTGTGACATTCCGAAACTCGTATTTTATAAATAAGTTATAAGGGATTTTTTTTTTTTTGTTTTTTCATAATCGCTTTTTCTTTGGAGTCCTTCCGAACGTATTTGGGCGCAACTACATTGGCAAGGATAAAACGCCAAGAGGAATATATGTGAAAATTCAAATTGTAATAGTATGGTTATTCTACTTATTCTTATTGGTGGGAACAGCTAGAAAGGAATACAAATAATGCTGAGAAAATAATACGGTTTTAGGGTGTCAGTGCTGGTTTTTCCAATTTTCCCAAATTCTATAAAATGAAAACTAAAACAAGTCTTACAGAAAAAACTGTTACGCCCTGTAGAAAAGTCGGATTTCGTTCATTTTTTTTAAAATTTAAAATAAGAGAACTTTTTGCAGGTCGGATCAAATGCTGATTTTCAAAATTATTTTTATAGAAGTAGAATATGCATTGGATTAATGTACAATATTTGTTCTTTGTTAAAAATATTTTTCTAGCACTATTTAAAAAAATATTCTATTCTTTTAAATAAATGAAATAAATGAATGAAATTCGACTTTTCTACTGGCCAAGAGAGTTTTTCCTGTAAGACATGTTTTTGTACTAAGAAACTCACCAACGCCCTTAATAATAGTATTTACGGACTCAACGGAGGGTACAACTGACATTATGTTAATATTTCTTTTTTTACAAATATACGAACATATGAAGCATTTTTTTATCCTGAAATAGATATCCTATAATATTATGTTAGTTTGAATTCAATACTGTCCCCGAATTATTTGTTTTTACAAAATTAGGTGCGAATAGTCCAAATTTGTTGGGAGACTATTGTTCCTCGTAATATTGATTAAAAAAAACGTTGAGTTATACTCCTTCCCCTCCTCCGTCCAACTATATAGTTATCGACATACTAATACTAATTATTATTTTCGTCATTTACGGGCAATATAATATATTGTTTTATATCTATCTACGAGTATATTATAATATATTGAGAAAATGGAATAAAATACGCAGCTGATACAAACACACGTCATATCTGTGGTAAGATTAATATCTTACCACACTGTCTGCTCATACAATTCTGTCACTAGTTCACTACAGTTTCTACGGCAGAAAATTATTATCGCCCGTATTTATATCACCAATCAGAAATATGCGCATTACCACAAAAACAAATTTTTTTACAATTTATTTTTTCAATTATATTTATTACGTTATCAATTTCAAAACTGTAGAAAAAAATTTATATTTGCAAGGTAGTTGTTCTATAAGAACTTGATATGGAGGGAGGAAGGACTTGGCAGAGTCTTGGGGTCTAATCCTTTCAAGCCTCCCCCGTATTTGTGCCAATACAAAAAATGTAATAAAAATTAAAAAAAAACATTGGGTAACATCAATAATTGATATTATTCTTAAAAAATTACATAATATCGCTTTATTATTATGTAAAAAAGACTGATTAGACCGAAACGCTCGGTGTCTAGATTTTAAGGGTCTTGCATTGTGTAATAACGACTAGGTAAATTACGTTAATATATAATAATAATATTATATTACCTAATAAAATTATACAATTTAATAAATGTGTTAAAACTATTTGTCAGCTGCTCATTGGCTTCGAGACTGGTCTGATGGTGTTGTGGGACCTGAAGACAAAGAAACCCGAATGCCGCTGGCAATGGGGTGACTCGCTCAAGTCTATAGATTGGCATTTCGAAGGAAAACAGTTTACGTGCAGTCACAACGATGGCAGTCTAACCACGTGGAATGTCAAGCCGTCAACAAAACCAGCAAATATAATTTATCCTCACGGTGAATATTTACTATGCTAATAACAATTAGGTTAATACTTGGTCGATATTTCTCAATCGCTTTCATCCGGAATCAATATAATACTGTTTATATAATACGGTATAGTCACCCGGCCAATAAATTAGTTTACGGAATATTATTGCATTACCTATTTCGAAAATCAAGTTAAAATTAATAACTATTTAAATTTTAAATCGGTACCATCTGATTTCCAGTTTTTATTCAAAATTACAGTGTAGGTGCAGTATATAAATGCGGTTAGAATACGTGTGTTATTAAGAGTTTTCATAAAAAATATACTTATAAACATTTGAGTTTCTCTAACATACGGGCAACAAATCATTAAGTTGTTGTTTTTTTTTTACCTAACTTCCAAAATAGTGATATAACATTTTCATAATATTCATATAGTACCTATATTATATTTTATACATTTCGTATATTTTAGTATTATTTCATGATTCATATTAATTTTTACGTGTTATTACCAAGTAAAAATGTCCGTAATAATATAATGTCAAATAATAGTAGGTATAATTAAAAACAAATGTTATTATATTATTTCATTATATATTTCATTTCATTAATATGCATTTAAAATAAAAACTGCGATTTATTCTTTTGTAATTCTAAAATATTTTGTTTGTTTCCAAATAGGTACATTATTTATATACTCGTATAAAAATAATACGAAAATAAAATTTTAACGATCTGATAAAACGGTTTTCTCATTTTTATACAATGCGCATGATATTGTACGTAGGTAGGTACTTTTCAAAATAAATTTAAACGAGTTTCAATTATTTTATTATTATTTATTGAACACATAATTAATGTATCATTGTATATATTATTTTAATAACTGTATAACAAAGAATTCGGATAGTGTTTCTTTGATAAATAATTTGTAGAATCACTAACGTCTAACTATGCAGCATTTTCTTACGTTTTAATTTTAAAATTATGTTCTTTTATGGTAAAATATTTAAACAAAATTATAAAGAGATTCTATTTTTAAAGTTTGTTCGTAACTATTCAATTTATAATTAACTTTTTTATGTAGCCGTTGGATTCTTTTTTAGGTTTTACGGTCAGCAAACATTTGATAATGATAATGATAATTATAATTATTTTTATTTACTTGCCATTTAAAAATAAAGTTAATGACCGCTTTAACCTGTATAATTAAGAACTTGAAACGGACCTTAAACTTAAGCCGCCAACCTACATTAATATTTTTTTTGCCCAGATTAAATGAAATTATTTTTAACTACCCCCCCCCCCCCAAAAAAAAAAAAAAAAAACAAATATTTTTGAACAAATAAACATCTACCTATAATCTTCTTGTTTTATTTATTTATTTGATTTTTTTTCGTTTTAGCAAAAAACAAAACGGAGTCATGCAAGCCTATTCAAAAAGTCGAGTGGAAATCATCGAAATCCGGGTAAATGTGCAATAATAAAAAATAATATTTTTCTCAACCAGTATAGTTTAACTGTCATTAATCGTCATAACGGCATTATACCTATTATTATTATTATTATTATTATTGGATTTTTTGCTGATGTGCAATAATTTACTTTGCTAATGCTACTTTATATATTATTATATATTATACGTATGTGTATACTATATAAATAATATAATATTTTTTTTAACGCTATACCCTTGTGCTTTTAAATCATACTGTTCTCACTATTTTCCGTTATGTGTCATTGCCAGCGAATCGTATTTGATATTTTCCGGAGGGTTGACCGCCGATACTGCTGGCCGCGTGCCCAGCATAACGATCATGCACGGGAAAACGACTACCGTTCTCGAAATGGACCACAACATCGTCGACTTCGTTACGCTGTGCGAAAGTCCTTACAACAGCGGTCAGTACCTATACTATATTTATGTAATAAGTGTAATAAAATTAGACGTTTCTTTGGCCGACGTGTGCATGTCAGTGGCGTATTATATTATTTTAGGGTCGTCAGAGGGTAGGTAGGTACCTATAAAGTGCTAGCGTTCGATTAGACTCTTGAGCAGAGGTATGTATATACATCATGAGCATTATTATAGGTTCGTACTTAACGATAATATAATAACCATATAATTAAATACGAGTTTGTTATTTTTTTTAGTTTTAATTCATCTATCCCCGCCCGTGACCTATCGAGTAATAAATATTATATAGATACCAGCTATACGCCTCTGCCGCCCACTGCGACGATTATTAATTATATATTATAGTGTATCTTATATATCGGTGCATCCATGTTGGGTCTCAAGTACTAGGTGCTAATCTCAGATACTACACTATACTAACATTTTAAAAGACTCAGAAGTGTATTCAAACCAAAGGTATATTAATGATGTTTAAAAATATTTTTTTTTTCAGTTTCATTATTTAGTTTCTTTGTTAATAAAAACTAAATTATTTAAATACTACAAATTATGATATATATAATAATACAATTATGGATACAATGCCTAAAATTAATGTCATATATTATTTTTACGAACACAACAGTGATTTTCTAAACAACAAATTTTGTTTCTATTTGTATAATATAATAGGTATTAGATAACCTACTTAATATATGGATATTTTATTTATATATTTTGGTTTTTAAAATGTTAAATTTTTTCTCTTGGTATTTTACTTACCCTTTTTTATCACATTATAAGTTGTACAATTCTTATGGCTTATATTATTAATGGCAAAGAAACCAAAAAATAAATTATTTTAAATTATTTTTAACCATACCTTTGGTCTACACTCTAAATATGTCATAGACAGTCCTAAATCTGTTAAAATAGGAAGAATAATTATTATTTTTACATGACCTTCTCCAGACTACGTGCACGATGTAAATATGAATCCAAGCGCCTTTACAGAAACTATTTGGATAGCTTACAAGAGCGCTTTTGTACTAAACCTAAATCATTTTGGGAATTCGTTCGGAGTAAACGTGGAGCCAACTCGATACCTGATG
>NC_042494.1:93414107-93492792 GCF_005508785.2 Acyrthosiphon pisum | reverse complement strand
AATTTTTTCTCTTGGTATTTTACTTACCTTTTTTATCACATTATAAGTTGTACAATTCTTATGGCTTATATTATTAATGGCAAAGAAACCAAAAAATAAATTATTTTAAATTATTTTTAACCATACCTTTGGTCTACACTCTAAATATGTCATAGACAGTCCTAAATCTGTTAAAATAGGAAGAATAATGTTAGTATAGTATAGTACTCACTCAAAACTATTAGGCACCCAACCATAGTGAAATACCTAAAATAATTCGGGACCCAACTAGTGTGGTACCTTAAATAATCCCGGACCAACCAAGTATAGGTAGCAATTTTTAATTTGGGACCAAACTCGGATACAGCCTATATATAGGTACGAGACTGTTCGATAAATCGGTTAACAAAATTATCGGTTGGGCTAGCTTTGAAATAATATGCATTATGCATAATAATATATCATATCTTCCGCGGTTATCTGACCGTCTCTCCATAGCGACGTTAATATAATATGTTTACCGGTGTTCGAGATAAGGCTCGTCGTAAGTAGCACGTGTACAAACGCCACACGTGCTTGCTCTCGCCGCTATTATAATTGGTTTTGAGACCTCAGGTCTCGAATTGTCGCTTGAAATCCACCCACAGTTTCCCGGTTTCGAGTTATCGTCACAGCAGTCGGGACGTTATTATTTTAGTTGTCTTTTCTACCACCAACGCCGATTTTCAGAAGCAAAAAGTATTTCTCTATCGTCGAATACCACCATATAGTATAAGTGCTCTGCAGTTATAAACATGGAGAGATATATTTCTGCGACGGCATTCTTTAACGCGCGTAAAAAGCATAACTTTGTTTGTATATTTTTTCATGCTACGATTTCATTGCGAAAGAATGTTACAGTAGGTACAACCTCTGAGGAATTAATTAAAACGACCTGTAACAAAAAAAAGACTTACTTTTATAAAAAATTACTTCCTTTAACTTTAACATTTTAATTTTTACAAACAACGCATTGGAACCCCTGCAAGGGTCAGTGGCAAAACCAGTGGGAATGGGTATAATCCTGTCCCCATGTCCCCCGCTTGGACCATATTTAATAATTTGTTTATTATATTTATTTAATCTATAATGAAATATTATATAGGTGAAATATTAACTATGATAACGATTGTGTAATAGTTTCGTATAAAGATAACAAATATTATATAACTCAACTATATTATGATGAGTGATGACTGTACTGACAAGAATTAGAATTATGTGCAATTTGAATTTGAAAGTGCGTTCGCGAACAGAGGAAAATGTATTATTATAATATGTGCACACGAAGGCTAACTCACTCAGCCTGAGACAATAGACGACAGGCAAACAACCCTCTTGTTGTCGCGTGTATATAGTCAAAGGATTTAAATTTTAAACACTGTTGTCTGTTCGCTAGTTCGGTTTCCACGCGACTGGATCGTAAACATTAGGAGGTACCTACTATTAAATTGTTTAAATATAACTAATGAATGAATTATTTGTTTTCTGAATGTTTAAAATATCAATGATAAATATATCTTTTGAAAAGAAAAATAGCAATTAAAATCGGCTGACGACCCTGGCTCTGCACTTGAATTATATAATTTAATCACTATATAATTATTGCGTGTTATGTATTATATACCTATTCACCCCGATGTCATAATTTTTTTATCCACATTCTGTTTTCTGTTTTTGCGGGATTCCGCGTAGAATACACGATAATATATCGAAAAGTTCAATACGCATCTCGTCGGTTTTTAAGTTTTAACGTATAGATATACCAAGAGGCGTCATATATCTATATACTTGAGAATTCCTCGCTCTTAGGTATTTATTGAGAGGCGTGGAAATGTATGACCTTTGCAGAAAAGATTATGTATAGACCTATTGCAATATGTACAAAATCATCATATTTAAAAACGATAAATCGCATTATTAAAATAATACTTACTACAATTAGTTGATGAACTACAATTAAAATTATATTTGTACCAGATTGAACCTGGTACAAAAAGTCTTTATTTTTTATAACATATTTAGATTACTCATTATTTTAGTATCATAATATCATAGTAGATCTTTAGGATTGCTCAAAAACTGTGATGGCCAAATTGAAAAAGTAACAATAGTAAATTAATTACGAATTACAATATTTAAAGACCTCTTTACTAATAAAAAAGTCCAGCGGGGAGGGTTCTGGGTTAGGTTAGGTTCGACACCGTTATGGTAAACAGCCATTTACAAATTAGAGAGATAGGTAGATATCCGAACCCCTATCGATCAATCAAACCGTATGCCGCTGACGGAAATCGTTCTCGATTATAATAAAATATATTCTTCTAATTATATTCGAAAGGTGGCCATCGCCGCGCTCGTTTACAGCGTCTACGTCATCTTTGTTATCACCTTAGAAGACTTAGATTATATTATCATAACACGATCGTCGTGTACACCTAAACCGTCCTTAACTTTATTCAATAAAATACAAGCCATTACAGGCGATACGAGTGTAGGTACCATACACGATTTCTACTTAATATATTATTATAATGTACATTTGTATCAAAAATTAAGTATTCCTATCGAACTTTCGAAATTTCAAAAATTGCAAATTCATTTCGACGGACCAACAGTCCCCCTCGTAGAGGCCCTGAATCCTGATCGCAAATATTATGTACCTACCGTTTGTATTGACAATTAAAATCCACCCGTGTAGCTGTCTTCATCGCCATTATATTATGTACAGCTTAACGGGCCAATAGGTCCAACTCTGGCATCACAAAATTTTTCCATTTTTCTTTAATATACACCATGTCTAAATGAGCTCCATCTTGAAGTATTTTTAGAACCTTCACGACAGAATCCCTCCATCTTGTTCTAGGTCTGCCTAGAGGTCTTTTACCTCTCGTTTCTATACCTCTTAGGTAACTATTTATGTACCTACATATTTGTGTAATTCGCACAACGACGGTGTTTTAAGTATTTGTTATTATAGTGTACATTAGTCTTAAATAATAACATTTTGTGGCCATCGCCACGCGCGTTTACCGCATTTAAGCATCACCTTATAGATTTAATTATCTTAACGTCGGCCTAAGTCGCAAAGGGCGTAACTCCATATTTTTGGATTTCGGGATTATCGATGATTGAAATTAAGAAAAAAAGACCGCATCGTATGATAAATTCGTTACTGAAATTGTATCATTTTATCATCCATGGAATTGATGGTTAGAAATTATCGTATCTCCGATATAATTATTTTAATAATTGTAATAGCATTGTAATAAATTATGGAGATACGACCTTTGCGAATTATAGAATTAATCTGACGAAATGTTTGAAACGTTTTTTTCCTCTACTGAAAAATTTGTAATTTTGGACATACGCTCTTAACGACTCGGGCCGACGATAATACGATCGTCGCGTATGCGTCTGAACCACCTTAACTTTATAAGTTATTAATCGTTAATCATTTCTCGATTCCGTCGTGTCAGACGTCCAAGAGCCGTACGCCGTAGCGGTGCTCATGCAAAACGACCTAGTGCTGATCGACCTGCTCAGCTCAGGATATCCGTGTTTCGAGAACCCACACCCGATGGACATTCACGAGTCACCCGTGTCGTGCGTCCATTACATCGCTGACTGCCCATCAGACTTGATACCGGCATTCTATTCGGTCGGTTCGAGATCCGCATCGAAGAGGACAGGCTACAGCGAGAACAAGTGGCCCATCGCCGGCGGTGAGTGGAGCCCGACGTCCTGCAGCTACAACGAGATCATTCTCACCGGGTGAGTAATGCAGGAATAAGAATGTATTATTATATATCACATATAGCTAACCCCCCCCCCCCCTTTACATCAAATTTTGGGCCCATGTACTAAAATATGTTTTTGCGAGCCCTATAAAAAACTTCCAATAAAATACAACCTATTACAGGCGATACGAGTGTCCCGCACACGATTTCTATGCACAATATATTGTAATATACATTTATATGGTTAAATATTATTTAATATAAAATAAGTATTCGTATCCAAATATCAAAATGTCGACAATTACGATTTAATTTCAACGTACTCCTGTTCTCCGAGTCCAACAACCCACCTCCCCTCCCCCCACTTTGAGGGCCATCCTCACCTATAATAGTATAGGTACCTACCGTTTGTATTACCGATTAAAATCCACCCCAGTAACTATACCACTACACATTTGTGTAATTCGCAAGCCGACGCTTTTCTAAGTTTGTTATAGACAGTGTGTGTACCATTAGTCTTTAATAATACAATTTTGTACCTTTGTGTACGTATTAAATGTATATAGCGACCGTACTCAAATAACGTTCAACGACAAAAAAAAAAAATTAATTAATTTAATCGATTTTATATAAGTACATAAAAAAAACGATAGAACAAAGTCTAACCTATTGTTATATCTTTTTAAACTCTAAAGAAATTAAAAAAGCTCCGAGAAACCGTTCGTATTTTAAAGGGGCTGAATAAAAAAGAAAAAACCGAGAGAGCCAATATCATAGCAATTGACGTTATCATAAAGGACGTACATAATATGCTATACTAACCATTGTTTCTACGTTGTTTTTTCACATTATGTCTTGTTATTGTGCCGAAGTATACTTTAAAATAACTTAAATATTAATTATTATCGATGTATGTAGATTTGACATTGACCCACCGATATTACTATAGGTTATACCTAGGTATATTTTTATAATACACAATTTTAAATAATCGATAGAGTCGCAATAACTTGAAAGTCTGAAAGGTACGCGATTTAACATTATAAATTATTATATATCCCCTCGAAATGATCATAATACATTAATTATTTATTTATTAAACACAACGTTTATTTATCTATCGGTATTACAAAGCAATAAATATATATGGTGACCCTTGATATCTCGATTTTTTTCCATCGCAAATAAAAACGGTCAAATAATCCGATTTATATATATATTATACGTGGTTATTTCCACTGCAGTTGTGATTATTTTAGAGCTATCGAATAACAAAATGAGCTTATCCGATTACCCAAAACTTAAAGAATATCTAATAAAAAGGTTTGTTCAACGTCGCGAAATAAAAATGTTGTTGTAAGTGGACCGTATTTAATGAAAAGAGCAGAATTCACGAAATTTTAAATTACTTTGTAGAACTTCATAATAATAATAATAATAATAATATCGTGTTTAGAAAAGTTTGTGCAGAAAGTTCAACAGTTCGTGACGGTATTCGTGAGAGGAATAGATTGACAAATTAAAATACATTTTAAATTATTATTCTGCCGAGTGCTGATGAATGGGCATGAAACGGGACTTTTTTTTCAACAGCTTTCAGACCGTTTGCTTATTGAATTCGAAGGCAATTCTAATTAATAAACGTCTGACTTATATTTTAACCGAAATAACTTTATGCGCGTCGCTTTCACGTGTACCTAAATAGGCACGAAATATATCGTCTCGACTGGGATGAATATATTATAATCTTAGTGTATCGATCGTCGTGCACGTTATTATTGTGTTTAGCGTACATATACCTATAGCGTACTGCGGCTAATATATTTCTACTTTTTGCAACCTTTACAGGCACACGGACGGCAGCGTACGGTTTTGGGACGCGAGTGCCGGCAGTCTGCAAGTGCTGTACAAACTGAAAACCGCCAAGGTGTTCGAAAAGGCCAGGTCAAAATCGCCGGAAGGCGGTGACGAAGATCAATTTTCCGTGCAAATGTTGTCGTTCTGTCCGGAGAGCAGGAAATTAGCCGTTGCCGGCATCTCGTCGTACGTCGTGCTATTCAAATTCCGAAAACTCGAGTCCACGTTCGAAACCACGGTAATATATTATAACGTCGTCGTCATCGTTGTGTATATTATAATAACGCATAGACATCCTATACAATTATAGTGGAATATATAATATACAAGATGTAACTGTGTAAGAGAAAGACCTGACGGAAAAAATAAGATGCTACTTAAACGTATGACAACAATTGTTAAAATTCAGCAAATTCTCAACAAAAAAAATTTTGAAAAAAGTTATTAAGTTCCAAACTCATTTAATCAAAAAAATTAAGCTACTTGATTTAGATAATATATGTTTTTACTATCAAAATCAGATTCACAAATTGGCTATTTTGAGTATATCCAAAAAAAATGTAGGTAATCAAATTTTAATTTTTTTATTTTCAGTGTTAAAAATAAAAATAATTGTTGGTATAATATATGCGTAGCGCAAGTGACTATAAATTATATATAAAAAAAAAATTTAAATATTGATTAGAACAAATTTTATTCTAAAAGACAGTTCTATCTGTTACACCCTATATACCTACCAAGATAGGTATACCACAAGTATACACACAGCTATTGTATTTTATTGTATACCTAAGGTATTCCACTCTATATTATATTATACGACGCACGGTACAGTGGAAATCCGGCTTCATATTATACATATACGTTATACCTTTACCTCTATATGTGCCTATTATTACATACCCGTGGTATACGTGGTACGTGAGGTATAATATTGTTGTACAGGTACAGAAAACGTTTTTTTTTTTAAATATTACGAATCGTGAATTTATAGCGACCGCTCTTATGTGCAGTACGCCCGTACAAAGGTATTAAGTCTTTTTTAATCATGTATATATATATACACACTACATCTTAATGTATAAGCCATAAATACTGCACGACATTGCGGATCAACAGCTAAACACGCTAAACATGGACTGCGTATATAGTCTCGAGTGTACATTATATATTATATTTGCTTGAAGGATATATGTATACAATGTATGCAGAGCTAATAGGGTAGAGGATATATACTATATGCAAATAAGGAAAGACCTGAACCGAATATTTGTATAAAGCTATATATCAGATTTAAGTGCAATAACTCCGTTGTGTAGTGCATTGTTTATATACGCGTTGTTATGTGTGTGGTAGAGATATCGTTTAGTATATAATAACCTCAAAAAGCGTCAAGAATAATGATTTATATATAAGCATCTATGCATTACTAAAACATATTTTGTTCTTTCACTCTTAAAATATAGTTCAAATTGATCCTTTTCGTGCGCGCGGTTGACCATTTTAAGTGATTCTCGTGTGTGCGCATAATATTATATAATCATTATTAGGTACAACCGTATTTGTACCTACATTCCAAAATTTCTTGGTAAACATTCTTGATTAAAATACCATTTAGTGATCTTAATAGTAGAAATTACCCGCTTATGAAACAACGAAAAAACTTACTGTAATTTATCAATTTCGTCAAAAGACTATTTTTTTATGCTAGTTAAGATTTTAGAAACTATTTAACCGTACAGACATGAAAACTGAAAAGTAACCAGTCGAGTAAAATATATTGTAGACGCTACTCATCTTTTATTTAAATGTTATTTAATAATTATACAGCATCAGGTAATTTTAATTTTAATTAAAATTAAACGTTAACAATAGGATGATACCTTTACATAATTTAATGGCATAGGTACTATATTTATTTTGGAACAGGGTAAACAATTACTGCATATGCATTTTGTATCAGTAAACTTTAATTTAAATAAATTATATATTATACTTTATTAATGAAAAAAAATACTTGCATTGTTTCAATAATAAGAGTAATATTTTTATCTTTTTTTTAATATACATAAAATAATACATTAAAATACACCATAGTTGGAATACCTATACCTAAAGTAATTTTAAAACAAAATTAATTTCTCGGCAATACTATTGATTTTCAACTACGCTGTGCGTTTAAATTAAAGTTGTAAAATAATTAAAGACTAAAAAATAAATTTTAGAATAGAAATGTAAATAAAAAAAATTATCAACAGCAAGTTTTTTTCAAAGTTTCAAATTATGACATTCAATTATTTTATAATTTATATTCCTACATTATGGGTCTTACTAGCGCGTTTGGCTTAATTTATTACATTATTATAAGAAATCAATTTATTTAATATAACTAAATGTTATTTTTTTTTTAACTGTCAATACTCTCTTATTGTTTTATCTTTAAACATCGTTTAACATTGTTAGGTAATCATATTTTTGTAATAATAATGAAAAACTTTTAAAGTAAGTGCCCTACCGTGCTTTTAATATTCTATAAATTATTTTATTGAACACCTGACGTGTTGTTAATTAACATTTATTATGATATAATTAATCAAAAATGTTCACACTATATATTTACTTAACTTTATTTATATAATCAATAGAGTTTAGTTATTATACAGAAAGTAGTAAGAACGTAAATGACCGCTAGCCAAAAAATATTTATAAGAATTTATTTTTCCAAAGAAATAATAATATAATAGACACTATAGTTTCTATTGCATAACAAAACAGTCCTTGTACAAATAAATTATTACATAATAATCATCTTCCTTTCTACAAATTGTTGTATAATGACAATATTCAATTCAATAACTAATTAAAATATATATTTTCTCACAGAAATGCTTTTATCAAATGTAACGTATATAATAACGATATAATTCAATATAAGCACATTGTATACACACGACTTTATGAAATATAAACGTGGTTTATTAGCACCTATTGTTCTAACATTGTCTTGCCATTCGAGTTGATTTGAAACGTTACTAATGCAATCGGCAGCAACTTACAAAATCGTATATGTAATACTATTATATAGTGGGTATATGGGTATAAGTAAAATTTTAATATCATTATTCGCTTATGGATTTCAATTCTTAACCGTTATAATAATATATACAATACGTTATATATACCGAATTGACTTTATTTTCATGTCGATTTTTTCTTACAGAATTTAGAGGAAAAAAATATTACCAAGAACCGTGAAAATAACGTCGAATATTGTTCGTTTTTAATAAATTCAATTCGATTTTAACGTACGCAATTTTATCTCAGACCCGCGGGACTCACGGGAGATAAATAAAATATTAATATAGCCCAAACAAACGTTGACTTTTTCCCCTCGACTATTATAATAATACGTGTAGGTAATAAATAATAACGTACGACCCGCACACACAGTTCGTCGGTCGACTATACATATATTTAGCACGCCGATTTCATCAATTGGATTGTATTGTATTGATCTCTGTAATATCATAGTCCGCGATCTGAATAATAATCACAATAATATGTAAAACCGTGACATTTCCGCACGTAAACAGCTGAACATGAACCATAATTAGAGCCTGTATTTGCAGGAGGGATGCCCTATAAAAAAAAAAACAAACACATAATCGTCGAACGATAAATGTGCATTTGTAACCAAATTATCTCGAAATTATAACAAATAACTATAATATATTATTATGTACAGGGCGTTGGTACAATACGTGTGTGGTTTAAAAGTTGACGGACAGGCGGCAGTGAGGAGATCGTTTAGAGTATACAATGTCGACACTATACAAGGAATACTTATAATTCATAAACTACTCGCCCTAAATTCGATTTTTATGAATAAAAATACTCAAAAAAATATTCTGCTTTGGAATACGGAATTAAAACTCGATGTTATCATTCAAAAAGTAAAAAACTTAAAAAAGTTAAGGATAAAAAATATTTAAAAATATAATTTTTTTAACAACTTGAAGCTATGTAAAAAAATATTTTCAAAAACATTAATACTTTTTGAAATTATGAGTGTTTCATGATAAAATAATCATTCTGTATATATTCTGTCTTGTCGCAGAACTCGCTGCAGATTGATTGTGTCCGAATAGAATGAAAAAAATATATAGTGCGATTACGTGATGTAATAAAACAAAAATATTAATTTTAATATTTATAACTAGATCACGTTTCAATTTTATTTTTATATTTTTTAATCACCCGAGAAATGAAAAAAATAAAAAATAAAATGTTTAAAAACAAAAATCAATAACTCCAAAAAGGCCGCATAAAAACCCCCGGCATTAGTGTATCATCGTGTGTGCTCGAAACACGTCGCTAGTCTGTTCCATTAAAACATAAAATATATATGCAAATCCGGACTCCGATGATGATAATTTTATGTATTAAGCGAGCTACGCGATACACCGACATTAACCGTCATGATTTTGTGTCGTGCATAACAAATTACTGCAAAATTCGCGTTCATAATCCGTCTGCAGATTTAATATTTCAGACGGAAAATAGAATTATTGTAGAATCCCCCCAAAAACGACGCGTTTCGTGCGACATCCGGTGGACGTGATTTTTTTGGCGTGTAATGTGCGAGTGTGTAACGAGCACAGCGACGTCCGATGGACGCCTTTGGGGGCTCGACCAGTTTCAAATTTCAAATTTTTTTAAATCGTAACGCGTATCTAGCTCCAAACATATTGTCACGATTATTATATTATCAGAATATATATACCCGTCGGACACAGGCCCTCTCTCCGGGCCCCACGCCCCCACCACAGTTGGACAGGCCCACTTTTATAGATACAATAATATAAGCCTATAGTTGATGAGCAAAAAAAAAGTGTCATTTATATTAATTTATACAATAGATCATTGTAATTTTTACTACCTACCTATATTAGCTGACGCCAAATCAATGTACCTACCAAACTTTAAACGAATTAATAATAAAAATTTAGTTTTCAAAGCTGAAATTTATAAAAAAAAAAAGTAAAAGATTCGGTCCCAAGAAAAAGTCTTAAGTATACTTTCTATAGAAAAATAAATTGCTGACCAACTAAAATATAATGATATTATTGACACATTTTCCTATTTAAAAAGTAGGAAGGTTATTAATCATGATACATTTTATATTGTTTTCCTATATTTATCGAATTATTTTAAATTATAATATATTTGTGTATATTTATTATATATTAATTTTAAGTTTATGACGTGCTGTGTTATTTATACTTATTCGCATTGTTGTCAGTCTTGTAACTTGTTGTCGTTTTAAGTCTATTTGCCCCTAAAGATATATCTATATATAAACGATATTGAAATTTCGGTCCTGCAATTTTACTCTGCCCCGAGCCTCGCAAATCATCAGAACAACTCCCCAGACAAGACGATTGTATTATTATAGACCTTTTCGTCGTCCTTCGATGACGTCACAGTTAGAAAGTCACGTTATAATGTCGACTTCGTGGTTGTGTTTTGCAGACGCTCGAGATACCGATATACTCGGAGAGCCTGGACGAGGCGGCCGAAAGCTCACCGGAAGAAGCGCCGTCGAAACCGGCGGGCGCGTCCGAAGAAAGCACTGCGCTGGTCAAGGTCCGGACAGGGCCCCAGAAGAAACCGCCCGGCTTCCAGGCCTGTCTGGCGTGCGTGACGCCCTCCAACAACGGCGAACCACCCGGTCAGATCACCGCACTCACGATTAATTCATCGTACGGACTGTGAGTATATAACATATAATATACTATACCCTGCAGGTACTAGGTAACGTGTGTAGACTGTAGAATTATAATTATTATCGATTTTACCGTCGGGATTTATATTTACACCCCCTCCCCCGCACCCCAACAATTAGATCCAAGTGCTATCTATGTTGTGATTGACCTATACCTTGGCCTTGTTTCGGCCTGTGGTTCAACTATAGATCAATTATTCATATTTTTCCACATTTTTAATACAACTACACCGTGGAAGGATTTTTTTTACATTGTTGGTTTCAAAAAAAATGGATGATCAATTTTTTTATGAAACGAGTTGTGGTCATTTTTTAGATACGCTTAGAGTTAAAAAAAATTTGATGTAAATGTCCACAAACACATTTCTAGCCTAAAAGGAATTATCTTTTTCGACCGAAAAGGGTGACGCCCCGTTAACCAGTGGTGCACACTACGGGGAAAATAATGTGATCGGGTCGTCCGGCTGACACCTCTTAAAATGATCGGAGGTTGGGCGTTTTGACATCTAGGTCAAATAATATTATATTTTGTAATGACCGTCATGTAATTATAAATCTGCTTTATATGTCGGTGGTTAATACACGCTGCAGATACGATAAATTGCATTGGATTTGTGTTGCTGGGCGGGATAGGGTCGCAGAGTGAATAATCTCGAGAGCTTTATACGCCCTATAACCCATACCATGGACATTTCGTGTGCACCACTGCAACTTCAGACGTTATATACGGGGTGATTCACGAAGTATGCTAACCCCCATTTTTCCCTTTAATAACGGATTAGTTCCGATTTTGAAACTTTTAAATATACTTAAGGGATCCCTCGAGGTCCCATATTTTCAAGTACTTATATTTTTTAAACCACATAAAGTGTGTCCTGTGTCGGTACATACTAATTTTTTTGGAGTGAAAAACAACTTTTTTTTACTGTATTTTATGAAGCCGGTGATTATTCTGAATATGTTTATGTATTTATATTAAAATTCGAAAAAGTAGGTAGTTTTTGACTTATTTAATTTTGTGTATTACTAACACATGACAATAGGTAGGTATAGTTATTGCAAATACGGTCTTTATAAGTATTTTTAAGAATTCCAAAATTCAAAATTTGAATAAATTTATTATTAAGAGTGGTGGAGCTGGTTTTTCATATTGTCTGCTACTCTATACAATTTTAAAATTGTATTTTATATTTTAGTTGCTACCTTGATTACTTTATAATACTTTTCCACTATTCTCCTTAACAAAAACGACTTCACTGAAAAAACGCTTACACTCATTGATATCTCAGATTTTCTTTCAATTTCATCTGAAAGATGCAACTTTTTGCAGATTGAATCAAGTCCGAATTTTCATTTTACTTTAAATAATGATAGAAAAATACTTTGAAAAATAACAAATATTGTGCATTATTTAAATGCATATTTTAGCTCCTATAGTTATAGTTTTGAAAATCGGCTTATAACCAACCCGCAAAAGGTTCTCTTATTTTAAATGAAAAAAAAAATAATAACGAAATTTGACTATTTTACAGTGCGAGAGTGTTTTTCTCATAAGACATATTTTTGTACTAAAAACGCTCTGACACACTTAAAGAATAAAACGGGAGTGACCTTACTTGACTAATCACTCTGTACTTATTATAATATTAAAATATATTCACGAAAATGTTATAATGTCCCGTTTTTGATGTGGGTATAATGCGTATAATTTAGTTATAATGGTATAATGATTCTACCTAATATTGTAGTGATTATTTTATCACACAGAACGACCCGGTGCGTATTATCTTACGAATTTCTATGGGAATTTTTAAATTTTAAAAACAAATACTATGTAGGTCTACTAAATAAATCTATACATGCAATACTCCTTGAAAGATTGTAAAATATCGTTATGTTCTCGGACGTTCGAAAAAATTGTAATCGAAAAATTCCTCGTTTACTATCCTTTGATATCGCCAGGCCCAGGACAAAAGTACCGTTCTGAATACCTATCTGTATATATTGTAATAATAATAATAATATGTATTTTAATATAATATGTCATCGCGTTTTACAGGCTCGCCTACGGTCTGGACAACGGTATTGTGATAGTAGACTTTATACAAAAATGTGTTCTCCTAAACATCAGCACTGCCGACATGTACGGCAGTGCGGACCCGTACCAAAGGGCTCCCAGGTCGCCGAAACGAACAACCGCCTTGAGCGAGACCAGCGACGGCGAACGGTGCCGGTCCCCCAGTATCGATCAGGTAATATATTTTTGCTTCGATTCTCTATACTTTCCGTCGTGCACAAATAACTACGAACAAATATATATATATTATACATAACGATAACAAAACGCACAGCTGTACCGGAGAAAACGAATAATAATAATTATAGATAATATTTACCCAGGAAAATTCGATTCGATTCGAACGAAATTCCGTCTCGACGAACACACCGGAAGTCTTCCTAATAATAATAACTCAATACATACTTATCATAACGCTTATCATAACCTACCTGTTATGATAACGTTTATGTACAACACATCTTACCGACTAGGTCTTAGGTCCGTCGCGGCTTTATCGACGTGATTTTCCGACGGGCGAACATCATTATATTATTACGATTATTTACCTACGCGACTTATAAACATATTATATTATACATACACAATATTTTACATTATAATAATATATAGTTTCCGAGATACATATTTTAATATCGTCCCGCGAGCGTTCGAGGTTCTCTACATATATAATATAGGTATACAGGGTGAACCCGAGGTGCGCACCTCCGTGACGTGTCGACAAAATATATTTCACACCGACGCGTACGTAACGCACAATACTGATGATGACAATGATGACAATGATGATGATGAGAATGAGAATGATAACAATACGTTTATAGAGGTGTACCTACGCGTGCCGAGCCGTCAACTGCATAAACTATATTATAATATAGTCGTGAAGAACTACAACAACTGTTGTTACCAATATAAAATAATATAATATTATGTTCCGAAATTAATATCTCGTCGTATAAAAACATCATTTTTATCTTTTCGAAGTATACCTACGCGGTTTTTGCATAATTTATACGATTTGTGTACGGTGACCCCTGCGCCCTGTATACTGACAGGTAGGACATTATCGTAGATTTATAATAATAATAATAATAATAATGATGAACACAACACACAGTCTTTTTTTTTATTTTTTATTTTTTATTATTATTATTTTGTTTTTGCTTAATCCATCATCATTAACGTCAAAACTGTCAATCATGATTGAACATTTTCGATTATCCGCGTAGAACTATTTATTTTTACATAAAATTAATTTTGCACAAGGGCGGTTACAGAGTGTAAGGCGAGACGAGTTAAGAATATCGATAAGAACATTATCGTCTAACAAGTTGTGATTAATTCGATTTTGTTTTAATACAAAGTCACCGCTTCTGGAAAACAAGTAGGAAGTTTTCTTCTCGTGGGTTTTCGGTATAATCTGCTTGAAAAGTGACAGCCGCACAATAGAGATTACTGCGGAAAAAACATTCTATGAGAATACTGCACGGAAATCACAGCGAAATCTAAAAGACGCGAAGCTCTTAGTTCATCGTAGCATATTTAATATTTATATAATATAATATACGTAAATAATGAATTATTCCGCCTATATTATCATACGGATATTTCGTCAATTTTTCACACCATAATAATATATTGAAATGACTCATCATTTAAACCGATAATAATATGCACAACAAAAATAAAATATTTGTATTTATTCCATTTATGTTTCATTTTTCGTGTTAAAAACTACTTAAACATTTCGAAACTTTACTCACGTGTATAGTGCGAACCGCTCTATCCAAGTTTTAATCTCTGTGATTATAAAAAAAATTGCTTATAACATATATATATTATTATATGAAAAAAACTTCTTTATCCTTCGCCAATCCTTAAACGCAATGTTTTCTAGAGTTTTATGTCAGAAATAATTTTTTTGTACGAGTCTGTTGGCTTGAATTAATATTAAAAGTTTTGTAACCACCAATATTTTTTCATCTGTCTTTCAGTGTAAAAACTACATTAATTATTCAAACTTTTTAACTAAATTTTATGTGACACATTTTCTCAAAATTATGCTCATTTAGTATCCACTTTTATTCGCCAGATTCCGCGAATTAATTAAAAATAATAAAAAAATAAAACATGTATACAAATAAAGTTATTTTACACATTTCCTAAGTCTCACGTTGAACAGCTTTAAAAAATATATTTTTTTTTTCATCTACAGCATAACAATAGGTAGCATTCATTGAATGGTTTTAACACGGTTTAAAACGCATTGTATTGATTGACAATATTCTACTCAAAAGTTTTGCGTTGTAGTCTTTAAAATATGTTATTATGATCCGTTTTTGTATAAAAATAAAAATATCACTTTATTCGATGAATAGTTATAATAGCTGGAGTATACTTACAATGTGTAGTATATACATATTATGATTTTACAAATTTTCAATAACTGAATTCAATGGCATCATATACAACAATAAAAGTGTAAATAAATAATACAAATCAGTCAAAGTGCAATCCAGGGAAAGACCTCAGACTCGAGAAAAATCATTTCACAAATGACTTTGATACACTACCTAATTTTCGCAGTCTTTGCGGATTATCTGAGATCACTATATATATGTTTCGATCGCTCCGACGTAGGTACTGTAATGAGTTTGTTTGAATATATTTTATGGCATACAATTAAGGACGGCTTCTTTATATTACTAAATCTAAATGTCATACACATCACTGTGTTCGCTACCTACCTATATATATATGTTCGGCGATACAAACGTTTTGAATTAAAATTAGTAAGATTTTAATCGACCAGTACCCAATTAAATCCCGTAAGTATTCAGGGCATGTATGGTGTTATGACAAAATCAAATGAAACTGATAATCATAAAAACGCCTTTAAAATCGTTAACTACCTACACACAACTTCGAGTTTCGGCGTAAAACGGGGAATAAAATATGTTTACGATTCTTAATAATACTATCTTATACTCCGCGTACATTTTAATGTACCTACTCGCGATTAATGCGAATAATTTCGGATCAAATTTTACTCGCGGGCACTCTAAGCTGGTTTTTCTTAACTTTTCGACGACTATAAAACCGCCGAGGACTGCATACCCGTCGCAACAATATCCCGTCGTGTTTCTCGTCGTTCCACTCATGAATCGCTTACGTGCAGGTGGTCGCGGTCATAATTTACCCACACGATATGACACGATATTAATATTAATAATAATACATAACTTGGTACGATTTGCGATTTGCAAAATTATTTTTACCACCGAAAAATCCAAGACGCTCGCGAAAACGAAACGAAGAACGTTTGTTGGTCGGGCGTCGCGAGTATGCATGCGGGTCGGAGGGTTGGTCGGCGGCGAGTGTGCGTGGGCGAGCGGGGGAGGGTGATGTGGTTTAATCGATCGACCCCTCCGCCCGTCCGCCCACCAACCCGCCGACCCGCTTGAGACCGCATGAGACACGGTGGGACATATTATATATATACGAAACATAATATTATAATGTACACGCGACGTCGTCGTTTTCCATCGTATTATGTTCGCGTCCATAAAATATAACGACGCGATCGGTCGGGCGAAGTTGAAAACTTTCCGCATTTGAAGGGCCTCGAAGACGAAGCCGAGGAACTGGAAGAACTCAGCAAACTGGCCCTGAGCCCGGTGGGCGTGTACTCGACCCAGGTGTCGCCGAACCCCGCCAACCCTGATTGGCTAGATGACGTGACCGAGCGGGCGGAAGAGGCGCTCGTCCTGATCCCGGCCGTGGCGCCGGAACCCGGGGAACCGGCGGAACCGGGAGAACCGCCTCCGCCGCCACCACAGCCCACGGCGGTGACCGCGACGTCTTCGGAACCGGCCACCCCTGCGCCGGTCAAGGGCAACGGCCGCCGGACCAGTCACTCATGGCGAGGCCTGAAGAAACAGCTGAGTCGCGTCGACCTGAGACTGAAAAACACGTTTAACGCAACGCCCGCCAAGAACAAGGCGTCCACGTTCTACGGCACCGGCGAACAACCGGAAACTGATGAAGCCGGAAGCGTCAGCACGGCCACCATCACCACCACAACCACCTCCACCACCACTAACTCTGCCACCACCACGTTCACGACCACCACGGCCACGACCACCGCTACCACCAGCCGTCTACCTCAAATCATAACCGAAACCGATGGCCAAGAGCATCGGCTGGACGGCGGTGGCACGCAGTCGGCGGCCCGCGACCAGTCGTCCACCTCGGCCGCGGCCACCAGGCCCACGGAGCTCAAGCTGTTCGACCGCGACGGCAAGCCCATTAAACCCCCGCGGTCAACCAAAGAGCACCGGAAACGGACGTCGCTGGACAAGCAGGTCAACCTGACCGCGGGGTCGTCGCGGGACGCCCGACTCTTGTCCGTGCCCAACATCAAGTACAGCCAAAGGGACCCAAAACATAACCGGTCGAACAACCAAGCGTTCATCAACCTCATTAAACGACTAAGTAAGTGTTGATATACGAAACCAACAACCGCCCTGTAATAACAATAATAATAATTATAATTGTATGTTGGTATGGTGTCGTTGTTGTTGTTGATGTTGTTATTGAGTTTGATGTTGTTGTTGTTGTTTCTGTTGTCGTTGCGGTTGACAGTCATCTGAGCGCAGATCCTAGCGCATCTGTTTTATGATCGACGTGACGTGAAAATCAATGATTTTTAACCAAAACTGAGTACCACCTAACCGTAATATAGTTTATGTTATAAACCTGTTTTTCATAATATTATATAGGCACAAAAAATAAAAGCCAAAGAGGTAATTTACTTTTTATATATATCTCTCTCTCTCTCTCTCTCTCTCTCTCTCTCTCTTTCTCTCTCTCTTTTCGTCCCTGCTAATTTGGACTCTTACATTGCGGAGATCTTATTTTCCAAGTATATTTACGCACTAACAGTCTACACCATACGATTGTCAAACATCGTAAATTTTAAAAACAATAATTTCGATCACCGACGAGTTTACATCGTAAGAATATTGTGACGAGCATCGTCGTCTCCGTTGTCAAAACAGGCTCAGTTGCGGTAAAAACGTTCATGAACCACCGCGAAGTCCATAATTCAGATGACCTATGTCCGGCGCGCTATACGCAACTGTAACCAACCAACCACACACACCATCATCATATCTCAATCGAAATAAAAACACACAATTCGCTTTTATGTATACAAATATAATATAGAGTCTCATCTTCATATCATTCAATATTATATTATTATAACGTCAACAATATAAATAATATCGAGTTAATATGTACACATATCGTCCATGTTTCATTATATCAATTTGTATACACAGACCCTAAGGTGGATTTTTTCAGGGTGCTGCATGTTTTTTTTTTTTTTAATCTATTATATCATAGATAATATTAAGTATACATAAACCATCACCATAAATCGGAATCATCTCCATAATAATATTTAAGATATGCAATCATCTATATATTTAGCGATCGTACAAAATCATTCGACTAACACAATTAATATGTAATTTATTATTACAAAGCTGTGCACACACTAACGAACGACACGACAAAAGTTTTGTACCTACCGAATATAAATATAATTATATAAAATAAATTCGACACGGTCTTGTCTTGGAGTCGAGTAATCGCAAGAGAGGTCGCGTATAAGAGGAGAATAATTCGAAGCGAACGATGTGATCAGTTTTAATATATTATTTCAATTTCGTATATTCTTCCTATAATATGTTTTATCATAATCTCGTTACCGTTCGACAATACAACGTGTGTCAATTTGAGTTCTGTTTTTATACGGTTTACATATTATAAATATATATATATAATATATATATATCATATATTTAATTTTCGATTCATTTCTGAATAATTAATTTTGTTTGACGACAAAGACTGGTATGCCTACTCGTCGTCACGAGTGAAAACCACCGGCTTCGTGTAGTTTATGTGTAGATAATGTTGTACCATTAGCATACCGCATAACCATGTATTTAATATTTCACGATATTAAATCCGTTACGACGATGTACTATTATGTCTGTCGTTTGGATGGCGATTATTAAAATATAATTCACCTAATAAAAATAGTTACCTAAATATTATTATAATAATATGTATATCATAGTGCCTAATTATATATGGAATCTTGATGGTAGACGGTAGCATCGTAATATTTGAGTCGGTTGGAAACCCAGTAGTACCGAATTTTTATTTTGCATAATTTATGTTATTATCATAGTATATGTTTTCTAAAAATTTGTTTTTTTTTTTTTTTACTACAAATACATATTATTATTATAATACATTGTTGTAATTAAATTGAAATTAATGGCCTGCAGTATATACAAAATAATATAATATATCAATTATATAATATTATATATAATAAATTAGCGTTATCAGATGGCTTGCGATGTAATTTTCAGTAACATAATATTATTATTGTTTCCTTCCTTATTTTGTTTATTTTAATTTTAATAAAGTTAATTAAAATGTAAGTAGAAGTCGTTAGCGAACATTTTTTTTCCTATACAATATAGTTTAATTTAAAACGTTGCGCTTATTTATTAGTAAAATGAGATAAATATTTTTACTACTATATTATCATTATTATTATTATTTCGTATTAATTTTCACTTTTGTTTATTTGTTGTTATTATAATATTGGTTTTAATTTTTAATTTTTAATTGCCTTTATAATAAACGTCAACCCCGAGTTAAACAGACAACATGCCATCCAGCTTCCACAGCAGACATTGACGTATTTATGTTTGATTAACAAAGCGTTATTATACAATAAATATATAACGTAAATGTGTTTCATATCGTGTAAAATGATAAGTTTCCCATATTTATCCAATCCAGCAGAACAGAAATATTTACATGAATGTGTGTACATATATATAATGTGTTTGTTTTATTTTCTCGGATTTGTGGGTGTTTCTTATTTATTTCATTTCGTGTTTTTTTCTTTTTAGTACTACAGGTATAGATTGTTGTGAAGTACCATACATGTTTGATATAATTATTATATATAAATATATATATATATATATTTTTTTATTTTTTTTTTGTTATATTTTTTTAGAAGAAAAAAAAGTTATATATTGGTAACAGTTTGCTTTTCATTTAAATTTAAAATGTTACTGTGTGATGTGTTCAAAATTAGTTAGATAGTAAAATATATATATTTACTTATCTAAAACAAATCATGTTTGTTTTGAAAAATTCGTTTTGATATTTATATATAATATTTATATGTATTCACACATATGTATAATATATATATATATTATATATAAATATATAAAGAAAAAAAATACATTAATTTATATAAGTAGTTTTCATTGTAAATAACATTATTGTACTCTGTAAATGTTTCAAGGAATTTAATGAGACGCGAGAGAGCTGCCCCGACCATAGACTTGGTATATATACCTTTAAAATCTCATGTCGTTTTATTATTTTTCATTTATTTATATTTTTTTCTGTTGTGTTTGGTTCACTAAAAAAAAATTTCCTCAAAGTTTAACCACTAACAAAAATTTATTGTAAAAAAAATCATTGTCGTTGATGCGTTGTACCTACACGAATAATGGCAATTTTTTTTTTATCAATCGCATGGGTTATGGAAAGTTTTTTTTATTTAAAGTATATTAAATATTTTGTTGGCTGGCCAACAGTGTAAATATATATTTATTTGATATATATATGTATACAATAATAGTGTACGTACACGAATTTCTGAATGTCACTCCAAAACCCGTCGTGCAACGTACCTATACTAACGTAATAAAAAGCCATGAACACAATTTGGCACGTCATAACAATATAATATCTACCTACCTATATAATACACACACACACTTGCCCACGCTGTAATATTATTCGCTTGAGTTCAGAAATTCTGTATCGACGTGCTGTACTATATTATACTAAAACCGTTGTTATTACTATATATATTATATATAATATTATCTAAGCTGGTTTTCAAATTTGCCTAAGCTCATAATATAACGTAACGATTATTATAAGTTGGCCTAAACTTTCTCCTAGACGTATACGAAACGTAACATAATATACAATAACGATAATAATATTAGCTTGGTTATATACGACGTATATATATGTATATATTATATTATTATATATTATTTTTTTTTAGTTCGGTATGACAGTACAAGTTTTTTTTTATTATTATTATTACGTATACGCATACACTATTACATTAGGTATATGGCGCAGGTACATTTAAATATCATATTGGTTTGGGTCATCTGATGGAAAAAAAAAACAAAAGTGGCGCAAACGAATGATTTTAAATTATCTACGCATATAATAGAGTACATATATACATATATGTACATAACTTGTTTGTATATATATATATATATATACTACTATAATATTACAGCTATATTATACTATATGTATATATTATATATCATATACTTAAATAATTCACTTAGAACAAAAACTGTGTGTCTGTGCGTTTTTCTTCCTACATAAACGGGCAAACATATATTATATAAAACATTTTATTATTTTACATATATATATATATACGATTTGAACGGCCGTGTTGTATTATTATTATTTTTATAAGCTTTTTGTCAAACAACACGATTCTAACCTTTTCTATATAACACACGCGGAACACGCCAAACCGAACGTAGACAAATATTTACATTTTTCTTTACTCAGCGCCAAACTCGCGTATATTCCACACATAGGTACCTATATACGCCCATTATACATATATAAAGGAGCACATGTTTTTTCGACTCGGCCCGTCTTTGTGTACCTATTGTGTACTATTATAATACACACACGAAACGTTTATATTATGTATATCATTCGTTTCGCCGGAAAAAAAGCTCAAGCGCGAATCATCCGGCGCGTTTCTATAATATATTATTATAATGTTATCTCGCTGTAGTCTGCGCGTCTCGAAAATCTCGTCCGCCCGTATTTTATTACGTACAGAGTGATTTTTTAAGTCGTCGCGAGATTTGAAAAGTTTTAAAAAAAAGTAAGATACGGGGGTGGAGTGAAGTAAAGAATATTCTTAAAATAATCTACTTTTAAATAGGTAGGTACTGATAATAATTATAGTTAATTTGTAGAATATGTTCGACGTATGAACCCCCTACCCCTGGGCACTGCTAGCCTTCGGAAGGTCCATCGGTATTCAAAACACCTACGTTGTTTTCATTATCCGTGTCCACAAGTTGAACGACGGTTTTTGCTCATCGTTATTATAACATGTAAAAACGCACACAAAAAATATAGCCCGTTTATCGGCGACGAACAACCAAAACAATGAACCAAACAAAAACAAACTCGACTAACTATCTTTATTTACAATAGTGCCCACATATATACTGCAAGGTGTAACAATAAGACCCAAAGAAAAAAATGATGCTTTTTAGATGTATGTAAAAATTATATGGTTAAAAAATATACTCCAGAAATATATGTCCAGAAATTCCCAAAAATTTTATTCTAAAATGAGTTGCTACGTTCTAAATTAATTAAATTTTGATATTTTAAAAATCCTAAAAAATAAACTATTTAACTACAATAAATATTTTTACAATAAAAATTGTTCTTACCTATAATCAGATTTAATACAAAACAAATTTAATATTTTTTTTATTAAAAAATAAAAATAATTTTTTTAATATTATTTATAGGTACGTGTCATGCACAACTGACTATAATTAATTATATATTTATTTAAAAAAAAAGAAATTAGAAATATTGATTTGAACAAAAGTTATTTCATCTGTCATCACTGCTTCCCATTACCACCTGCAGTATCATGTTGGGTCGTATACCTGTGATTAACCTTATGCCTAGCGCGTTAGGTTGTCGAATCGCGCTGTATACTATCATATATACACATACTAAACGACAGAATCACTGCGTACAATGCGTATCCTATTAATGTGTACACGGCAATAGTAAATACGTTATGCGGCGTTGTCGAGTCTGCTGCTGCAATGCCCATCAACCCACACACACACACACACCCGCGTCAGGGCAAACGCGCGGGGAGGAAAAAAACTAATTAAAAAAAAAACCGAAACGAAAATAGCAATTTATATTTTTCGGTGGCCCATAAATCAAATTATATACATACCGCGCGCACTACTGCACGGTCGGCGTATAAATATTCATCAACGTTGCGCGTAGGCGAAAACGACCCCGGACGAGTGCGGCGGCGGCGAGCTTTCGGTGTATATGCATCATGATAATATTATATAATATATAAGACGTAGTCGGTCCGGCACTGCAGGTTGGGGTGTGGGATTTTTAATGCCCTTTTGAAAACACGTCCACTCGGAATATGATATAATATTATTATGACGTTAAAGTGCTGCCACACGACTATATAGGTATCTAACCTACTGCAAACTTCTGTCCGTCCCCGTACATCGAATTATACGAATATTATAGTATACAGAGTGTAACAGAAAGGTCTGACAAAAAAAATATTATGCTACTCAAACGTATATGACAAAAACTGTTAATATTATGTGATTAGTAAATAATTTAAGAAATATACTCAACGAGTATTACTCATGTCAGCAAATTCCCAAAAAAAAGTTATTACGTTCCAAATTCATTTAATCAAAAAAATATTTATATTTTAAAAAATTCTAAAAAATAAACTACTTGACTTAGATAGTTAGATAAATGTTTTTACTATCAAAATTGTTCTTATAATCAGATTCAAAAATTGGATATTTTGAAAATATCCAAAAAAATTTTAAATCAAATTTTTTATTTTCTTTGTTAAAAAATAAAAATAATTTTTAGTATAATATATTAAATTATATTAAAAATTTTAAATATTGATTATAATTTATAACAAAAGTTATTCCAAAAGTCAGTTATATCTGTTACACTCTGTATACGTAGGTAGGCTATTGCTGTTAGGTTAGTTTTTTTTCCGCACTCGTAGGTAACCGAAAAGTTTTAACGCGGCTCATCTGAACGCACACGTATTTTAACGAATTGGATATTATTAACGAAATGACAAATAAAATAATATATATTCCGACGCAGGTAAAATTCAAGATTGAATCAGGTATTTGGGTACATACAGCTGAGAACAATTATTACCTACCCATAATATTTTCCGATGGTCGTTGGTCAATAAATCATAAAATATCGTCGTACTATGAGAATTCGACGTCTGTTTGTTAACGATATAATTATGTACACCAATTGTATATAATATAGAAGTTCACATTGCCACTTCTTAACGATTTTTAATAATTTTTTTTTTAAGGGTTTTGGGATTGGAGGTTTCAGGAATAATTTTAAAATCCCTAAAAATAAATAAAATATTATAAACAGACAATTGTTCAAGGAACATCCAAATAAAACCACCCACACCAAAACTTAAATCACAGATTCCGAAACTATTCTATGTAAATCACACTTTTTAAAACATGGTAACGCCAAATATTCAATCGATATGTAATTTAGTTATTTTTTTTCCCCATTATATGTTTAATAAATTATATATAGGAATATAATAATTTATCTGAGAAGATATAACCCACCCCCCTCCCCGGAGCCTTCCAATCAGATGGATTTTCAGGAAGTTAACAAAATCATATTTTATAATATGTTATACATTTTACGGTTTTTATTTTTTAAACTATTTACTGATGTAGGCATAGTAAGAACCAGAGAAATCAAATCATTGGTGTGGTAAAATAACGTCAATTTCAATAAATAACAGAGTTGTTTTTCGATTCAAAACCGATTGAAAAAATAACATATACCTATTATCTGATTGTCAGTACACGTAGCGATGTTTCGAACGCGTTGTCGTAAAAACATATAAGTTAAACATTAAATTAGATTTAGATTTCATTTCGAAGGCTTAAACTATTTTTCGGTTCGTCTGACCATAATTTAAATTTGATTTCTCGTTTTTAGATCATTATCGTCGTCTATGCTGCGTGATATCATTTACTGCAGTTATACCATATGCAAACCGTATTATATTTTATTATCTTTTTCACGCGATCGTTTAAAGGGTTCAAAATTGTGTTACGGTAAAAACTATCGAGACACCTCGCGCATTAATGGAGCACAAATTTTTGGCGTATTTAACACAATATTATCATGACGTGTGCAACCTCTGCATCCTTTTCGTTCACGAAATCTGCCCACGCCGCTCGCTGTGCACAACAATATCATATAATATTTATTTTATCTTCAGTACATTTAGGTGCGGAATTCAGACATGCCGTCTGCGCGGGGCAACAATTCGAAAACGAGAACAGACGTATAAGTGGATATTATAATGAATAAATTATCAAGGGAATAACAGTTTTCGTGGATTCTGCAAGCACGCATATTGTATAGGTACCGTACCGAAAAGATCGATAAAAAATAAAATTATGTACCACGTGTGTCGTTTCTCGACTTTACCCGTAACACGAGACGTTTGATAATACATACTTTGTATATTATTGTTTTCGGTTTTGGCGGGGACCTTGGAGGGAAACAGTGGGCGATGTATGTACACGGCCAATGCTCATTTTATTTCGTTCGGTTTTTGAAAAAAAGAAAATGTCTTACGCGATATTTTGGATTTTAGAAAGCGGTACTTTTAATCTCATATATTGTATCCCCGTCGCTGCGTATACACGTTGAAGTTATTCGCCGAAAACTGCGCACATTTCGAACCCCGCGTGTTTCTAGACAGATATTATTTCTCTCAGGAAAAACGGTTTTGCGCGCGTATTATAAATAAATAAACGAAAACCTTGAAAACGTTAGCGAGCGATTTAATTTTCGTTTTTTTTTTTTTATTTACAACGGTTTTTTCACGTTTCGCAAAGTATAGTAGGTAATTTAATTCGAGGTGTATACTGCACAGCAGCAGGTTCGAAAATCGACCGAAAATACCGTCGGCAAAATAACAAAAATGTTCGCACGAAATAAATCATATAATAACAAAGTAATATTATATATCTCACAAATGTGCGCGCATATAGTCTTACGCCGAGGTATCTACTACCCCGATTCCATACATAAAGTACAATGGAAAATACTGAAATATATACAATGCGTCGGGCGGACATACACGTACGGTATTATAATAATAATAATAATAATAATATACATTTTCAATATTGGAAACGCCGTAACCCCCCCCCCCCCCCCCGACTGACGCAATAGAGCAATATTAAAAAACGAAATCGAAACGTAATATTATTATGTTGTCTACCTATATTTTTGATCTCGAAAACCCGTCTGCAGAGTTCGAATCGTTGCAAATGCGGAAAATAATAATAATATAAGTAATAGGTACCTACGCTTCGGCAGTGGCGTGGTGAACAGTAATTTCAGAGGCAATTTTTAGTCCGCCACGCCGCTGCGCTTCGGTATAATACCTCGCAGACAAATCGCGGTCCAAAGCGCACATCACCAATAATACACACCTAGAAACGCCATAGTGGACATAATATATAATATATATTATATTATATCGGATATACGGCATACGGAGTAAATTCAATAATATATGATTTGAAGAAGAAAATTTTATGCCGGTCGCGTTTCTTTTTTCGTACAAAAACTCATCGTCGGCTCGCCGCCGCCGCCGCCGTGGTAGTGCGCAATCGACAATAATTATTATCACTGTCGAAAACGATATTTTTCCGTCTCGCGGCTTTTGTTTTCTATATATAATATTATTATTATTATACTCCTGAGCAAGCGGCGATACAGGTCGAGACTAACGAGACCGCCGCCGCAGTAGATCGCGCGTAACGACTGCAAATCATTTATTTAGAAGTATTATTATTACCACACACATATTATATATATACATCGCGGCATATGGGTGCCTCGTCCCGACCGTTTTCCCCATAGGCAATCGTAAAAAATATTATACAGAGTGTATTATGTACACCGCGGTCCGCGGGTGGATTTCGGGGGGGAGAGGGGTTGCATCGTGCACCGCGCCGTACACGATATTCCTCGGGCCATTACGAAACATAAAAAAATCGTCGTTTTTCCGAAACCGTCGTCGCCTGCGTTAAAAGCGTACATAAATCCGTCGTTTTTACGCCGCGGCGAGTGAGAAAAACTTTTTAAAAAAATCCATTTCAGCGGCGGCCGTCCTGTCCGCCCCGAAACGCATTAGGACGAGAGATAAAAAAAAAACAACGAAAAAACGCGTTTCCTTAATGCTTGTGTAGCTGTGTACATATTTATTATTATATCACTATATAGTTGCAGTGTACCTATATACAGCTCACGGTTTCACGGCTCCCGGAAAAAAATCTTTAAATGATTTAAACGTTATTATAGGATGTACGTTTTTTTTTATACGTTTGATAATTACCTTATACCCTAAACACGATAGCAAAACGTTTCACATCGTCCATGACATATATATATATATATTATTATATATAGCTTAAAAAACTTGAGATGTACCGATTGGTATATAATTTTATACACTTACTACAAACTTTTTTTAATTTAACAACATATACTATCGATAAACATACTATAACGACATTATGATGACGCGCGAATCACCATAATATTCATAATATTTTATAAACAAAGGTCGAGGTACTCAATCGAAGTATAATTGTACCTATAGATGCATATATTATATTCGAAGACTTATAAAATCGTGTTACGATTTTATTGTTTTTCGAAATAATATTAAGATGTCCACACATAAATGGACGGTTAGGTGTTTACTAACCCCGTCTCCCCCCACCTAGACTCCCAACGAAACATTGTTGCGTCGGCCATACCCTACGGTGCGAGCATGCGTCCGGCAGTCTTCCGCCACCCCTGCAGATGTAGATATAATATGTAAATATAGATAAGATATGAATATTACGTTCTGTCGTTAACGCGCGGACATTCGGTTTCTCGGTCAATATTTAATATGTTTTTGGAAAAAATATATTCTCGCGCGATTTTGCAGGTCTTTGCAGAAGAGGCGCAACGCTGCAGTCGAGTTAAATTAAGTTTTCATTTTCGCTATTATTTTATACTTACGTAGGTGTAATTATTGGACGTGTTATACGACAATAGTCCTGGAAACGATGTAGGAACCAAAAAAAAAAAAAAAAATACGGACCGAGAAATCGTTTTGTCCAGCGTTACAACCCCCCCCCCCTCCTCCCAAACCATCGGAGAGGGTCCGAAACGTCGGCAGTAGGGCGTGTGCGTGACGTCCTCTGCGCAGTGTGCGTATTGTGGGGTGCGCGTGCGAACGAATAAATACGTCGTTGGTTCAGATAAACGGCATGTGCCTGTCGCCGACTCTGGTCGCAAAAGCGTCGTCGTCATCGAGCCATTTCTCGTTCGGACCGGCGGCGCACGGCGGAAGCGGCGGGCTAGGCGGCGGAGGAGGAGGAATCGGCGGCAGCGGAGGCATCGGCGGCGGCGGCGTCGGAGCAGGAGGAGCCGTAGGCGGAGGAGGCTTTTACGGCGGTGGCGTTAGATGCGGCGTCGGTCGGACCACGGAGCCGGTCAGGCGGTCCCGGTCGCAAGGCGGCCAACGCAACAAACTGCAGAAGTGCCTGAGTACGGTGTCCTACTCGGACGACGGTCTGGCCGTGGCCAACACCCGGACCACTCTGTACACGGCTGTCGACCGGCACAACCTACTCGCCACCAGACAGTATTGCAGTTTTGGTAGTACAAATCGCCTCTAATAATAATAATAATAATAATTGATAATGATATAATATATTGAAAGTATAGATAACCTAAAAATATTATAAGTCAATTTGGCATAATATAAGTCGTACACGATACTCAGTCTCACCCCCTCCCCTCTCTCTCTCTCTCTCTCTCTCACTCTCTCTCTCTCAATAGCTCACACCATCACCCTCTCACACCTTGTCCCTTCGCCATGTGTCTATTTGTGTATGACTATCTGCGTGTATCTTTACTACAACCTATGTGTGTATTGTATTATATTATACGAAATAGTGTAACACGTCATGGTTGCCTTTGACTGTCCGCCCGCATGTCCGTCTTTAGAACAAAGGAACAGTAGGTAATATTATTATATCTACAGATATCGTATTCGTTTATTATTTCCCCTCAGTGCTATAAATTTAACGCACTAAAAAAACTGTTCGATATTCACATGCTGCGATGTTGTGCATTTAAAATTGACATTTAATATGTTCTGAAACCCCAAAATGTGCAGAAACCTATGAGTTTATGATATAGTGTTTGTAAGTATTTGAAAAGTTATTTGAGAAAGTGATGACAAGTTCGTTGTTTTTAAAAAATATAAGTCAAATACCGAATCGTTGCAATCATCGTTATGCTTGGATGAATATTCCAAGAAAATTATTCAATAATCAAAAAAAAATAAAACCTAACCAGTAGACAGGTTACAGGCGAGGCACCTCTGTCAGGAAATACATTTGACCGAACATAATTTATCCTATGAAGTAAAAAGACATTTTAAAAAAGTCGAATGCGTTTAATTCTCATCCCTATTAATTACAGAATATACTATATCGGTATATACAATACCGAACTAAAAAACCAGGGTTGGCAAAAACCCGGGCTTTTTAGAAAAAACCCATCCAAAAACCCAGTGGGTTTTATTGTAAAATATTAATGGGCGGTTTTATCGGGGTTTTTTCTGAAAAAACCCATCCGAAAAAAATAAAAATAGGAATTTATTATTAAAAATAAAAGATTTCTATGGACCATTAGTGTGTAATTTTTTCTATTTTATTCTTTAAATTGTACCTACCTAATTAAAAAAATAATTATGAAGTTTTTTTTCAAATCAATTTAATATTTTAATTAGAAAAATAAATAATACCTATAAGGTAATTTTTTCTGAACATTTACACAAGTTAAAAAAAAAATAAGAATGAACTTCTATTTTATCCAGAAAAGTCACCCGGGTTTTATGGGTTTTTTCAAAAAAAAATAAGTGGGTTTAACCCAGAAAAGCAGCCCGGGTTTTTTCGTGGTGGGCTTTTTCGTGCCAACCCTGTAAAAAACCCTCTCAGCGACCTCGATTTGGACGTTTGAATTTAGTTTTTCTAATATCTACTACTAATACGTTATTTTGTTTTTACCTCGCTGCATTTGTATGTATTATTGTTTCGACTTATTATATTAAATTCTATTAATTTTGTCTGTACCGTTCAATATCATCCCTAGAGGAAAATCACACGGTTTTTTTTTATTTTCGTTTCCAACCACTTTTCTATATACTTGTCATTATACATTTACATTGCATTGCCGTTTGTTCATACCATTGATATTATATAATCATCAACACAATACCAGAATACCTATATAGTATATATCTAAATACGAAACTATCTCGTAATTCAGGATAATAACATTATCGCAGCAACCCAATAGTATCTATAGTTAATTACGTTAATAGTGAATCTCTGTATAATAATAATAATAATAATATCACATCACTGTTTCGTTTGTCCGTCCGTCTCTATAGAACACGCAATACAATATTCGTTACCTATGGATAATGTTTATTGTCCATTATAGGTTTAGGTTTACCGTGTACGTAATGTATAATATAGATTAAATATGTATAATATACATTATATATGTATAATATACACTATATATTATATATTACGTTATTATAGTATATTATGTATGACACATTGACACTATATTATATTCACTCTAATATATTATTCGGTTTTCCGGAGACCGTTGATTTGAGTGTTACATTTCTTCCCCGCTATACATATGTGTACTAATTATGTGTTTATATCTATATTATTACATTGTTTTTACCCTGCTGTGTATTGTTCCGACTTTTATTACATTATTAATACGTTTCTATTATAATTATTATTGTTTTTTCCCGTTCGACATCATATTATTATTATTATCATCCCCATACACGTTGTTTGATTCTTGTGTTTTGTTGTGTTTTTTCGTTTTGTTTCTATCCACCTTTCTATATTATATTATTAGTCGTTATGTTACCTATATATTTATATACATGTTGTCATTTTTTTTTTATCTTAGACGTTTATTACATCCGAATTCACACCATAAAATCATCAGCATAAACATTATTACTATCTCTTGATATATATATATATATGTATATATATATATATATATATATGTTTATGTATAATATTATATATTTTATACCGTGCATAAAATATTATTATTATACACAATAATACACCAAACCCATCCTCCCATCTCGCCACTGTACGTCATACAATATACATGTTTGCGTTTAAGTACCCCGTATTATATATTATGTATATAAATTAAATATACATGTATATATATATATTATGTGTATATACTATATATATACACGTATATCATCCGCACCCGGGACGTCGTCGTTTTTCACTCTCGTTCGCTCGCAAATTATTACGCCCATCCATTATTACAGTTTAAAACGATGACGTCGAAACGATATCATTATATTACATAAATATATATATATATATTATATTATACACATACGACGCGCGCCAAGTACAGTCTCCGTTCAAATGCTACCTATAAAATAAAATAATAAAATTATAATATGTATATAACGCATATTATTATAATATACTTTCGAATGCCATCCACGCGTATTTCACGCGATAACGACTTATATATACACAACGCGTTATTGCCGTTGTATATTATTGTACCTACCTATATTATTATTATAATAGGTGTTTCGGTGTTTCATGCGCGATTTCGTTTATTTCGTACGGACTCGGCGTTTTTCACCCCAGCGGTTTTCTCGGTTTGAATTATCCCAAGACTCGATGACCTACAAAACAATGCAAATACTTAACGCTGATAAGAAGAAAAAAAGTACGAAAATCGGATTAGGTTCTTATAGATAGGGCGGCGCGTTTACCGTCGTTGTGTCCGCGGAAATTGATTTCGGAACGATGAAAAACGCCGATTGCTATGGCAGTGATAACGTTATTTTTAATACCTCTGTTAATATTATCCGGGCGCCGTGATATATATATATATAAGGCGCGTCTATTTTTCTTATTTTTTATTTTTTTTTTTTTTTATCTCAGACTACAAGCTACGGGCGTTTTAGGGCTTAGCATTAAAATTATGCAGATCGTTTGTGCGATAATAACCGCGTTAAAATTATCTTAACGGCCGGACATAATACCGACGACGCGGTTTTCTTTAATTGTAATTATAATAATATGTATTTTCGTCTAAAATTTCATTTCAAAGTCGGTTATCGTAATTTCGAACGCTATAGTCTTGTAATTTCGTGCGTAGGTATATATAAAATTAAATCTGTGTGTGTATACTATAATAATATAAATATATATACCGATGTACAGCGTCCTCTCCAGTCGATATTATAGTGGTAAGACGGTTAAGCCCCTATATATATATATATATATATATATCCCTCCCCGGTGTGTATATACGCACTTAGACCGTGTTAAAATTGTATTTGGGTGTGTGAAGATACTATATAATATATATAGGTGGGCCTCGGTTCACCAGATTTCAGCCGAACGTTTTAAACGCACTATTTCCAAAGATCAAAACTCCTTTGACATTTTTATTTAACCGTGCGCTGCAGATGTTTTCCAGGGGACTTTAATCGCTGTATTATAATATATACTTGCAGATATATATATATATATATATGCGACGTTCTATATATTTATAAATTTTTATCCACTGCTATCACAGTGAACAGCTGTTGTACTCAACTTCACATCCCCTCCTCACACTCCCCTCGCCAGCCACCCCTAAAAAAACTTTGTATGTCCCCCCCCTCCACGCAACCTTTCAATATATCGAGTGAGGCCTTATATGTGTGACGAAAAAATGAAAAATTAAGAACACGTCCGAGAAATGGTGAGTTTCCGTCTTATATAATATAAGACGCTGTTTAAAACGTTCGGTCAGATGATCTTTGCTGCACTACTATAATATGTTCATAAAATATGGGTCATTAATATAACGACAGTTGATTTCGACATTTCACGGTGGCGTTCTGATACTGCAAGTGCACTACTCTGCAGTGACGTGGTGAACTGTAGTTTTAGAGGCAATTTTGCCTCCGAGATCTTTCTTAAATATAGGGGTGTTAGATAACCGGTGGGTCCCCTAGTAAATGTATAATACGATATACTCAAGAGATGGTCAATAATGATCTGAAATATAATTTGTTATATTATATTAATACATTATTATGCATAATACTTGGGATATTTGTAACTTGCCCCAGGAAAATTTTCGGTTCGCCACGCCACTGGTACTATCTGTATATAAATTTACGTACCTACCATAAAAATATATTGAGGTCGTATTATAATCACATACTGCGTGCGTATTCGGTCCAATTCGTTTATTCTCCTATAATATAGTGATCTGCAGTTTTTTCTCCCGGCCATCATCTTTATGCGTACAAATAAAATTTCCTCCGGACAGGCGCGAAGTTCGTCGACACAACAATATAGTTGCACTTGAAACTATTTCGCGATTTAATCAGCTACATATACTATATTATAATACTATATTTCCGGCGCATCCGATTTGGAGGTCCCAAGTAGCCAGTAGGTACTATAGGGGCTAATCGTAAGTACTACACTAGTTGGGTTTCTTATATTTTTTAGTGAGTTCTACCCTATACTGACATAGTGACATTTCCCTTTTACATTTGAACAGACTTAGTAGTATATCCAAAATTCGAAACCAAATGTGTGTTTAAAAATAGTTTCTTTTTTTCTTTGCGTATGAAAATATAAATTATTTGAATTTTACAAATTATGATATTATGATGTTATACAAATATGGGTACAATACCAAAAATGAATGTCATAGATTTTTACCATCACAAAAGTGATTTTATATACAACATTTTATTTTTATTTATATTTTTTTTTTTTTTTAATTTATTAATATTTTTTTTTTTAGTATTGTACTTATATTTGTAGTATATTATAATTTGTGAAATTCTTATAATTTATATTTTTCTGTGGCAAAGAAACCAAAATAAATAAATAAACTGTTTAAAAATTATTTTAACCATACTCTAAATAGATCATATACAGTCATAAATCCTTTAAAATAGGAAGAAAAATGTTAGTAAGTAATCAACAAAAATGATTCGGGATCCAAATAGTGTAGTAACCGAAAAATTAGGACCCAACTAATGCAGTACCTGAAAAAACATGGACCCAACTGGTGTAGTACCTAAAATAATGCCGGACCCAACTAGTATAGCAATTTTTAATTAGGGACCCAACTCGGATGCGCCTATATTACTCGCGTTTCTCGATATACCCACCTACAACGGTATTATGACTCGTGTTATGCCGTTTCGCGTTGCGTTGCGCCGAGTCGTTATCATTTAAAATCGTATACGTCTTGCAAAAAAAAAAAAAAAAAATTGAAAATCTATACTTTTGCAAGCCCGTGACGGCAATACGCTCCGTTTTATACCCTCTGCAGCAGTGCTTATTACGAGTATATTATTATACATAATGCTACACCTAATATCGTTATGACACGGCTACGCGCGCGTAATTCGAATCGTATTGATTTTTTTTCTCTCTTCCACATACGATATATCGTTCGGATACGGTTATTGCGTTAGGTACGCCGCCGCCGTTATACTTATATTACAATATAATGTATATATAGAGAGATACGCTTCGGGATAACGATAAAGTACGAACACACGCTGCCGCACGGTCTCCGATTATATAACAATAATAATAATATAATATTTTTTATACCCGCGACGATGACTATAATAATAATAATAATAATAATAATAATAATAATATGCCAATATGCGCTCGCGTTCCGACGCAGACGCGTTTTTTGATATACCTGCATCGTCCGAACGAATAATTATTTTTTATGCACAGCAATAATATTATTATTTAATAACCGCCGCCGTACAAAAAAGATACGCGCGCGTAGGGTATACGAACGGATCATAGTATTTATTATCTTTCATATTAAATTATTTTGCACTCTGGTGTATGACGGTATATAGCCACTGTGATAATATATATTATTTATACTATATCAGCTAACGATGACCGGTCGAAATCACTGCATTTAATGACCCATTCTCGTGTGCAGATAGCCGTCCAACAACAACAACTGTTGTCCCATTCAAATGACTTAGTGTATGTATATATATTATTTATATATTATATATATATATATATATATATATATATATATATAACGGTGTATATGTGTTTAATGTGTTGGTATTATGTTAATATCTTTTGGGGGCTCGGGACGATTTGACGGTGGCGAATGCATATAATATCGTTGCACGGTTGCACATTGAGCGTATTTTTATTTTTTAAGCATTATACAGAGTGATTCATCAAGCACGATCCCCCCTCCTCATTTCATAATTTAATATATGATACATTTTGAAATTCTGATTTTTAAATTGTTGAATATGCTTAAAGAGATTTTTTATGATAATTAAGGAGTTCCGCGTGACGATACAAACCCTTTATGATATACCTTGTATATATATATATCCATATATTATTATATTTTATTGTTTTTATTGCTTTACGTGTCCAAATTTGGATTTGAAACTGAAAAGAAATATACCTCCGTAGAAGCGCGCAATAATAATAATTTTTAGCGGACGGAAAGAACGCCGTTTTTTTAACGCGGACCTTACCAAATCGTAAGGTCGTGGTTTCAATAATTATCTATACACTATTACCTATACTTACTTTTTAATGTTCATATACAGTCATTCTGCAAATGAAGCAGTATATAACATAATGGTGTACGTTGTACGCATTTTAACACCTAAACAATATTATTGTAAAAAATCAAATCGATAACGATTCCGTTCTGAGAATATACAAATACGTTTTTACGAACCAACAAGTCGGTGGCATGTCTATTGATTCTTTTACTCGTACAAATCTTGCACATTTTATTAAGGTTATTTTTTATCGTCCACGGAAGTCCCGAGCCCCACATGGATATAGGTATCATTAACCCGGTGGTGCACTCTCGTCATCGAGTGTATTACATTATATTGCATAATATACCTGCACAGGGTTTTGGGTATATCATTATTAATTTATAGCATGATTTTATCGATACCATATAAAATTATATAGTTTATAGAAGTCATCATGAAACGCAACCGTCATAATACCTCTATATCAATTGTAACGACCGTTTATTATTTTTCTTTCTTTTTTTTTCCCCCATTATTATTAAGAATCAATCACTTTAAAACATGATAACATATCGCTCTATATGTTAATACAATATCATTATTTACAACAAAAGTCGTCCACATTATTTTTATTATACATTATTCCGTAGTGTCATTTGACTCATGCCTATAACATATTACATTATTATACATAATATGATATAACATTGTACATGTCGTAGAGTTTTATTTTACCCCCATCCGCATGGCCAAATAAAATATATGTGATCATAATATTCTACCAAACTCCCTTCCCCCTGCCCACACCAACACGTGTAATTCGACTAAAAGTGAATAATTTCAAACAAACGCGACGTAGGCCTATATATCCCATACCCAAAATGTATGGATTGTACACCCCCTCTATATAACTGCTATGATATAATGATGATAATAATAATATATTATAATAAGCGTGTGTCGTACCGTCGTCGTATTTAAAAAAAAATAAGAAATAAAAAAATATCATCATAATATATATATATACGAGCGGCGATGTGTGACTACCAAAACTAGTGTGTGACGTATATTCTTTGTTATGTGACTATATATAAATGTATGTACATACATATTATATTATATTGAACCATCTATCGCCTCTTCCACATTGTGTTATATTATTATATTACAACTGTCTGCTTTGACTTGTGTCTGGCCACACCCGTGTGACCCACCGCTCTCTATCACTATATAAATAATATATTATTACATGTACGTAATACATAACCCTTTCTCTATCCTCTTTGATCTTTCGCCCTATCTATCCTTATCTATATATTATCATCTCTCTCTCTCTCTTAATATTAGATTAATGTGTTTTTGTCTTGTTTTTTTTGTTTCTTAATCGTATTTCTTATACCTTTTCTTCTTATGGTTTTTTGAGCCTTTATACCAAAACACAAATTTGTTGTGTCTCTATTATATATTATGTGTGACTCTTGGCAGCGCTCATCGAACCGGCCCCGACGACGCGCGCGCTGTATATATACTTACCTATAGATTATACACATTCGGCATAATATATACCTATACGTACTTAACTCATCTATATAGACTTAAACCTACGCGAAGTTATTGTTACATTACACTGTTATTATATTATAACGCTGCAGCGGCCCGCGTGTGTGCTGTGTTACGCGTTTTTTTACAACACACACACACACTTATATTTACTGTATATTACTATATACATAAATTTATGTAATGTACATATATTATATACATAATAGTAATACTATCAAACAATACGATTACAATAATATATTATCGTTATTATATCAAATCGTTAATCAGTATACACGACCCGCGTGTAAGCAATATTATCATCAGTTTATAATATATACATGTTAATAATATTATATATTAAATTGCGTAAAAAAAAATTGTAAATACATACTTAAAAACCGTCGCAAACGCTGTAAATAAAAATGTAAAAACATTCGGTAACGGAAAGTTGTAAATATACCACATATCGCTTGGCATGCGCACTTTTGCACGTTTTTTTACCTATTGCTTTACCTGTCTTATCAATGTACATATTATATTATATCAATTGTATATCGTAATAACAACCTGTGTATAATATTATATACAGTATATAAGCTAAGTATATAAGTATACATATATAACATATATATATATTATTACGTTTAATACGTCGTTATATACTATACTATGCATGAGTATACGCTTTTTGTGGTGCACGTATATAAAATTAAATGTAATAATTTCTATATTGTTCTTACTAACTATAAACAGTCGATTTTTCTTCTAACTGACATTATTATAATATATTATTATCTATTATAATTATGGTTAACACTTTTCAAAAAATACATAATATTATAATGTTAATAATACAAACCGCTTTTATAATTTAAACCACATAATCTTATTATATTATATTATTACTACTGCACACGTATGTTATTCGATTGACTTACGCATGTCGTTTTTTTCCCGTCTAGACAAGTTGGACAGCTCGTTCTCCAGATCGCGGAGTTCTAGCATGTCGAGCTTAGACAACATCACCACGGAGTCGATACAATGTTTGACGTTCGGCGATTCGTACACGAAGAAATCCGGTACCTACCTAATGAGTTTTTCGAGTACCTTCTCATATAATGTCCTCCTTCACCACACCACTAGATCGCCACTACGCGGTCACTCCTCTTCATCCTCCCGTTCCCGTCCAAAGCTTTGTTCCTCCGCTATTATAATTCTTATATATATATTATTATTATATTGTTGACTCTGTGTATAATTTTCGCATTTTTCTTTACGCTTTCGTTTCAGATCCGTCTAACTTCCCGACCCTCTGGATAGGCACCAGCGTGGGATCGGTGCTCACCATAATGATCAATCTACCACCCTCCGGAGAGCCCAGGACCACGCAGCCCGTAACCGTCGCTCCTTGTGGTGAGTTTTTTCCTTCTCTTCTCTCTCCCCCTCACTCGCCCCAGCCTATACGAGTACGAATTCGCTTTGAAAATATCAACGCTTTTCGTCAGTTGACGAAATCGTATTTTCATATCTTTTTTTTTGTTTTTTGTTTTTGGTCTGTGTGTACTATTCATTTCCGGCAACGTCACCCGTATGTAGGTCATTAGATTCGCCCCGGATAATTTGCAGATTAAATTAAAACGGAAAAAAAATTGCAAATATAATAATATGCGCACCGTAATCTGATTACATCGTTCGTCGTATATAATACGTATAATTGTCGAGCGACTATTAATGCTCCGAATGACGCGAATAATGTTCTAGTGTTTTTTTTCTTTTGCGCTGTTTTTGTGATCGTATTTACAAGCAGCACTCGAGACATTAAATACCATTTATTGCGTATATACAAATAGGACGTATACTGCTGGAAAATATATATAAATTTATACATAATAATATATACTAAACACAATACACCGCCGTGTATTATATTTATATATTAAGTTAATCGGTCCAGACAAACGCACAATTTAAATCTCGATTTTTATTTCGCTCGTTCTAAATGTATTATATTTTGCAATCTGTTTCAATAGGTTTTGCATATTTTAAAAATGTTTAATTGGTAATTTCGACTCACTGTTTTATATTCACAGACAACTGAGACGTATCGTATACAATGGATATAAAATATATTATAATTTATCATGTTTAACATCCCATCTCTTTACATCTTACTTTGTTTTTGAGTAAAAAAAAAAAACCTAAGACGTAACTCAAATACCTAAAACGTTATTTACGAAATTAATTACTCTTAAAACTTTTCTTTTTGAAATTACTTTAGGTTCACTGAACTAAATGAATACTTGCATAGAATTTTAAATTATTTGAACCTTTAAAAAACAAAAAATGCTTCATCAAAAAACTAACGTAGTAAAGTCTCTAATTCTACAATAATGTAGGTATTTTAATAATTAAAAGACTGTATTATTGCCTTTATTTTGTACATAATATATAAATAATAAATACATTATATTGTGCTTTTATAGGACATTTTTTGTTTTTCTTAATGCGTACTTAATTACAAATCGTAAATTAAGAATATAAAATGAAAACAGTTATCGAGTACATTCGTTACTGCACTCGTAAGACTCGCGATATTTAATTAAACGATAAACTCTAAGCTTGCAGATTTTATTGAACAATATGAATATAAAACACATAATACAAAAGTGTAATAATAACAATAAACGGCGTACGCACTTAAAACTGCGTGAATAAAAGCAACAACACGATTTAAAAATAAAAAAGGAGTTGCGCGATAATTTTTCATTTAGAAAAGTTTAGCAATTTTCACGCTAAAGCTCGATCGCCAACACGTAACGAGCACTCCCCAGACAGAAAATGTTTGACTAAAAATATTATTATAATATTATCATTACAAAATGCTGTCTGGACCAATCGGTACGAAAATCGTTTTCAACCGATGGACGACAAAATATCTTATAATACATTTTAATATCATATACGTTTAAAATAATATCACAATAAACCGAATCGGATATAATATATGTGTGCGAGTGGAGTAGATATTATATATAGTGATTATTTGTGTAAATATTTCGGCCTGATCGGATGCTTAAGTTCGAAGATTAATCGTGTCGGCAAACAGACCGTATAAGACTATTTCAAATCGTCTTTAAGTCTGTCAATCTGGTATATATCTGTAGGGTCTTTCGCAGACGCACACGATGAAAGGCTGCACACATAAACTTAAAATCCTTACACACAGCTGCGCAATGGATACATTCAAAAAACTACACCTGGTCAGTCTTTTTATCTGTCAAAAGTATAAAAAAAAAAAAAAGATAATATATTAATATTGTATTACACTGTGACAATACTAAAAAAAATGTATTACAATATATGAAATATTTTAGCGGTCGCTTTACATACCTACATTTTGAGAAAAACTATAGAATTTTCTCGGTCTATTATTCAGATAATTTTATATATTATATAAATAACGTAAATTGCGGTGAATCGTTCATAATTATTCATAATCTTGTACTAAAATGTTTCGTTTTGGGTATGATAAATTTAAAAAAAGTAAACGTAATGATAGCGTTTCTATGACTCAACATTTTTTTTTCTAATCTCGAAAATCTACTTAAGGAAATGAGAGTGTAGCACTCTGATGTAAACGGATAGATATTATGTCTACATGTACACATTTCGACTGCTTATGCATTCGGTGTGTTCAGATACGGCGCCGTTCGTCTCGAATACCCAAACCACTGTACGAATTTACGACGGACATTTCGTTTTACGTTCCGATTTACATAAACCTATATATATATCGATATCGAAGGTGCAAAGATATACATATACGCTCCGGTCTGTTCTTAACCTAACCGTACTCGCGTAGTCATCCGTGTATCACCACAGTTTAGGTTATTACCGCGTCGAACCACATTTGTCCGTATATACAAATGTATGAATTGTTTAAAACCGTTGCCACTTTGATTCACGCGCAGCAATGCTCCGGCTAGCGACGTTTCCAAAGGATAAATTGTTTTAATTTTTGCGGTTTTTTTTCGCACTTATAGGTACGATATTCAGACTGAAGGGCGGAGTGCTTACCATGTCGTTCCTGGACTGCAACGGCGCATTAATACCCTACGCGTACGAAGCGTGGAGAGACGAGGGCCGAGACAAACAAAGTAAACACCGTTCATCATATAAAATTATATCATATAACAAATTGTCGCTCGTCGCCCGAGGTCGTGGCGCTCGCGGAAACATTAAATCATCGGCCGACCTAACCGAACGCGACCCGACCTGACCCGACCCGACCTATATATATACTAGCTCGGCTATATAGATCGTTTCGGGGGGGGGGTTATTTTTTCATATACATTTTTTTTTGCGATTCGACATAACTGTATGCGACGATAATACTATTATATACCCACCTACTTATACGTAATTACTATAATGACCCGGTCGTGTTGCAGAAACGCCGACCAAAAACTCGAGCGGGCTGAACCGCATGTCGCCGGCGCTGACGGGGAGCTCGGAGAGCGTGTCCAGCAACCCCGGCGGTGGTGGCGGCGTCGGCGGTTCGGGCGTCGCGCAGCTCCAGCAACAGTCGCAGGTGTCGTGCGACCGGCAGTTCGTGACCATCGTCAGCGAGAAACAGGTCAGGGTGGTGGCCCTGCCGTCGCAGAACTGCGTCTCCAAATATGTGATACCCGACGCCGACTTCATGGTCAAATCCGAAGTCATATCCATGAAAGGTAATCCCGCCGGCACTCCAGGTATAGTACCGGGTGTCCGTCTGCGGTGTAGAGTGGTATGGGCATATATCGGGGGTCGGAGATAAGCAGCCCGCGAGCCAAGTCCGAGCCGTGGATAGGAAATAACTTGACCGCCAAGAGTATTTATTTTTTTTAATGCTGGTTTCCCCGCACATATAATAGCTGATGTTTGATCTATTTTCATGTTGTATTTGGATGTATTTTGGCTCTACGTATAGGGGAAACTCAATTCCCCAAAATGAGACCACCGTGGAATTTAACTGCGGACCCCTGGTATATAGGTTCCGGACGATCGTCCGGAAAAAAAAAGGAGTTCGAGGGAGAGACGAACAGCTGCTGCAGCTTGTAATGATCGTTGTCGATCTCTGAAACAACGTAAACGGGTAACGCGTTATGCATTCATCACCGCGGCTCTGGTATAAAAATTATATACATTTTTTTCCGTTCAGTCATATTTCCACGTCGTAGGTACGTGATTTCGCGTATACGTCCGAATCATATTATATCCCATCGAGATGCGCGTACACTACAGATTGCTGGTGACACGATAGAACGGATCTTTTTTTTTGGTCACGTCAAACTGAATAATATAAATATAGGTACCTATATATTATATTGGCAACATATTATTTTTGCGTGATACCGTATATCCGGTGGGAGCGTTAACTCCCCGAAAGTGTGGAATTCAATTTCAAGTTTTCAATATTAAAGTTTACGCAATAGCGCGTGGTTTTTATTCTACAAATCCTCCCCGAAAGTCCTTTTTTGTAGACACGGTTTTGTATCGCCGCTATCGATAAAAATATCTGACAGTTATATAATATCTATAAAAAAAAAAAAAAATACTAGAATATATATGACAATGAATTGATCTCCCGGTTGAACATTATATTCTACGACCTATGCTGCAGAGTCGTCTACTGCACATTGGCTACCTATCGTAGCGATCGTCGACTTCAACTCTCTTATCGCGTCGCTCAGACTGTAAAAACAGCTGAATCTCGACCTAATCTAATATTATGCTTATGCTCGCTCGCTGCACGCTTCCTGACTCGATAAATTTACTGTCGTTTGCAGATAGCGTATGCCTGGCGTGTTACATATCCAACGGCCACATAAACATCTACAGCCTGCCGAGTCTCAAGGTGCTGGTGGACGTCGACTTCCTGGCGCTCTCCGATCTGAGGTAGGTACCATGCGGACAGCGACGATGTTATCGTCGCGCGCTCGTTTTATTTATCCATTCCCTTTCTGTTTCGATTTTGGTGTTTTCTCCAATAGGTGCGCGTTTCACGAGGAGACTCGCCGAACCTATACATATACCTATACCTATACTTTATAATAAATCGTATATTATATTGAAAAGCTCGTAGGTACCCATAATATAATAATATATCGTCGTCGGGCCTGGATTAAAGGGTACGCGTGGCACACGAGGGTAACATTTTTCGTTTGGATTTATAAATATATTTTATCACGAACGTGTGTGACGATGTCTGTTGGGTGGGGTAAAATCAAATGGCGTTTTATTTTCGGGCCCGATCGCGGTATACGATATGCGATTATAATATAAACACATTTCGCTGTGTATATACCCATATTATGTACCTATATATAATACGTGTGGGGCGAATGTGGTTGGCGACGCGCTGCGAATTTTCGACGTTCGTCGTACATTTTAATCGCGATAATGTTATTATTATATATATATACCTATAATACACGCGGTCGTATGTCATATTTTTTTCTCGAAATTAATAAAATGCCATCCCGTTGAAAAATCGGTTTCGGAAACAGATTAAGCGTAGTTTCAATTTCCTGCTTTTTACCCGGCCAAGGAGAAAAAAAAAATCGATGCTTAAGAAATGACTACAACCCGCGGGTAATATATATATATTTATTTATTTTTCGTTTGGCGCTGAAATGGCATTATGCCAAGTCGACCGCGTCGAAATGACCTTGTTCGTTTCACTCTCTGCGAATATCATTACTTAGTATATTTTAAGGTAAAGATATCGTATAGATAAGCGTATTATACGTGTAATATTATATGATGTCGTCCATGGTTATAAAACGTGAGGTGTTTTTTTTTTTTATTCGATTTTCTCAATACCTCCTACACAATTTTTTTTATATTTTCTCCCAAATTATTTACCATCTCAGAACGATTTCGATGTTAAATATTCCAAGTTCACCAACATATATTATACCTATTGTGGTTTAAAGGTTTCAATTCAAATACGTCGATTTTATATCGAAAGAGGTCGCGAGGTTTCTACAATTTTTTTATTGTTACTCCATGTTTTATAATGGACTTATCATTATATTATTACGTGCATATTAAATACCATATAATAATAATACCTAATAATATTGTATACCACAGTGTATAGTATTTTTATGATATATTATCATGACAACATCAAACACAATAAATTATGTGCGTGTGATGGTTACTATTTGATAATTTTTAGTACTTATTAAATACATAATTATGGTCAGTTTTACTTTGAGACGGTCATATTGTGATAAATTTACCGTGACCGTCTATGAACTATAGAATTATTTAAAAAAAAAAAAAATACTTAACCATATTTGGTTATTTTTCGCCTCGGACAATGTGTTTATTAGTGTTTATTATCTCTATGGTTTGTATTGTGGCCAGTTTTCAGACCCAGAAACAGGGCATAGTTGACCCAATGTTATCCATATGGGGCCAACAGATGTTTGTCAATGAAGACACTGACCAGTAAGTCGTGAACACTAGGAACGCCAATACAACGTTACACACATACACACACATGTACATACATACACACTCACTCTCTCACACACACACACACACACACACACACACACACACATACAGACAGAACACACATTATACATGTCAGTGTATATATAGAGACACGAGCTGTTAGACGGTCAATACTATAATATAATACTAACTAGTAAATGTGCATAAATCAAATGCCATTTGATTAGTACTTAAACATATTTTTTTTGATGACAATTTCAAAATGTATTTTCTCGCATGTCTTATTAATTATTATAAAGTGGATTATACGTAATTTTTTTTTCTTTTGATAACGCGGACATTTTCACCACGAATACCCGTCTTACTAACCAATTTTACCCGATCGTCTATATTAATATTAGACGAAGTCAGATCGAATTTTAACGCGACAAAAATATCAATACAATAATATTATATATCTTGTAAAACCGATTTATCTGTAATACAAATACAAAAAGCGCATTCACACATAAATATTGTTAGTATCCCCTTCGACGCCTCTTTTATTTTACATCACACAACTTTAATATTTCAATTGTTCCGTTCCAGTAACCCGATGGTTTTGATTTTATCAATAGTGTTATTGCATTCTCAGCGACAAGTAGGTACCTACATATATACGCATGTGTGTATATACTTCAATACTTACTTGTACAGTTGTATACAACACTTTTAAAATGAAATTTATTATTTTCACTGAATTCGATTTCAAAACAGAATACTGTTACAAGCGTTATAAATTTATAATATCGTCTGGAATTTGCAGCCCGTAAATTCTACGTCAATGTTACACGTTGGTTTTTATTGTTTTTTTTTTTTTTATTATTAAACTTTATTGGACGATTTCATTTCTTAATACAGTTGCTACACCTTCTAGATTATTCATACGTCAATAGTTATTATATTTACAATAGCCGTGAATTCCGTTTGTCTTGAGAGTTTAATTCGAACTTTGAACCTAAATATATATATATATATTTGTTTCGCTGCATAGAAACCTTATTTGGCGAATAAAGTTACGATGCTTATCATTTAATGACGACTTGCGTATATATTATCCAAAAAGTTTTCATACCACGCGTAATATACCCATGCATACCCCGAACCGTATTATTACAAACATCAAAGTTTTGAAATAATATTAAAATGTTCACAGTTCACCCCATGTATAAATGTATGAAAAAAGAAATAATGATTTCATGTCCGTGTCATTAATGTAATAGACCACTGCAATCTAATATAATTCGAGGGAGGTATTTTCTTGACAGCGCATACGAGATACATAAAAATGAACCGATATATATATATATATATATATATAATTATATAGTATATATTATATACATATACTGTATTGTAGTGTAATCTTTGAAGACATCTTGATATTACAACCTTTTTGTTGACCAAGCCATCACAGACACTCGTACCGCCCGTGATACATGGCTACAATAACATACAAACATTATATGATATACAATATACATATATACGGTATACCCGCCTCCCCCCAAGTACGTCTAACGGCTCGGTCCTGACACAAATGTACAGTAACACACTTGCACTTAGATCTTTTCTGGTTTTGATTTACCTTCAGATTTACCCTTGACCTACCTACACCTAGCTATACCGTCTCCTTTGGCATGGATACCTAACCCAATAACTCCGTCCCGTCCAACGGCTCGCGCCCAAGTGAACGTATAACCTACATATATATATAATGAAATGCAGCTGCATTATGTGACGCTCGGCTTTTTTTGACGACCCTTTACCCCCACCCGTGTACGGCTTTTCCCGTCGTTTTCATGCATCTGTTCTCGTGCTGTTGATTGAATCCAAGTCCATTTGTATTATTATACATGTACGCTATTTTTGTTTTATATTTTTTGAACTGAAATCAAATTATCGTCGGAAGCTTTATAATGCTTCCAGTGCGTTTCAAAAGTCCGGGTGACAACCTTGGACTATGGATTTTCCGAGATATTCGGAAATCCCGGAAGTTTACTATATCTGAAAACGCCGGTTCCGGAAATTTCTCGTACATATATATATTAAATATTTGACAATGTCCGTTACGGATTATCGCCGGACTGCTGAAACGTACGAATAAATTACGAAAACAATTTTAAAAGAACCATTATATTATTGATTAATATTATTATTATTATTATTATTATTATTATTATTATTATTATTATTATTATTATTATTATTCTGGTCGTGCAGCACGTTAACCCCATGCTTTAATATAACAATCATTTTTTATTTCAATTTGTTTTTGTTTTGCATGAAATTTTCAAACTTGTTTATCTATCAAAACATTATATTATATATTATATAATATAATATTACCTAGCACTCGACTGTAAATATTGCAACAAGCTATCTGATTTGGTTTTTACTAGGAAACTATATCGCGACCAAAGTCTAAATGAAACGAGGCTATCATATTATTATATACTATACACCAATCACTCACCCTAACATAAGTCTATAATCTTCTTAGCTATATCTGATATCCTATGTTATATACTTTCAATTCCCGTTAACCTTCAAACTATTATCGTGCACGTCTTCGAAATCCACAAACTCGTATACAGATCGATATACAGTCGTTGAACGACTGGGCAACATTGAAAATATTTAACGTGTCTGACCACACGACAATAATTTATAATATAACTACACATTTCTTACGAGTTTTTGGATACATTGCGAAGACCCTCTATCATTTGCACACCAAACCTATATTTTAGAAAAGCACAATAAATATATATATATATATGTACAAATACAACGGAACAGGATCAAGGCGCTCCTATTAGTTCTCGCCGAATAGTAAAAAGACTTAACACATATTATAATAATTGTATATATTATATTATATTTTACGAGCTAAACGCATATAAATATCATACTTGTGTACAGTTAAACAAATCAATCGTGTGTGTACTACTACACAGCATTAGTCATTGTGTCGAGTGTAATTTTGTACAAAGGCCACAACGAAAAATTAGGGTTTTCGTTATTTTTCACCAAATATATTTATTATAGTCTATATAGCGTCTGTAGAGTTTTTTTTAAACATTTTTTTTATTTTATTTGTTATTCTAATATTAATATTATTGTTATTATTATTGGACACTGGCAAATGTATAGAGTGTGAATATGTCCTGAGTTATTATTTTTTTTTTAATACTTTTGTTTTGTTATTATTATTATTATTATTATTATTATTATTATTATTATTGTTTTTTGTTATTATTATTTTATCATCTTTTATTTATTTTTTCAACTACGTCTCTACGTCATATACGGTCGTTAACGTTTATGTTTGTGTGTATATTTCTATAGAATTGCCAAGACGTTTTGCTTCAGTAATCGGGGGCATGGACTGTTTTTGAACACGCCGTCAGAGGTGCAGAGATTTTCCGTTTCCACCGAATTCTGGTGAGTCGTATTTATTGTGACGGCGTTTTTTCCCTTGACATAACACAATATTTAACGGATGTTTTAGCCAAAGTCTACCGGAAATGATGGGTGAACTGTTCCAACCGCACGAGATGCCCGAACCGCCTAAGCAAAGTTTCTTCATTGGACTCTTTGGAGGTGGCTCTAGATCCATCGACCGTGAAGAACTGTGTATGTGACATTTCCATTAATTAAATACATTTAGAATAACGACACCCACCCCTAACCTTTTACTTTTTAACCACATACCCACTAACATACCCCACAAGTAAAAACGCTAATGACATGTTATATTTTAAATGAATATTACATAATATATATCATGACTTCGCGCGTCGTGGACAATTTTTAATTCTATACTTTAAAAATTGAGTGCAATTTTTATTGCTCCGAATGATATTATTGAATTTAATAGGTTGGATATTTTATTTCAGTTTTTATGAATCAACTCTTCATACCTACTGTGATTAATATTATCTCCCCATGTGCGTAATTGTTAATATAGGTAAGTGCCTATAATTGTTATCGTGATCTGGATGGCATTATTTCGTAGATCAGCCTACGTACTGTAAATGTATACCTGCTGTAAATCTTGACCAAAGACATAATATTATGTATTATTATACATTATATACATTTCAATCAGATATTCCGATAAAAACTCGGTGGCTTATAAGATTGTGTTCCGAGTGCGTGGGTCCGGCAACCGAACTAGTCTCGGGTTTATTCGTCCCTGCGATTTCAACGTTATTTGTGGCGATTTTGATCGGACGTAGTTAAATGCGTAATTTAAGTTATATACGTTACATAAAATATCAACACATATAGTTCTTTTACGAAATATTATTGTTATAATAAATGCTTGGTGCAGCTATACCGATGGCTGAATGATATTGCTCGAATCTGTAAATTGCAATAATATATGTGAAATTACTCTGATTTGTATCAACTGTGCATGTCGCTTGTAAAATCCCTTATACTTTTTGCCTTCGATCCATTTATTCTTTCGAGCAATTACTTTTAGAAATTTCTCCGCAGCGGTGGTTTTATTTCCTATTTGCTCTCTTGTCTTCATCAATCACTGTTATACCGTCAGTAACATCAAGCACTGTGGTTTCTTTATTTCAGTTTTCTGGGTTAAAACGGAAGGTTCGAATTTATGGACTAAACAATATCGATCAACGTGTGTTTTTTTTTATATTCCTTCTCATCGCGATTTTGAACTGAGGAAACGATCTCTCTCCCTTGTGTGTACTGTATATATATATAATACATATGCCTATAGACAGATGTCCGGTCCCTCTGAGTAATTTTCCGATGGTCGGTGATTTGACATTTTCGTTGATAATCCAATAGACAATCGACCTAGACACCTATAGTAAACGTTCAAAGTAATTGAATCCGAATCGAGATTGAAAAATAAATTAAATTGATGAAATATATTTTAACAAAAAAAAATAGAGACGCAGTATTATACGTTTAGGTGCATCATTTATCAGATATAATCGTAAATTTAAAAATAATAACTATTCTCGAAGCGTTTTAATAACAGTTTCCTTTTTTCATTATTATTACTGTCTATAGAATATGTACAACATAACATATTTTATGTAAATAACTGTAGCGAAACATACTTTCCATTTCAACTAAAATGGGTGGAAGCCAAGATATGACTACATATCAAACTGTTAATACTCCAAATACGGTTTACTTATACCTTTGTTTATACCAATATATTATAATATAATATATAATAATAGGTTTATCAATTTAAAACTATTGTCCTTTAAAAAAAATACCCCCCCCCCCCCCATGACTTAGCTTTTCTTCATTACTATTATTTATTGGGGTTTTTCGATGTGTGTTTTTGGACAGTCGGCGAGTCGACCAGCGGTAAAGCACCGAAACTCGTGGCCAAACTCGTACCCGGCCCGTCGGCCCAACTGGACGCGCTCGGAAACCGGGCGAGCACGGCGGCCAGTGAGATATCGAGAGCCCATCTATTGGCCGTGGAACGTGGCGAGAAGCTCAGCAACCTGGAGGACCGCACCGCCAGGATGATGAACGAAGCCGAACAGTTTTCCTCCAACGCCCGAGAGCTGATGATGAAGAACAGGGACAAACGATGGTATCAACTGTAGACCCGCCGATTTCATGTTGTTTCTCTCTCTCTCTCTCTCTCTCTCTCTCTCTCTTCCTCAGTATATATATATTCTCTCCCCGCCCTTTCTCTATCTCTCTTTTGTTCTCTCTATAATACATCTCTATATTTACACAAATATACACAAACGCATTAAACAAAAAAGTCACCCACACACAAAAAAAATCGTACTTAAGGATCTTCCAAATAAATTTTCTCTGTTAACAGATTTCGCTTTAAAAATAAAATTAAAAAAAAAAAAAAATAATTTCGCTGAATATTCTCATAATATAATCTTGTTGCCATCTAAGTAAACGTAATGTTAGACATTAATTTAATATTAAAGTGGTTAAACATAGTCTAATATATTACCTATATAAATAGGTATGTACATATATATTATATATATATATATATACATATTACATTATACAATTCATCGATTAAATATTATTTGCGATTTTAGTCGACCGCGAGAACATAATAATATTATTATGTCGACACGCTGGCATAATAATAATATACCATCCCATTAATATAATAGTATTACGTCGAGGAACACAACAATCGTCGCACGTAGGTAACCTGTTTATTCGCTTAGTGCGTTAATTTCGACCGAAATATTATACCACTCATTAATAATAATAATATGAGTATATGTATATATGAGTGCGAGTACATATACATTATATAAATTGTGTAATTATTATTTTAAGGATAATAATAATATATATCTACTCATTAGTCATTTGATTGCATATTTATATTGTATTACTCTTAATATAAGATTAAATCAACATAAAATAAAACGGGCTGTGGTTGTAGTAATATAAGTAAGGTGTATTTAAGTCATAAATATATTAAATTGATAGTTTCTTTATATATATATTTATACAATATATATAGAGAGATAATAATTCGCGGTTCTTACCATATGTGCTTATAAGTTTATAACGATCGTGAGTAAGGAAAATCAAAACTAAACAACAAAAAAATCTCAATAGGTACTTAGATTTCAATGCCCGTCGGACGTGTTTTTATAAGAGCACACCTATCCTATGATAGGTTACTCGAAAATCGTACAATTACCATCCCGTGTGTGTGTGGCAGACCGTTTGTAATTATTATGAAGCGATTTGTGCCTTAAAAGTAAGATACTATATAATATATATATATATATATGTGTGTGTGTGTTTAGTCTACGGTGTAATAAACTGTTTCTAGGGGCTATTAAAATTATAATGTAGTGTAAATTGTTGTATTAATATTTTCTTTGATATATTTATAATCGAACGGGATTTATATAGGTACGTTATAGATAAATGTAATAATCGATCTAATGCTAATAAGGGAATCATGTTGTGTTTTCTGTTTTCACGATATTACAGCCCTCTGAAATTCGAACACAATAATATGATAGAATATTAAGTAATATTATTACGATCGTATAGACTATAGAGCGTGAGAAAAAATAATAATCCCTCCCAGTCTGAATGAATGCTGCTTTACCTCAACGAAAGTCTCTACCCTAAAAATCGTTTTCCCGTATTTAAAGTCTAGTCAAATAACATAAACGCCGCGTAACTGTATCGAGAACGAGTGCATATAATATTATATACGACCAAGTCATACAGAATTCGTTTGGGGATCAATACGTTTTAGCTTATATTATATACATATTATATATTTATATCTATTTATTATTATAATAATTATAATTATTACACTTGTAGCTGTTATATTTTTTTCCAAAATATTTTCTCATTTCGTAATTGTTTTTCTATAGATTATAAAATACAATTACCTATATTAATATAATGTAAGTTAAATAATATTAGTTTTAATTTAAGAATATTTATTGATAACTACACTTATGTGACGATAATTTTACATTTCCCTGTACATATATAACGATGATTATATTTATATGTACGGTATGTGCAACAAATATGGTTCTTGAGGGTTCTCGTCTCGGGTCTGTCTTGGTTTTCGTCATCATGATCGTGCACAACAAGAATACAAACAAAAATATTTTCTGGCGGCGAATTGCGCGTTATTTCGTTTTTTTTTGTCAAATTCAATATTATTGAACGTATCATAAATTTATTTTCATATGTATGGCCGGAAATTTTAAATCAACCCGTCTTAACCGTTACGTAATAACAACGTATACCTTACCTATATCGTACTATATTTACTCCCACACGGAACATTATACACGATTAAAAAAACATTATTTTTTTCCCCCGACATAATGCAATTTCCACGCCCGTGCACAATAAAACACACGAGCACATTACACCCGAACAATTTTCCGCCATAATAGAACCGCCTGTCAATGTTTTAATTTCTTGTGCGTAAGTAATTTTTCCGACGAGTAATTTTTCACGATTCGCTCGCGCGACCCTTTCCTACTCTCCGGATCGACGACGCCACCACCGGTGCCGGTATCTACAGCAGCTATGCTGGGATAGGAAAATCGTTATTGATGGAAATTTGGCCCCGCATGACCCGAACGAGATGCAACAGACAAGCCATAAATTACCTACCGGAAAAAAATAATAATAATAAAAATGTGATATGAAAAAAAAAATTATATATATATATACAAAATCCACTGGTTAAAAATTGTTCTGTTGACACTTATTGTTTTTGTTTTGTTTTTTTTATTTATAATTTTAAAATATAATATATATGCACATGCATGTATGTATATTTATATATAATATTTATTTACTGGAGATCGATTATTACACATAATATTATATGTATTTACATAATATATATATATGTGTGTGTGTGTGTATATGTGTATGTGTATGTGTATGTATAAATTACGTTTAAGGTATTAACCAGATTTTTTTCTCGATTTACGTAGATTCTAACGTTGTGCGCCAAAAGGCAGATATAGGCGTACTTACATTTTTATCATTTTGCACCACGCCTAGAAAAATATATACCGTCGTCTTATGTTTACATAACTCGTTGTAAATCGGAGTAATATTTTACTCGGAGAGCTCGCGAATACTTGTTACATGACTTGTACTTTGAACCAGGAATCCCGTGTATTGAATACAATAATATAGGTATTTCGGTTTTTCGAATAGTATAAAAAGTTAAACTGCAGCGCTTTCCTGATTGAAAACATAAATTAAAAAGACAATAAAAAAATGCGAGGGGAAAACGTATATAAAAACGTAAATTTTAGAATATTTAAAATATAAGAAAATAATGATTTAACTATTAATATTATTATTCTCTATAATCCAGTCTTCCTAAAACTAGACATATTATTGTAGGCTAACAATTTTGGCAATATTTCCATCCCCTCCATCCCTCCCTTCCCCCCGTTTATATTGCTAACACCATCACTCGAAGCAACCGTAACCGCATATGTTATTTTATACAATGTACCTACGTTGTACATGTATGCGTTGTTTTGTATTACCTATATATATATTATAATATTATACATTATTATTATTATTATTATTATTATTATTATTATTACTATTATTATATGTTTATCTGTGAAACAATATTAAACGTTTAGGCATGTTATTGATCTGATTTTTGAGTATTCGTAATAATAATATTATATAGTTAAAAAGAAAAAAGTTAAAAAATATTTTAAAAATTACTCGCGTACTTCAAAACACTTAAATAACGATTATGTACATAATCGATACCTTTATATATCTTATATATTATATTATATATATAATTATATTGTATAAGGTATGTTGAATGTTTATTATTATTAAAATTTTTTGTAGTCTATTGCGCAAAATTAAAACAATGAATATAGCTCCGCGTTATTTTATTTTCAACCAAAAAAATAATATACCAAATAATATTACAGTGATATATATTATATTATATAAATACATGTTATACATTAAGGATAATCGTCAGACGGTCCCAATAATAGACGTAGAGATGAGGCGTCTGTGTAGGATTTATATTTTAAATAAATGTAAAAACAAAAAAAAATATATAATAATAATAAATTACTATACAAACGTTGGACTTTATAACAATTTATTACGATACGATAGATAATATGGAAAATCAAAAGAAAATATGGCATTTGTGTTATGTATAAAAAAACATAAAAGCGAGTTATAGCTGATGGTACCCGTCATAATATAAAAAATAATAAATACTTGTATTTGATTAGTATGTATGTATGATAATAATTATTAAAATGTTATAGCTTCTAAATGTTTATGTTTATTTTTTTTTTTTTAAGAATGTAATTGAATTTTTTTAAGTATAAATATCAATTTCGTTTGCTAACAATATTATATTATTGTAATGTTAGTATTAGGTAAAAACCTAATATAATTTTATCGACTACCGTTATAACATTCTATTGTTTGTATAATAAAAATGCAAAACTATTATTTTAAAATTTGCATTTTTTTTTTTAAATTTATAATTGATTTCATTCGTATCCCACATGACTATTTTAGTTGGTTAATCTATTTTTATACTCATGTCTTAAAGTACCTACAGATACTTAGATATTTACAATTTTAATGTACCTATGACTTACAGTATAAAAGTTCACGCCAGTACGATCAAGCCAAAAGCGTTTTATTTCAACAGTGCAGCAATGGTAGTATGGAACCGTCCTATACACGTGGTCAATTTTATTTCATTTCCAATCAAAACAAGACATTTTTTAAATTCTAAAAGTGATCCACTATAATATTAGGACGCGTATGGCGTATCTCCGAACACTTTCGTAATGTGGAATCATGAGTCCATCAATAAACTATAAGACTATACCTACCAGGGATAGCAAATAAGTGGCACGACAAAAATTTTCGATGGCCATTAAATACTTTAATGTATCTATATATATTTATATACCTTGAAAGCTACAGCGGATATTAACCAGATATAACAAAAATATTTCAAGTAATATGAAGTAAAATGTTTCTAATAATCAATAAAAGTTGATTTTTTTTTTAATAATTTTTGTCTACATTATTATCATTCGTTTTTCATTTATATTTTATGAAAATTCTCTGTGTTAACAAATTTAATTAGTGACGTTGATGTTTCACGCCTTCGTGGTCTCTAAATAAAATATAATTTTTGCCGTCATCCCGAATTTATCAACTTTTTCTCTCCATATCTCGTGCAGTCACACATTCATAGGCACAAATAACTGGGGGACTAACCTCCCCCCTCAATAAAGATAAATAAAACCTGTATGTTTTACACCACGAATTGGAATATATGAAAACGTTTTCAACGTCTCTACATCAAAATCTTCAGCTCTCTCAAATCTGAAACGGCTAAAATCTCATTTACACCTATGTACATATTATAAGTATATCGTTTAACTAAAATACGACGTTGGTAGTCGCATAACGTCGATACAGTCCGATACTCGTCTCACAAAATTCGACTAACTCATAAGAATTCAGCATGCCCGCAGACCTCTGAACCAATAAACACCGTCCTTATAGTCTTCGTGTCCACACGGAATTATTGACGTGAAAAGCATCCATTGGGTAAGTACTCGTCGTGTCATATAAGTAATAATGATAGTGAAGTTTTTGGGTTGTACATCGCGACGCCCCCGATAGCAAGACGAAGGAGAAGGACGTCACTCCATTGATTGTATAATTTTTCTGTTTTTCGAATATCTGCAGATGAGGTTTTTAAAAAAAATATGTTCGACGTAAATACGATCGTTGAATAGAAGGTTGTAATTCAAATAAAATATTAAGTCCTGACATTGGGTTTACCAATTATTAGGTTAACAATCAGGTAAATTGATGCCCTGAATAATTGTGTTACGTCTATTTCTTCTCATCCGAGGAGGACATCTAACTATATTATATCAATTAAATAATACATGGGTACTTACAAAAATGTCTCGAGACGTTTATTACTACTATAATCACGTTCTCAGTCATTTAGTCCTTACTAGTTTTCTAATACGCTTATCCTATATTGTAAAAATATTTTTTTGAGAACGTTAATAAGAATAACCATTGTCTACTGGCCAGATTTTGACTCGAAAATTCACTTTCGGAAGAAAACTTAGATACCGTAAAACTTTGACCACGCGCGTATTATTCCATGATCGCCGCGCAGTAGTGCAAACACACCGGTGACAAAACGAGGGTTTGGGGAATATTCTTGGATAATATAAAAATGCATGGATTCCTATATTAACAAAACAAGAAATCGCGATGTCCGAAATGTGGATGAGAGATAGAACGCTGTTATGTTATAATACTCTCACTCCAGCAAAGGGTTTCATCAATCACCATACATTTTATTTATTTTTTATACAATTGATGACACCAGCCCCCCCCCCTTCCGAAACCTCAAAACATCCGTTCTTAATACTAAATACACCTGCAGGACCTGGGTAGACAAATTCGTATAACCCGAATATGTGACGCGAAAGTCCGCCACCTTATCGTCATTCGATATCAATATGGACATATTTTGGTCCTACTACCCGTCACTGGTCCGGTGCGGGGATTTCCCGGCGATTTACAAAACTCCACTTAGACGAAATCGATGAAAATTTACAACTACGTACGCACAATATTAATGTACACATCCTTGTACTTAAATATAATATATAATATTGTCATATTGATCATATTATTATGGATAAATTTATTATACGACGGGCATAGATGTTGCGAGGTACTATTTTCGTGATCTTTTTATTTTCGCGCCGCCTTGAGTACTCGGATTGCCGTTACGAACATACTTGTATTATCATTCGAATTATAAACGCGCGAGTGAAACGCATAGCTTTGTAATTGTCATCGTATATTATCGTAGAGTTAGGTACGACAATCGTATAGCTGCTAAATATTATAATATTTTATGCGGAGATGGAAATTCGTAGAAAAACGTTTGCCCAACTTCTTGGAAGTAAAACCGAAACGTCAACGACACACATATCGAGTTACGTAACCGTCAACCGAAATATTATACATTATTATGATATTATGATATGATATGATACCGTACCTACCATAAGATAATGAACTTCGTTTTAGATTCTGAGTTTTTTACTTGCGAATTGGTAAAAAATTCACGAGCTATGACTAGAAGTGGCTTGTGGGTGGAGTGTGTGGTTTGGCCAAGATTATCGATAAAAATCGAGTTGGTACGTCACGAGAATCAAACAAGATCGCATCACTATACAGTTTACAAAGTACTTAGGTAAATACCTACCAATTACAATAAGTATATTTTATAACTGTACTTTTAAGAGCTAAAAATTATTTTAAGAATCGCATTTCAACTGACAAAAATGTATAGGTCGAGAGACGATTCTAAAAAAAAAAATCAGTAAATAATCGTATAAATATATTATTAGGTATAAATATTAATATATAAACTACGTAATACACTACCTATTGCTAGCACCTATATTATCTATTAACTTTAGTATGATATATATAAATTATCAAAGTATATTAAATATAGTGTCCTACAATGTATTTGATTATGATATGCCATGCAAATTTAATACGTCACTGCTTCTTATACGCCCCTAGAGTTATAAAACAATTTGAGTTACTTACTGTAGTATATAATATCTTATAATACAAACAACATTTTAACTTTTTATAATATTTACTACAAAATAAACTCACCTATCACTAGATTTTTCAAATACTCTTGAAATGAAAACCATCAGGCCTGAATTATAAAATTAATATCATTAGGTATTTAGGTGTCAATGTTTAAGCTTTTATTAAATGTTTTACTTAATTTTATCTTTCTTAAACAAAGCTGATACATTTTTCTTGAACCACTAGGAACAATTTTAAATTACTGCGTAGGCCATAATTTATATGCGAGTAACACCCACCTCAAATATTCGAAAAAACATTTTTTGAAAACATTTAAAATTTGAATTTTTATACTAAGATTATCAATATTTTTTTTTAGATAAATAGGCATAATATATTTGATTAAATGAATTGCTCCAATATCATACATCCATCCGTGCACTAACAAGTAACAACCTTGTTCGTATATAATATATCGCTATGTCTAAGTTAGCCCACCACGCGTTTCGCGGTGTACCAGTCGAATCATTATCCCCATATTATATTGGTGGTGTAATATTATCCTAGAAAATGTTTACCCAACCCTCTTTTCCATGGTATTATAATATATTCCTTTATTATGATTATGGCCCGTTCAAATTCCGCGTCCTATAATAAATTTGCATTTTATTATACATTTATTCGCCAAGAAGCATTGTGTGCAAAAGATAACACGAAATCACTTCTAAAAGTAATGGTAAATTGTAGCACGAGTCGTAAATTTAAACTGCTCATAACAATAAACGATTTACCAAATTGTTAGATGAAGACAAATCGCAATACTCTGGCCTCTTTTCAAGGTTAAGCCACAGATAAATTCTTCGTCGATTTATTGAATTATTATAGAAAAATGAGTTGGTTTTTGCACAAAATACCTAAAAATTACCTGGAACTTACAGAATTAAATTTGTTGGGTGATTTTATGATTTTTTTAATGCTACCTATTTATTAATAAGTAGGTACACAAAAACTTCAAGGTCGAGGCCGAACATTTATAAAAATTCATTAAAATCCTCATAAAATTGTGTAATGAAAATTTAAAATATTTTCCATATAATATGAATAAACACTCATTTAATTTAGTTCATCATAATTCATAATCAGCCAAAATGTGTATCGAACTTCATAATTTATTATATTAATAAATACATAGGAATGCATAGGAATGGAGTTTTCTCGTTTAAAATCAACTTTAATATTCTTAATAAACTCACATAATATTATAATTACATTTGACAAACTAGCTTGTGTTGAGTGGTTAAATATTGAAATTTAAGAAATGGAATTAATTAAATTTCAAGAAAGTTTAATTTGGAGAAATGAATTTATGAATAGTTTAATCATTTGGAATGTGCTTAACTAATTTTATCATAATTTTATGTTTTGATGTATATTCATTAATCATAATATATTATGTATTTATTAAAATATCAGCTATCACGCAAGAATGAAATCATCAAAAAAAAAAAAACATTTGAATAAAAATATAAAATACTCCAGGTTTAAACTTATAAATATATCTTTAAATTAAAATATCTATTGTAAATCACTTATTTAATTTCACCTGTATTATAGATTTGATAAAATATATTATTTATTTAATAATAATTTGCTCCGTATTTCGAATGATTAGGTAACACTATTAACAGCGCCGTCAAACGTGTTGTTCACTCATGAAAATCTGATTACGTTATGTATATTATTATTTTTACGTGTAACCATTAATCCATAATTGTAATAAACTTATAAATATATTTTTTTAAGCATCAACCACAGCATAGTGTCTTTAAATTTAATAACATGTCATATTGAAATATACTTTTAATTTTATATAATTTTTCTTTATTATATTATATTGGTTAATGGTTTACTGTATCTATGAATATAAAATATAAAAATTAACTTGGATTCAATTAGTATCCAGATATATTTCCTTCAATATTTAACCATCATATAAACGGAAAAACTTATTTTACTCAAATATTGTTTGATAACTACGTTTCAAAGTACTTTGAACTTTTCAAGTCGAAGGGAAAATATATTAAAATTAACGAACTATTTTAAAGGTTGCTTATTGGTTTATTCATACCTCGGGTATTATCACACGTTTTCTATAGATACCTTAAAATATTATGTATGTAATACAGTCAACTCGCGATATAACGAATTTCAAGGGACCGAGAAAAAAATTCGTTATATCGAAAGTTCGTTACATCGAAATTATATTATACCGCGATATTTTCAAGGGACCGGTAGTTTTATTCGTTATATCAAGATTTTCGTTATATCGATATTCGTTATTTCGCGAGTTGACTGTAATTATGTTTACGATAATCGATCAGTAGATATCTACTTTTTATGTGCGTGGACTGCAGTGATCTAAGTTGTAAAAATCGTTATTAGATATTTTATTTTATTAGAGATACATAATATAAAACCATCGAATTTAGATTTGTACCTACGATAATTAATTGGACACCAAAATTGTAGATAAATTAATGTTATAAAAATATTAAGTACTTCTAAAAAATAAATTTTATTACCAAGTGTTAGGTACACTCATACATATTTTTTTATGTGATAGGTATTCCGATTAGTTATTGAAATAGCATCGCGACGGCGCAGTTCAACAAAACATTGTTAACGTATATGAATATTGGACATTATAATAATGATAAATATTGGACACATTGAAAGGATACCTGAAAAGAATCTCAAATATTTGTTTATACATAAGACGTAAGTAATAGGTAATAGTTCAAATTATATTATATTATATATTTATATACTATTCGACTATGAAACGATGGTATTTAAATAATATATTGTGTTTATAATCCAAGTTGTACATAATCTAATGTTACTATACAGTATACATACAGTATCAGTATGCATGCATAATCACAATACTTAGGGAATAAAATAATATATGATGTTAAGATCGTGATTTATTACTTTATTTTTTATATAGCGTATATAATGTAACGCATGATAACTGAACATGCGTATAATATTATGACCGATTGCTAGTAATATTTATTGTATCCATTTTTATAAGAAAAAAATAACATTCAAATTTCAACAAAATTCAATAGGGGTTATACTTTATGAAATTACATTCGTGATATATTTTAACAAGTCCATACATGATGTAAATATAAATGTATAATATATTATAGGTAGGTACAATATTTTTCTGAAAACGTTTGTACATATTATATAGATATCCTAACGAGTAACGCATTATTTATCAGTGCCTTTTCATTGTTTTGTTGTTTCAATAGTTTATTATTTATAAGTATTTAAAGTTAAGATAAGAACAAGAGTGGTGAGTTGTGAGGCAGGAAATTAATTGTATACCCAGGACCCAGCGAATTTTCAGTTTACCACTCCACCACTCTAAACGTTAAATGCTCATAAATAATAAACTATTGAAATAACACAATGAAAAGTCACTGATGAACGATGGAATGAATAACATTCAGGAGCGTATAGTGCATCCGGACGTGACTAGATCTCCATTCTTGAAGGGATTTTAACATTTTTAGATAAACCCTTTTGCCATTCTGATATATTTACAGTGATTGCTAGTTACTTGATAAAATATGTAAATATTGTTTATTTTATATTTTACTTTGTGTATTGATTCATAAACAATGTGGAAGCGTTTTATCCTGGTCTGGTTAGTGGTTAGATTAAATATAACAACAAAAATCGGAACTTTCTACCTTCCTATACGACAAACATATTGTTAACAATATATTGGTACCTATATAATATTATAATATAGATAGTTTGCACAATCGCAACTTTCGAAACTTCGAACTTTTAACGAAATATTTTCACGTGCGCTAGACACTGTCGAGGACCTACAACGTGTTCTAGCACGATCACCAACCTACTTTATAATAGTTATATTTATTTTTGATATACCTAGGTAATATATTATAGCTATTACCTATTTTGTCTAATCGAAACTATTTTCGTTAAGTGTTGTCACAGTGTCACTTAGTGTCGAGGTGTGAGTGATAAATCGTGCATTTGTATAATGCACTCACGCGGGAACGACGTACAATAATATATTATTATTATGTATAATATAATATTATATTCAATATTGAAACGAAAATAATATTACTTGGACATAGTATAATATTATATAAAAATGCATAATGCACGACGCGGGTGACGTCAAAAACATTTATTTGCAATTTTAAAAAAATACCGTCGATAAATCGAAATATATATAGGTACATCGCTCATATAATAATATAATATACCTATGAGGCTCTACCACCCGCTCCCCGACGAATTAACACGTAAATGTCACGGCGACCGTTTTTATAAGCAACACAGAGTTATTTGAAATTTCTTTCCAGTGGAATTCAAACGTCCGACGACGAAGTGGCCGCCGCCGGTATCATCAGAGGTTTTTCAGTGGCGACAGTATAGACATCTATGCAATATTTATATATATATAATATACAATAATATATAAGGGTTTGCGTGTGTATTCGTCTGCGCGTGCGTGTGCGCCTGCGAATGTGTTACCAGCGGGCGCGCGATTGGAATTGAAATCTCCAGGTGGGGTGCGGAATGCGAATACGGCGAACGCGTCGAAATTTTATTTTTTTATTTAGTAGAAAAAAAATTAGATGACACGACATGGTGCAGCGTGGTATGCCTTTGTTGTTGTCGGGACGTGCAATTTATTTTATTGTTACCGCACACACTATCTAGCTTCGGAGTCACTTGTAATATCGTTTTTTTTTCCACCTAAACGCGTGGAATTGTACTTAACACGCAAGTATAATCGCTATCGCGGGCGTCTGCACCGAAAGACCGCATAGTCGCTTGCGGTGTTATGTGAATAAAGGCTGCAGCGGTGGTTGTTTTGTTTGCATGTGGCACTATAGAAGTCCCCGATCCCGATATGCATAATAAATATTATACAGTAAGGTAATATAGATTATATAGGTATGTGGTACGAGCGATGTCACACACGCGTCCCATATTATAATATTATGTATAATTTTTTTTTTGCCTACGAACCGCACACTTATCTCGAACACGGAACAATTCAATAATAATGTACATAAACATAATACAATGCATTATATTCGGTATGGAATGAATCATTAGGTACTGCAATATTGACAATATTGTGCACATTACAATATTTAGGTTCAACCGGCAAAATACATCGTCTATATTGGACTTTTGCAAGGAAATAATATAATCATTATCTTCTAATTATGATTTCCGCATTTTTATATGTTTTATAATTACCTATTGGTTTTTATACTATTTCAAAAAATGGTTTTTTTCATTAATTTTTTCGTACAGTAGTAAAAATAGCTGAAGTTTAGTAGGAGCGGTAAAGATAGTACCTATATATAATGGACAAACTTAATATTTTAATATTTTAAATTGAATGTGTATAACATATGTATATAATAAATAGGTACAATTATGAATTTCCACATACCTTGTCGTTTTATGTTATGAAAACTTAAATAATAAAATTGAAAATTGATTTTTTATCCAAGTTTTTTAGATATAATTAGAAAATACAATGTATGTAATTTATCACCATTATACATGCCGTATCAAAGTGATTACACGGTTCACCGCCCGATACCCATGACCCATGAACATTTATTTAATTGAAAAAATAGTATAGTACGATTGGCATCATTATTTAATTTAATTTTCTGGAGTTTATGTATCATGTGAAGACAAAGTTGTTCTTATAAGTACTTACAGTTTTATCTTAACGGTTAAATGAAATCTATCTAGTCATTATTTTCTTATTAATTTAGCGAAATATTTAAATTATTAAGACGAAAAACATCAAAACGTACCTAGTACTCAGCTAGTTATAATTATTTAACCTAGAAAATGAAGCTATAGGTATAGTTAAAACGTGCGTCAAACCAGCCAGTACAATACCTAAATTACAAAGGTCAAAAAAATATGCATTTTGTGTCATTATAATATTATAGCGTTTAAAGGAATTCATAATATTTTACGTTATTAACACGAACTACAAAATAATCAATCATATAATATAATATATTGTAAAAGGTTATTGTTATTCATCGTCATCGTTATCTCCGTGTAATATAACATATTAATATTATATAGATGTTTGATTTAAACAAAGCATCTGCGATTCTAAAAAGCCACGCAATAAATTCTGAAAGTTTTAACGCACGCCACATTCGGGCATTACTCTTATTTGCACTACTAATTTTATTTATAATATTTAATCGTAAAACATTACGTACATTTTTTACTCGATTTTAGTACAGTTAATGGTATATTCAGCATTTTTTTTTTATCAACGTCATCGTTATTATAATAATTTATCAAAATATTATTAGATAACATAAAATAACAACAGTTATTGCAGTATTATAAACTATATACACGATTTTGACGCTTCATATTTCCAAATTTCATGACGTTACGCGTTGCTTTTTGATAAAATATAATATTATTTTCTAATTATTACAATCATTACAAACGATAGCCTTATTGTATAGTACAGTCGAGTCGCGATAACTCGAACGTCGACTAACTCGAAAAACTTGACAACTCGATTTTATTTTATATTGTCGTCATACCGAATAAATAATACACAATATCTTGAAACTACTTTTTATCTCTCTTCAACTTCGAGTTATCGCGACTCGACTGTATATTATTATAAACAGAGATTTTCTGTCCGGTTGATGTGATCGCGGAACTCGAACCTAACCAAGGATTTCAGCTGTCCGGTCGGCCGACACGCTGTAGGTATATCCACTGTTCGCGGCTAACGCCGTATAAAACTATAAAGTGTATAAAGTATAAACTATATAAACAGGTCGCAAGGATTACCGTATTGCCGGTGTAATATTATGTATATTATATTTTTTCCGTCGTCCGCGGTGACTTTCAAACGAAAATGACAATAACATTGTTACAGATTTATTGTCACAATAATGCGCATTATATATTTATAATATAATACACAATAATATTATACGATGCGCGCATTATAACTACAGTCGTTTGCGAGTAGTATTATATAATATTATAAAACCGTCTCGCGTGGTTCAATCGTTTATTATATTATATTATACAAAAATCGAATTATTGCGAAAACGTGCTGCACAGAGTCATCCCCTCTGTCGGTGCGTCAGCGTCGTCTTTGATATGACATTATTATTATTGCTATTACGGCGGATCGCTTGGCGAACACAGTCTTTTTCGCGGAAATCGTCTACCGAATAAAATTGATCGAAGATCTAAAAAACGCCGTCCCCCAAAAATTCGTCGGAAAAAAGGATCGTATATTATAATCGTTATTATTAATATTATTATTATTGCATATTCCGCAGCAGTCACGTCGTTCTCTTCTTTTTAATAATAATAATAATAATAATAATAATAATATAATAACGCAAAAGTCATCTACGTGACGTGGGTGGTATTTTGTTACGACCGTACAATATAAACGGCGGTGGCCCCGCACAAAAGACTGCGGAAAGAAGAAGAGTGTCACGCCGTCACCGTCACCATCGTCGTCGGAGGGCGATGTTTAACAACATTTGAGCAAATATTTGCACTAAATTTCACATCAAAGGGACGAAATCCTGTGCCGGCAATACAACTCCTCGGCTCTCACGTGCGCACTTCTTCGTGCCTGCAGCTCCCCCTCATCCCTTACTCGCGCGGACAATCTTATAAGAATTTATGATATTATTATTATTATACATATTATACAGCCGGGTGTAACAGATAAAACTGACTTTTGGAATGACTTTTGTTCTAATTAATATTAAATTTTTTTTTACATATAATTTACAGTCACTTACGCTACACATTTATTATACATTAAATAGTTTTTATTTTTTAACACTGAAAATAAAAAATTTTAAATTTGATTTAAATTTTTTGGATATATTCAAAATAGCCACTTTGTGAATCTGATTATAAGAACAATTTTGATCCTAAAAAAATTATCTAAGCAGTTTATTTTTTAAATTTTTTTAAAATATCAATATTTTTTTGATTAAATGAATTTGGAACGTAAAAACTTTTTTCAAAATACTTTTTATAGGAATTTCCAGACATGAGTATATCATTTCTAAAATTATATACTAATCATATAATTTTAACAATTTTCGTCATACGTTCAAGTAGAATCATTTTTATTTTTCGCCAAGTGTTTCTGTTACATCTCGCTGCAGTATTATCATGCATGCCGCTGCAGCAGTGTAAAACAAACGGACAGAATATTATTTCGTCAGGAATAGTTAACTATATTATAATACACTCGTATACGCACATATACGCACGAGGCACAACATAAATAATATTATATGATAGTATTATTGCGCGGGTACATATGATGGGCACACAGTCCTAGGTAATGCGATATATGTGTACGATAATATAATATAACGCGCGTCAAAGGACGCTACGATATATACAATATATATATAATATATAGGACGTTATTATTTTACTATACCATATATATTATATTATATACATAGGTACGCATTATACTATATAGTATACGCGTCGGAGCTGCAGTGACGCTACGATGATATACATATTATATTATATACATGCAACGCCATCAATAACGCCGACACGTCCTTTTGTCGAGCCGGAAAACGTTTTATCGATATAATATATAGATAACCGCATGTCGTGCATTACCTCAACGCACGTGTGTGTGTGTGTGTAGTCGTACGTGTTTAATATTATTATGCTTGGGCGATTTTTTCGATGTATTAGAATCTATATATATATATATATATTATTATTATTATTATGTTACACGGTCGCACGTCGGACGCTGTGCGGCCGGAACGACGACTATACGAAAAAACGCGCGTCTCTCACACGTGGGATTTTCTCTCCTTTTATTCCCCCCATCGTTCTGTCGGTATCGAGAACCGATTACTCTCGTCCGACTATACACTCGACGGCCCCGGTCCTTTGAACGAGCGGCGCGCGCGCGCGATCGCTCGAGTTATAACTATATAATGGTAACGTTTTCACATTTTTCAGAGGGAAAAAAATACCGTCGGCGTCGTCTTCGTCGTCGTCGGCGGCGGCTACCTCCCGCTAGACGGGAACGATCGTATCTTGACGTATTTATTTTATTTTATATTTATTTATTTTTATTCTTCCCTTTCGGGAAAATATTATTATCCTTGTAGAAATAGGCTCGCCGCCGTCTCTCGGACCACCCAGCGGCCCTCGACTACATGCGGTGCGGTGCGACGAATCCCGCCGTCTATATAGCTGGTAGGTACACGCGCAGTCAGACGGTCGGATAAAGCGAGAGTGGGCTATATTATATGTAGGAAGAGACGAAAATTTCAAAAGACCTCAAACCCTAAGCCCGACGCCGTCGCCACACACTTGTATAAAGCACTCCGTCTTTCTCTCGGACTGCGCAGCTCTCTCGAACAATATTAACGACGACGACTGCTGTGGCAGCCCGACAGACGCGAGCGTGGTGACAACCAAATAATAATATATAGGTAGTACGTATTATAATGATATGATAATGCCGTGCGCGTCACGAGTCGGTCGTATAATTTTATTTTAATTTTATGTCAAACGTTAGCGGTCCTGTAAAAGGATTTTTTATTTTATTTTATATATTATTATATCCTATAGGTAGGTACGATACGCATCTACGGCCCGACGGTTGTAATTAATAAAATTAACCTGCAAACAAACACTATAATATACAATCACGTAGTTATGTACTGTAAAAAAATACGTTAAACAGTTCAGATATTTTTATATACATATACCTACTTCAATATTTCTATGTGTATACTGCGGTATAGTATAGGCACGCGGTCGTTGTGATTATATTTTAGTTGAACCACGCTTTATCTATATATTACAATCTCAATTATGTAAATTTTGTTAGATTAGGTTAGATTTTACTGTTTATATTTAAAATCTTAATCGTTGAGATATGTCTAGGATGAAAATATGATCAACATTTAATATAATTTAAAAATTAAACTTTTCTGAATTTTCTTTTATTATACACTTTATTTAATAACATGCCATAATATATGGTCTGTTTGACTATAATAAATAATAGGTATATTAAAATGTATAAGAATATTTCAAAAAAAATTTACAAAGATCCTAAATGTCCTATATTATATACTTACAATATCACTTGGCTGGAAACATTGATGTAGCTGTACCCATGCCTTCATATAATATATATACATCGTTGCATTACAAAACGTTTTTCGACATTTGTTATACAATGAAAATGTATCATCTATATATAAAATATTAGATACCTACATCATATAATATATTTCTCTCTTTTGAGAAAAAACCATATAATATAATATCTACCGCACTTCTCGATTCGACACGATTGACGATTATTTCGAGTCTCTATAGCAGAATAATCGACTGTCGGCAAATGCGAAGCTCGTTCATCATATCCGAATCGGACCTTTTATTATGGCCAGATATTTTTTTTCTTGGCACTTCAAACAGACAGATAGTATTACGAGGGTTATTTACTATTTTTCGAAAGCGTATTATATTTCACCTTGAGGTATTGGATGAATTCCAAGGCTCTGCACCCGTATACATTTGGATTTTAGGTTTTAAGTAGATTAGTAAAATCGAGCGTTTGTATAAATATTACAATTATTATTATAATAAATAAATACGGACAGGTTACTGAGATAATGAGATCTGGTGTTTTAGGATATAATATATAAGTGTACACGAGTGTTATATATATAGTGGTGTGTTGTGAAAATAAATTTGAAAGCAATAATAAATTATGGTACTAGAAAAACGATTCTGAGTGGGACTCCGTTAAGACTGCATTTTTGACATTTCATCAGTTAACGGTAATTGGCCTTCGATGTTCAGTTTCAAATTAGATTAACGGGTGGATAGGGTATGAACGCTGATATCCAGTATATTAATTTGTTCTGTTTTTGATTGATTGAGTATCCGGTCAACTCGAGACCGAAATTCTAGGTACATGAGTTTTTTTAAATTTATATTGGATTATTAATAGTATTAAGTTCTTCGGTGATTGGCGCAAAGCCTTGATGGCAGTTATAGATACAGTTATAGTTATAGATACTTACCATTTTAATGTACTTTTTTGTTTTATATTTTCAATGTCCAATGTTCATTCACAAGACTATTGATCCAGACAAACCCGCTAACAACGCAATAGAATATTTATATAAAACAAAACTTCGCGTTTTTGTTATAATTATGTCGTTATTCTTCTATAAAATGTTCAAAGTTATACTTGACTTTTCGAAAGGCTTACAATTCGCACGAGTTACAGACTATATAATTTTAAGGCTTTTAAAAAAAGAGGAATAAAAGAGAATTCTCTGAAAAAAAAAAAATGTTTGCAAAAACACGTACTTTTTGAAATTTGTTGAAACTCGCTTCACGTCAAGTACCTACACCGTTACGGCGTTATCATCTCTTTATGGTAAAAACTGTTTTAATATTTAATATAATATTATCATTTTAACATGTATGTAAATATATCTTTATAATATACAAAATATAAACTAACTAGTCTATTTCTGGCGGTTACAGTGTACAATATTATAAAACAAAATAATAAATAGATTGATGAGTATTAAAAAACCATTTACTTAATGTACGTAAAAAAAAATATATAGATATTGATTTTACTATATTATTATAATAATAAAAAAAACAATACAAATTCAAACAATTGGAATTGTTTTTGTAAGTTGCAGATTGCCAACCAGTAAACGTCATCTCTAGCCAAACTAGAAAAATATATTTAATACAAATAGTAGGTACTGTTTTTTCGCTTGTAACTTATAAATTATAACTATATAGTAAAGCACGGTGTATTCAAAGCCTATTTATTATTTATTCTCCGTTGTAAGATCACATACAAAATAGCATAAGAAAATGGAAATGCTGTCAAAGCTCAATAAAAAAAAATAAAAAAGAATCTAGTATTTTTTTTTATCTTCAATAACTACTTCTTTTTGTTGGGTTTTTCATCAGTTTTTTTTCAATTACTTTCTATCATGCCTATAATGACATTTTAAATTAAATATTAACTACACACATAGGTATATCGTCGGCATGTTTGTGTACTTTGAAATTATTATCCTTATTATAGACCCTTAGAGTTACAGCCATGTCTGGGCATTAAATGATTTATAAACGGACGCATAACCGTATATATTATTATTATTATTGTACATTACATTTCGTAATTTAAAACGTCTCGTTTGACGGTCTCGTATTAAAATAAATTTCGATCGTTGCACCCGCGCGCGTTGATCATTATCAAAGAAGTATTATAGGTACTTATAATATATAAATGTGTTGTCTTGTCGGGTATGGATCGCTATAATAATAAAACCATTAAACGTGGGGCGATTAATTATGATTATACGCTCGATATAATATTTTATGTACATAAGACGCCGACGACGGTGCCGTCGAAAAACAGAAACCTCGTGATAAATCCAGAGTTGTATGGTAGACGTTCACCAGGATCGAAGCGCAGCACTAAATCTAAGGAACATCGACGTGTCCTTTATCGGCGAGTGACATCGGGATTATATGCGCGCATTGTTTATATCCTTCGACTTTCGAGTCACTGAGAACCCGATAATAATTCGAAGAAAAGATAGGAAAAAAATCTGTTTTTATACATAAATGGAAAAAAAAAATCCCATGGCATTAAAACAAATATATCATTATCACCGCGGTCGTCGTTAAGATGACGTCGTACCCGCTCGTGTTGTCACAGTCTTGTTAACGCATAACTTTGCAAATTTCAAGAACCTCATTAACAGTATAAAAATGTATACTCTGTAGTTTTCAACATCACAGTGAATTGAGCTATTTTTAAATTTAAAGGTAAGACAATTATACAGTGTCCCGTGTAAGTTTTAACTAAATTAAAATATAAAAATGTTTAAACGGTTATAACTATTGATTCAAACATTTTAATATCAAAACAAAAGACCACATTATAATTACCTTAAATTTTTATAATTGCTCAATTCTCAGTAATATTAAAAACAGCAGAGTACAAAACAGATCATTTTGAAGTTTTGAACGTAAAATAATGTATACTATGTTGTTTTCTGCGTGTCTTCTACCGCAGCTGCAGAAGGACTAAATTATCGATAGTTTATAGTGTGTATAAGTGCATTAGTGCATAATATAAAATATATCCTCTTATAAGTGGCCGGTCGTATAATAATTAATATAAAATGTAAAGCGTCTCTTGTGGGATTTTCTATATTTTTCAAAAAACTACTATAATAGATACTCTTCATAATTAATGTCATAGGTAAGTACCGACAATAACACAAATATCAATGTACAATATTACATTATTTTCAAATTTTATATTATGTACTTCTACTGTAAAAATCATAATCAATTTCAACAAAAACCAGGGAAATCGATCTACTGATTAATAGATTTTGAACATAATACCTCCCTATCAACATTGAAATTTGTGATTGCAGGTCACTGTAATGAATGCGTTACATTTAAATTGAATAATCTATCGTTGCATAGAAAAAAACAATTCTGAGAGGAAACAATGTGTTAGAAGTCACCCACTGTTTCTAAATATCACACAATATCTTTATTTATTTATACTAATAAAATTAAATTATTTATCAATTTAGGAATAGTATAATACAGTATGCTTCACAAATTTTTTCCAAAAACTTAGAAGTTATAAGTATATCAATACCGGCGTAACTTAGATCGATGTGACAATTATCGTGGTATAATGAATCTAATTATTTTTAAAATTTCATTGTGTATAGAAAGGGCTGGTTTTAAGAGGTAGGGGGCACTTATGAGCAATGGGAGCGTCAAAAAAATCACAGATATAATTTATACACAATTTAATTGTTCTTTGTAAAGAGATCATTAATCTGACAAATTATGTGCTGAACAAAGAACAATGATATTGATTTTTAGTAACATATGGTAAGTACATATTATGAAGTGTATATATTGTGTATCGTTCTATTTCTATTGTATTATTATGTATGTGATTGATTTTAAAACTAGTATTCGAAAAAAATATTTAGTGGTTAGTTTTGTTGGTATTTAAATCTTCAAGTTTTAACAAATCTCCCTAAAGTTTTGTGTACAGATTTATTGGATTCTTCATATCGCTATGTATTAGTCATCAGTCGACGGTCATCACTCATCAGAAATTATATATTTTGACGGATCTGCATCATTTATTATCCAGCCCTCAAAAGTATTTATGTTTTAAAGGTTTTAATTTAAATTAACTTTTTTTTCACTCATTCAGTCGTGGTAAAGAAAAATAAAAAATACATTTTTTTATAGCCCCTGGTGAAGAAAAAGTTTGGCCACCACTGTCCACTGTACTATATATTATATATAGTATATATTATGGTATTAAAAAAAAATTTATTGAAAATGGGTGCCATGAATTTTGAGCCCAGGGCAAATGAGTAATTATTTTCAATATATTATAATAATATTATACTTATAGGTTTTTTAATTATATATTATTTTACGTATTTAACAAAATACATGTATAAATACCGATTACCGATTGTAAAATTTTAAATTAAATAAATTAATCCATTAAGTTGGAACCGTTATTACCATTAAATTGTCAGAGTTGGGTTGTAACGTAACGCAAATTACAAATTACTGAAACGAAATTACTTTTGCAGCAACGCTGTAGTAATTTCATTAGATTTTATTTAAATTAACGCAATTGTAACGAAATTACTTTGTAAAAGTAATTTCAGTGCAGTAATGTGTTATGTTCCACGTTATTAAAATAAGTTATAAATGTAGAAATGGATGACAAAAACTACGGGATATTCAGCTAGTAGTTTTCTTTGATCGCGATTTGTTATAGATAGATTACCATTTATCATTGATTACATAGGTATAATAAAATACTTATAAATTTAAATTAATATTATGTGCTCTTCGTTGGTAATAAAACTAACCTGAAAACGACTGGAACGATTTGGCACATTTTTTTTTAATTTTCATGTCTGAATAAGGTTTTTACGGAACGAAAAGTTGGTAAAGTTGCCCGGATGAGGTTCTCATACAAAAAATTTGATATGAAAATCGAAATTTTTTTTGTTTACAAATTATTGTAATTGCCAATTGATTACATCTTACAGATTATAATGGTACTGGTAGAAATAGTTAGTAGCAAATAGTATTATATATATATATTTATATAAAGTTTCCATTGATTACTCCAGCAGATAAGGTAGGTATAGCATGCATCAAATCACCCTTTAATGATTTCGAATAAAGGAATTACATCTTAAAAAAACAAATATGAAAGTTGAATATTTGTTTGTAGCTTATATACTCAAAAACTACTTGACTGATTTCGTGAAAATTTAAAATTGTTCTTAGAGATATCAGAAAAGCTGTTTATAGAGAGTAAACTCATATAGTTTGAACCACTTTTGATTTAAACCAAGTACTATATTCATTGTCCAATCTGCCACAGGCGAATTATCTATCTCGGTCGAATTAGTTCACAAAGTGAGGTATACGATGCCGATTTACCCGTGAACTGAGGTAAACTAAAACTAAGATAGCGCTATAATATTCAGCTTTTTCACTATCAAAGTCGGGTTATTCAGCTAAGAATGAATGTTGGTTTATCCGAAGTCAATGGACTCAAAAACCACGGGACCGTTTTTGATAAAAGTTATATCAATAGATTCCTTGAGACTTGAAGGGTATTTATAACTTATTTACAACCCCTAAAGCTAACTAAACTGTATCTCACATCATATGAAATATTTTTAGCTCACCAAATTGTTTTATTTAAATGGTTGCCGTGGTTACATATTATAAACTATTATAATAATAAGTAAAAACATGGCATGAACATTATTACGTCTTTATTATGACTGGGGGTAAAAAAAAATTTGAGAAACTTGAAAGTGGAACCGTAGCTTGGCGTCATACAAAGAATGAATTATGGAGTTCAACCCCCTTCATTCCTTTCAATAAGTGTATCTGTTATTTCTCTAAATTTCTACGTTTCGACATAAATGAAAACTATATTGGTTAAACCTAAAGATCAGGACATATAAAATCATGTTTTAAGGCCTGCCATAAGACATATTACATTAATGTATTAGGCTTTTCCCAAACGGGAGACTTTTTCATATTTTTTTTTATAAATATATTTATAAAAAGATACCTAATTTTCGATACGGACAACGATCGGGGGGTGAGACAGGTATTATAATTAATAATAGTGCACATATATATTATATTTGTATACATTACCTATACAAATACTTTAAACTTTATGACAAAACGTGATTTTTTAGCTCAACCCTTATGAATTTGTGTAGGATCATCATTCAAATTTCAAATGATACCAAAATAAAACATACAAAAGTAATTATTAGGTAAAAATTTAATTTTGTACGTCGTGAATTATTCAACTTCTGTGTGGTTATTTTTACGTATGTAACAAATCGTAACTATGTGTTTATATCTATTTTATATTTATGATGATAAATCAATTAAATAATAGTTTAAATACCTACTCAAATACTCAATATTTATTATATACCTAAGTACCTTTATTATTAGATTTTACGCATTTCGCACTCTGAATAGACTTTAGTAAAATAAAAAAGAGCAAGTAAAAGTTTTTAATTTGTTCATTGGTGTGGAATAATTGAATACCGTACGCATTACTAGAAAAAAAAGTTTAATTAATTTACATATTCTACTCAATACGACGTGTCTATATAAATTACTATAAATTACTCAAAAAATAATTAAATGTTCGAATTCTATCTTTTTTCATCAACAAACAATTGGGCATTAGTAGAAAATATGAATTATGTTTAAAAAAAAATCTGGATTAATCATAACTCATGAGTATATTGTATCATTGTATAATATTGTATTAAATAATATTATACAGTTCAACGTATCATACATTTTTAAACGCATTTCTTGCAATTAATTGCATTTTCAATACAATGATACACAATGTTTATTCTTTTCTAAATAAAGAATAAAGACATACTATGAATAAATCAGAATTAAATTCAAATTATTTACAGTATTAGGATAAAGAATATTATTAAAATAGGTGTTTAAGATTTCGAAATCCAGTATTTAATAGGTAGGTAATCTGTATTTTTCAGTTATTGTACTCTGGCAGTAACAGCAATATTATATTTTTATATTATTATTCAGTTATTCAGTTAATACAATTATAGTTTTTTTATTTTTAAATAGGTTAAAAATTTATAAATGATTCCTTATAATTCATGAGTATTACAGTGATTAAAAATGGGAATCAAAAATACATAGTCACGATTTTATTTATAAGCGCTTAACCTTAGAGTTCAATTTTTATAGTTTAGATTTCCACATCAAAAATAACGATAATATACAGTATATTAGGTATGCACAAATACAATAAATCTTGTTTTCATTCTAAGCTTTTTAAAAATATGATAAAATACAGTGGCCACACTTTTAAAAGAATGGATCTGCATTTTAATTAAATACATTATTGTAGAATAATCGCGTTTGCATTGTTTCATTTTATATTTTTATATACCAGTCTGCAATTAATTAAACAATTTTGTGTTTTGTAAATAAGTATTTTTTATTTTTTATACAACAATATATGGAACAAATTCAATGCACTTAATACATAGATTATCTCGATAACACATCAATGATATCTGAAATATTGAATAGGATGAGAATTTAATAGGTTATAATAGCTATATCAATAACACGCAGGATATAAATAGATTTTTTTTTTGATGCCTACTGTCAGCATCCGTCAAGTCTTAACTAGTCGTCATCAGTCGAGTTCATCTCACTGCCGTATTCTAATTTTTTGTCATACTCAGTTAGGGTTGTGCGCATTTAGGGATGGGAAAGGGACAAACGCCCCAAGTGGAAAAATTTAGGGATTAAAAATTATAGTTTTTGCTTATGATAATATGTTCATGATTTTTTTTAATTTTTAATTATTGTAACTTTTTCGGCATTGTTATGTATTTAAAATATATAATATATACCTATCTACAAAATTTGTGTTACAAAAAATATTGTTGAGCTAGATACTAAAAAATTATACGGTACATATTATAGATAACAGGTATATTATATTATATATATTATACAATAAGATATAATGTTTTCGTTGGACGTTCATAATAATTAATACATTTTATCTGTAAGACCTCGAAATATATAAATGTACGGATACGTAAAATCAGAAAATCACAAACTTCAAAGAATATCTATAACTTCCAAAATAATGATTTTTGCAAATTAATTTTTTTGCATCATCATTCCAACTTGCTAAAATAAAAAATCAGAAAAACTTGTGGTAACTTAAATGAATATATTGTTCATAATTTCTAAATACGGCTCTGGCCACAACAGCAACACCTCCTGCCGAACAATCTCCTACCAATCTAAATAAGAAGTTGTCTCCCCAATGACGACTGCAGGAGCGACCTGAACACGTTCTATTGCTGCTGACGACTTCACCTTCCAGCCCGTCATCGTCAATGTTGACTGTCCCATCTGGAGCTATGTCGTCATCAAACGCTACCTTTAATCCCGCACAGGATGACTGGAACTGCCCCAAACAAACCGGTGACAATTTCCGGAAATCTGCAACATCCTCCGTTTTTCTCGTTTTTGCAGTAGATAAGTTCTGTGATCTACACATATAACCGCAGATAGTATAATATACGATCTATATTATAGTTTCGGTCAGTGTTACTAAGAAAACGAGATGAGCCGGCATCAACTGAATAAGGCTTTGAACCAAATTTTTCTCTTTTTCAATGTCAACCCCGTTCCTCGAAATTCTCCGTGGGTTATTCGGCGGGAGCACGTCCGATGACACATATTGTCCTCTCCGTCGTCTGCCTTGAAATACAATCCCGAAGTCGCAGTTGTAGTAATTTCGTTTTGTCCACTCATTGTTAAGTTGAAATTATTTGTCGCGGAATAACAAAAAAATAATGACCTAGTCAAAATGATTTAACCGAACGTACATATTATATAAACATTCAAACTAATATAATATACGGACAAAACATTATATTTTATTATAATAAACACATTTTTTATTATTTTTATATAAATAAAACTTTTGTGTTTCGAACATACTATAATTATATTAACTATAGTTAAAACAAATGAAAACGAATCTTTATTGTAGTGTAGGTATAATAATAATTTATTTGAATTGAAATACATAATTTAGATTCTGAGTAGAGCAATATGAATGTATTGATTTCATAATAATGAAGTGTCTGCATACAGCATACAGGATATGAAAAAATACTTCTAACCTTTTAGGTATTTTATTATTATTTTATAGACATGATATAAATTTCAAAATATTTCGGCTGCAGTTGTTCTATTTATAGATCTTTCAAATTCTCAAGAATTTTTTTGGATTATTTCTGTTTATGCTTTTAGTATTATAAGTTATGACGTTTTCGTTTGTTTTTTGATAATCACATGAAATACACATTATCACATATATATAAATGTAAGACCATAATAGTTATAGTTCCTGGAACGGTAGTTATTTTTTATGCAATTTTGTACTATTTTCCGGTCTTAAACACTTTTTTTGTTGGTATATTACTATACTATACAACTTATATATTTCTTTTAGCAATAAACGTCATAATATTTAATAAATATATGCTATTTTAATAATTTAATAATAATAACTGTTATAATTATGGTAAAACTTTTGATAATAAACTCAACTGGTGCCAACACATCAAACAGTTAAGAATACGTACGCTCAAATCAATAAAAATTATAAAAACATTAGCTCACACTGAATGGGGATCCGATGCAGACAGTCTAATTAAAATTTATAAATCCTTAATTAGATCAAAAATCGATTATGGTTCAATAATCTACGGTGCGGCTAATTATAGAACCATACAAATGCTAAATACATTACAGAACTTCGCCATTCGCTTATCTTTAGATGCATTTAAAAGCAGTCCTGTCCCAAGCATGTTGTGTTTGGCTGGAGAACCACCTCTTCATTT
>NC_042494.1:93407145-93413310 GCF_005508785.2 Acyrthosiphon pisum | reverse complement strand
GGCAAAACCTCTGGGCAAAATGTGATAACAATAAGCTAAGAGAAATTAAACGCTCTATACTACCATGGCCAAACCATTTGAAATGTCGAGAAGGGACGAAGTAATTCTTGTCCGACTACGAATAGGCCACACTCGCATAACTCACGGGCATCTCATGGCCAAAGAAGACCCTCCATCATGCCCGACGTGCGGAACAATCATCTCAGTCAAACATATTCTTACTGAATGTCGAAAGTTCATTGAAAGGCGCATTGAACTAAAACTCCCTGAGACACTATACGAGATGCTATCACCCACTCCTGAGACGACCAAAAGACTTCTCAATTTCGTCAACTCGACAGAACTACGTCAACTTATTTAAATATTGTACTTAAGTTAAAAAAAATTGTAAATATAGGTTAACAAGTAGAAATTAAGCTAGTATGTAAGTAATTAATGTTAATTTAAATATGTAATGCCGGCTAATAACCATGTAGTTGATGCCATAAACAATTAATAAAAAAAAAAAAAAAAAAAAAAAAAAATTATGGTAAAATAAATAACTTTAATATAACAATACCAAAAAACATACTATCATGAAATATATAGTTAGTGATACATACCGTGTGTTAACGAAAACTGTGTACGTTCCATAACTGAGTTACCTACATTACTGAGTACGACAGTAGCCTATACATATTTTAGAATTCTATCTGCGGCAGAATGATGATCTAGCAATCTAGTTTCATGTCCTGAAAACAGAATTCAAAAATTGAAAAATATGTATAGAGTTCTAAGTCATATGGGTGATTTAATTATACAGTGTACTTTGTTTTCGAGGACACACGGTAAAGGCAGACCGCTTCTGCTCAGATATGTTTTTCGTATACAACGATATAGGTATATCATTGGATTCAAATTGAACACATTCATACCGATTACTGGTTAAATAATAAATAGTCTTGTTAGTAAACATACACATAGTATAGGGTAATAAAATTGAACTACTGCACTACTTAATATGTAATATTTATAATTTTATATATATTTTTTCTTTATAAGTTAAATCCAAGTGAATGATAATAAAATTTTAAATTATTACATAGGTACGTCTGTTTAATATATATATGTATTTAGAGCACCTAAAAGGTAATTGGGTACATATTTATATTTAATTTGACATATACCCCATTTCATTTATTCTTCGAAATTTTTGACGCCCTTGCAATGTTCTTTTATTAGCAACTCGACGCTTTAGGTTAGAGTATTGATTAATTTCTTGAATTCAAAGGATTGATTTATTTTTTCATTAGCGCTCAAAATATGGTGGTGATTTGTGCATCCTGTTTTCGCTTTGTCTCCCTTTAGCTTCTATAAATGCGTGTATACCTCGGTTTCTTATTCTAAATTTCAACTCTCTAAAGTATAACGTAATTAATTAATATTAATCCGAATCACCTCCACTGAAAATATTAATTGATTGTCGATGATCTAAACATTTTAGACAATGCATTGTATTTATCATTTTTTTGTATGCATATTTTTAACGCATATAAAACGATGATTACCCAATATTTAAAATATTATAATGCATATTATATTTATACGTCTCTAAGTGCTATAAAATCTTATCTCAGCTGTTTCCTTCCTAGTGAGTATAATAACCTATATTTTTTAAAATGTTCAGCGGTCCCTTTTAATAGCTGACTACCGAAGTTAATCGATTCTCGAAAATATTCCGGTGTATAGCATTTGCTGCATGTGCCGCCCCGTATGTACCGTTTATGGTATGGTTCGTTTTATAGCGTTTTTGTAGATATTTCTAAGCTAAAGTCTTAAAATATATTCTATAATAAAAATTAATTGCTTCCTATTTTTCCAACTAAACAATTTTAAACATCTTAAGAAATCATTTGGTTTTATTCTCTGGTCTGTATATATTAGTATAATATATTAAGTATATCTATTATAACGAATCTGGAAAATAAAAAAAAAATATGATAATGTTATTTTATAACATGTGTAATGTGTATATTATGCCCATAGCACGTAATTTCGTTTGGTGATAAGAAATCACAATTATTTTTTGTTATGCCGTCATAAATATAAGATTTATTAAAATTTACATTCCAAAGGTGTACACTGTATAGTGTATACACATAAAAACTGTAATAACCAAAAAAGGTATAATATTCTGTATGGAACTATGTCATGAAGGACATTCCCCAATAGTATATTATAACTTTAATTATTTTTCGGGCCCGTTATAAATATCAAAGGTATACTTTTATTGTTAAAAATAATTGTTTTTACGGTCTTTGAGAAAAAAAAATACAATATAATGACAATAATATTAATAATTTTTAATTGACTATTATACATTACGAAATGCACGTCAGTTAACTGAAAACAAATATAATAACAATAATTATTCTATGCTATGTTAATGGGTAATTACTTTTTTGTCCGTTTCTTTTAATTGCCACTCATAAGCGGACCTACGGGGCATGGGCATCGTAGCTGGCAGGTGCATTGTGACATACAATTAAAACAAAATGGGAAAATAATTAGGGACGAGATTTTAGTGCTGTAAATTTCATTGCGTTCGAACAGTAATAATAATAATGAACAATAAATTAAGAAAAATCAAATATATTACAAAAATTGGTTCCAACCAGTAATCACCATCAAGCAACGAAAAAAAAAAGTACGAAGTAGTAATAAATGACTCAGAATAGAACATACACATTTCTCTCACGGACACTTAATGAATAAAAAAGAAGTAAAAATATTTTAAAATTGTGGTGTTCTAGAGAAAAATAAACATAATATTAATCGAATGCAGAGCTTCTCAAGTAGTACATAGGTACTCAAGAAGTATACTGCACACGACAATTCGACGTACCCAGACACCTGCAGCATGATTAGTTGTGACCTGACAAGACCAAACATACAAAAATGTTATACACCTTTTAAAACGAAAGTAATTATTAACTTCCAATTAATCTTAAAAATACAAATATAATTTTAACACTTGCTTGATTTGCTGGGACTCTTTTTCGAATGAAAAAATAAATAAAATATAATATGTATTAGGTAATATAGAACTAGGTATCTACTACGTATAGATTTAATTCGAAAATGATGCGTTAACGATGATGGTGTTTATACTTATAATTTTTAGGCAATTATTATATTATTATGCGAATTTTGTTGAATTTTGTGTAAAAAAAAAAATCAGTTATAAAAAGCGTACCGTCTGTGTACAATATTACTATACGATATATTTTATACTGAGTAGGAAATTTTCTTCGAAGACAAACATCTTACCCTCCCATCCTACCCTCCCATCTGTCCATTATTCCGTAGGTACTATATCGGATTTCTCTCTGCGGAGTGCGCTGGACGAATGAACACCTCGTATTCGTATTAAATAGTATACAAATTATTATGGGTTGGTAATGAGAAGTATAATACAATCACACGCGGTGTAAAGCGCCCACGTGAAATCGTTTAACGGCATCGGCAGACGAGCTGCTCGATAATCAGCATGTTATAATATATTATATTAATATTAGGAGACGGGTTTCGTGTCGACCACCACCGACCACATTCGCCAATGATTTATAAACATATACTGATATACCTAAATTTAATATAAACATGAACCTATATAATATACCTGCATAACTTTTGTAAAGTACAATATATAGATATAAGTAGTACGCATGCGTCTGTGTTTTTTTCCTCTCAAAAGGGGTATTTAATGTATTATTATAATCCGCGCGCGCAATGACTATAAGAGATCGTAATCGTATAATAATTGTTCTTCTATTTCCAGAAAGGCCGTGCTCTTCTCTCTGCGGGATTAGTGTCGTCATCGGGTTATTTATTTTATTAACTACCGGTGAGTGCCGGGGACGAGACGGCATATGCTGCGGACGGGCCGACAAAGAGACGTGGAATACGGGGCAGGTAATAATCTTAAAATATTCTTTAGACCATCCTCTCGATTTACCTTTTGTGTTTAGGCCCTGTGTGATGTCCCCCCCCCCCCGCGCGTATCGGATTTTTTCATCATAATACATACACACACACATACACACATGCATATATATATTATATTATATATTATATACATCTTACCCGGTTCGAATGTTATATGCGTGCCGCGCGGGAAACGATGCCTGGTCTTATTCACCTGTCCCTATCGTCGTCGTAACGCAGTGCGCGGCTCTATGACGACTAAACAAAACGATAAATATTACTGTGATATGGTATAGGTATATGCGGTATACATAATATGGTATTACGTGTAGGCAGGTACGCGTGAAGAAAAAGCGCGGCGATTCTTTTGCCGCGAAAGCGACTATAATATAATATATATGGCCGTTCGTCAGTATATATTATGTAGTGTGTAATATATGTATATGTCATTGCATCACGACGATTTAGTATTATGATTTTTGGTATTTTTATTTTATTTTTTTTTTGGTTTTCGATCCGGTCTCGACTCTCAATTACCGCAATAAGTTATGTTGTACAGATGACCAAGTCTTAGAGACGCATATTCTAATATGTGTAACTCATATTATAATAATAATATATACCTCAACGAGCTCTCAATAGGCGCATGATATTATACACAACCCGTGAATTGAATTACCGGCTTTGGTTAGTATAGTTTAGTACCTACCAGTATTGTTATAATATATATTATTATGCTCGTTGTCGAATGGTATACGATGGTTGTAAACATTTCTCAGATTTGTTTACTATATAATATTATAAGTTATAACATACTATATTAATTATATGTATATAGATTTTCACAATGATTGATCACAAATAATAAGTTCAATTAAAAGTATAGGCAAGTGGTTATAATAATACTATGTTACATAATATAACCCATATATATATTTTGACTTTCAATTTTTTTTTTTTTATTATAGCTGTAATAAATATTAATAACGAGCCATAAATAATAAATCGTACGAAAAATAAACTCTAAGCCACTACCTACTACATGAACTGGATTTTTTCTTTATAGTTTTTATAGACATTGAGAGCGACAATAATAAAAAAAAATGTAATATACACGTCGTATTCTTATGAGAACTTTAATTCTGATGTTTAAACTATTCGAAATACATAATAGGTACCTAAAGGTACAATATGTTGGTTTATATAAACAGTTAATATTATATTATTTAAAAAAAAATGTATCGTCAAATTTCTTTAAAACTATATGTCTTGGGTACAGTCACAAACAATAAACACTGAATGGTATAGGTACTGTTATAATAATTAAAAAATAAAAACGAAACAAGTTGCTCTGCTATAGGTCGAGACCTTGAGTAGGTCACTGTTATGGATGTGTTAAATTTGAATTTAATAAAAAATCATTGTATACGACGAAAAACAATTCTGAGCGGATAATAGGTTAGATTTAATCGATCTTATTATCAATGATAACTGATAAGTTTGAACATTTAGTACAAGGTTCCTCAGCATTTTCCTAATATCAATTAAAATTTATCGAAAATACATAATCGTAATTTTCAATTAATAGCGTTTAAGTTTAAAATATGTTGACAAAATGCATTAAAACCATGATTTATTTTGTACCTATATACCTAAATAATAAGATCGATTAAATCTAACCTATTATCCGCTCAGAATTGTTTTTCATCGTATACAATGATTTTTTATTAAATTCAAATTTAACACATCCATATCAGTGACAGTGATAACTTATCATATACTTTAGTCGTTTAAAAACTAAAAATTTCAAAAACTTCAAATATTCACAAATATAGCAAAAAATCAAAATATTTTGAAAATTATATCGTGTCTATAGTTAATGCTAATATAAATATTTGGTGAAAATACAAACACTGTCAAGTCTCTACGTGCAGTTAAGGATTCGTTTTTCAATTACAAAAAAAAAAAAATCGACCAATAGGTTGGAAACTGGTTTTGCAGAGTAATTTAAAATAGGGGTGGATTCAGTAATATTTCCTGGGGGGGGGGGTTGTTTATTTATTAAAAAGGGTGTTGGCCAGTTGCCCCCCACGCCACGGCTGTTATCGGGATTTTAAAAATATACCAGTTGCCCTCAACCAAATGTACCAGTTGCCCTCAACGAAATATACCAGTTGCCCCCAACTAAATATACCAGTT
>NC_042494.1:93376077-93406504 GCF_005508785.2 Acyrthosiphon pisum | reverse complement strand
TTTCAAAATTCAGATTAATTTTAGGTTGGCACATTTATACCGATAGGGGCAAATATATTTTAGGGCAAGGGATGCTGTAGCATCCCAGCATCCCAGCCAGTCCGCGCCTGACCAAATGTACCAGTTGCCCTCAACGAAATATACCAGTTGCCCCCAACTAAATATACCAGTTTCCCTCGCATAATTACAATATATAGCCCGTATAATAGGGAAGGTAAATATACAAATAATTAATAAAATTATTTATAAAAATAAAGTAAAGTAGGTAGTATAAAATTATAGAAAATTATTGTATTTTGTAATAATTACTAATAAAATAATATGAAGACATTAGTCAATAAAATAATAAATATTTTAATTATGTGGCATACGATGTTATAATTTGACAAAAAAAAAAAAATAGTATAGGTACATGATAGTAAAAAAATTCATAATAAATAATAAAATTATAATGATAAGTGGCATATTCAATGTGATTATTTGTCAACAAAAAAATAGTATAAAATTATGGAAAAAAAATTCATATTATGCTTGTAATAATTACTAACAAAATAATATTAATACAATAGTCAATAAAATAATAAATAATATAGGTAATTATGTGGCATTCAATGATATAATTTATCAAAAAAATAGTAAAAATTAGATAAAATATTATGTTTTGTCATAATAATTACTAATAGATTTTACAAAATCTAGTCTACTAATATTCTTGTTTTTATATTTATTTATAAAATCTTCAATTCTGGCTTTTTTGTTTAAGTATGTGCTATTAGTAATATTTTTAATTTCGTTTACACTGCTTATGTATTTGTTTTATTACAAAATATAATAGGTATCATACATAATTGAAAATATCAACATTTGATTCTATCATTTTATACCGTTTTACTTTATTTTCATAAATAATTTTATTTTTTATTTGTATATTTACCTTCCCTATTTTACGAGCTATATATTGTAATCGTGTATATATTAACATATGAGGGCAACTGGTATATTTGGTTGAGGGCAACTGGTACATTTTGCTCTAGGTAGTTTAAGGGGAATTGGTATAAAAAAGGTACTTTTGGGGGCAACTGGTACATGCCCAATAAAAATAGCCATAAGTCTATAACACATTAGTCACTACTTAATACAGTTACATTCTTTTATTTTCGTAAATGTTATAATACTTTAATTTCTACTTTTAACCCTCCGCGTAGTATCAATAAGACTTAATTCTCAACTAGAAATCTCCTTTAATGTTGAAGTTCGGATTTTTCCTATTATAAAGTGTATTCAGACACAAAAAAAAAGTAAAATAAAAATAATAATAAAATGAAATCACATACATCATTGTAAAACCAATACATTCATCGCCGCACCGTTTAGAGCTCTGAAATAAGGATATATGTCCCTTTTTCTTTTTATTGTCAACACTATTACAATATATTATAATACACCGTATGTAATCGCTTTCACTTGCTGTATTATATACTTACTTATAAATGCCCAATACACCACAGAGACAATATCATAATATATTATTATATATCCTGCAGTGCGATGGCGTACACAGGGCCACCCCCTTTAACATTTTGTCGTCCTATTTTTTTTTTCATCTGAAAACCAGGGCCGCTCCGGTTTTTGTGTCCAGTCTTTGATAAAAACCCTGCGACGATATATAATACATTTCACTGACAGCCATATGCCTATATATCATATAATATATTATATAGTGTACGCGGCAAGCCTTTTATGCTGTACATATAGTGGTGAACTATTTTTATTTCATCTACCGACTCGAACCATAATCTCGATATATATTATTATTTCGGTGAAATTTATATAGGCCCCGATTTCTATATATTATACTTTATCCCGTTATGTACCTACTAAAAACTGTCATGCATTCATCATGACGTTATTATATTATCTAACTCGAGCGCGCAAAATTTAATCTAACATCAGTCGCATCACGTACCGCGGGCGTATATATTATTATTGTACGTACATTTATATGCTATAATATGTACATACAATAAAGTGCTAAGTTTTGTCAGTCTTTTGTTAACACAACTCTCTGAGTTAAATAAACTTACGAGTTTAATCTCTCGAACGTGCACCGCACGCGGTTTCCTGCTGCAGTCGACGAATGGGAGGAATATTATCTTGTTGTTATATAATAATATGTATATTAAACAGCCGTCGCCGATGCGGCAGTGTATATATCAATATAATAAAGGAATATATATTATTGTTTACCACTGTCACACCGCCGCCCAAATGCATAATGTAATGTGCGCACAATCGAAATGGATTATGCGTAAAATACAATAATAATATTTAAACCGTTTCAAACTTTCAACGTATATCGATATCGATAGTATATTATTAATCACGTCATCACGATGACCCTTTAAATGGGTAAATCCTATACCTGCAGAGTATAATATAGATATCACCGCACGTATTACTGCAATATAATTGTGCGCAATGCAATATTTCCTATATAATAATAAGTACCGTGGAAATATTCGATAAAATATTTCCAAAGATCTATAACACAAAAATTAGAAAGAGTAAGCGGAAAATGAACTGTTACTAAAAATCGACATTTTTACGACATTTTTCTGTAAATAATGATAATATAAATTATAATAATAGACAAATTATGTGGGTACCTGTCGTATATTCAGCAAACTTTTCTTAAAATATTTGTAAATGACCGTAAACATTAATATTAAAACATTTCGTATCTATATAATATTATAATATATTGGTACAAAGTTATTATACGATTTATGTAGCTAGTACGTAGGTACAATCTGTAGATTTTCGTGAACTTTTTTCAACTTAACTATATTAACACTTACCAAAATGTACTCATGTAAGTTTTTTATTAGTATTTCGCAATAAAATATTTGATTGATTACAATAACATCAACAATTACTCATATTTGTACCTACCTATGTAAAAAATATTAAAATTTTATTACAAAATCACATGTATACATATATTTGAATAGTAAATTAATAAATGATACTCGATACAATGAATTATATTATTATAATTTAAATGTGAATCATTAAAAACTTGTATCTAAGTTAGATCTTTTAACTAATGAAAAAATAAAACAATTTTCATTAAATTGCGTTTAAAGCATAATATCTATAGTTGTTTTATTACAACGACGTATAGCAACAATTGATTCATAATCAATTCCCTGTATTGTTGTATGATGTACCGTTTTTTAGTGAAATACACTTAATAACAAAATAAATATTTTATTAATACCTAACAATATAACATTATAAGCATAATGTTTTTTCTCCAGCTCTGTCTCTTTGAGAAAGGAGATGAGGTCGTTCGATATGGCTGGTCATATGAATTCGTATAAGCTTGGTTTTATTTTGTCCTTAAACGGTGGCATATTATAAGCTAATTGAATTTGTCAAAAAAAGTATTAATTTATTAAATATGATTGATGAAATGTTTAAATTGTATCAAAAAAATATTGGTTTTTTAGTTTTATCCGGTAAAATATAACAATCTTACAACCATAATATTTTGAAAAATGTAGGTAAGTACCTATGTTAACAAATTGTTTCATAGACATTCACATATTATATTTATTAATTTATTATAAATAAACTAAATACAGCCAGTATAACATTAAAATATTTTAAGACCAATATTCGTATAACAACAATTTAATTCCTCGACAACCAAAAGATATTAATCAAAAAATGACCCACGCTATTTCAAATTTAACAGAAATGTATAGCAACTGCAATGAGCCACTGGGGTGATAAACTTGGATACTTCATGTTGAAAGGATGAGGAGCAGATGCGGCCAGTGTTTTAATCCGGGAAAATCAGAGTGTACATACGCCAAGTTTGCACAGAACGGTTAACTTGAATGGTAGGTACCTATATATAGGAGTCTATAAGAGCAAATACAGAATAGATAGGTAGGTATTTTATTTATGTATTTACTATCTGTATATATAAAATATGTATCTTACGTACGTTTTAGGTCTTCTGTATTTAACTCTAAACAAAAATATTTGGTATTCAGTGTATAAATTAATGCGACCAAAGTGCTTATTTAGGACGTGGGTTCCGTTGTCATAAACAAACATCATTTTAAACGAACAAAGCAATCATTTTAAAAGCAAAAACCCTTTTAACGAAAACCAACGTTTCGAAAGTAAACAAAAAAAAAATTATTCAAGTGGCACTCTTTAAACTGCATTGTAAATGTCTCGTGCTAAAATCAATAATCAATATTTATATCGTATACTATATAATATATAAATCTAAATTTATGTGTTTTAACGCACTTGAAATCGAACAATCGTGTAATTGCGTATATAATGTATCATGCCTACTTTTAAATAGTGTTGTTTATAAATCGAATAGCGTATTTGGCTGGTTTACAGTGATAAATCGAATCTGACCACTTGTATATCAGGAGGTTATACCGATTTGAAACCTACTCGTTAATATCATATTATAATGCGTGCTAACTAATAATATGTTATTATCAACATAATTAATAACTTATTAGGTACTTATCTAATTAATTAAATAATGAATTCTTTGTGTATTTCATTCGTCCCTCTATATAAATTTGATTTCACGACTATATATTCGTCGTATATGATATGTGTGTGTTATTGATATAAAAATGTTTGCACTTGTCCCAGCTCTATGTGAAATTAACATAGGGAGCATCATAATTAATCGTGAACGGTTATTATCCAGCATAATATTATAATGATATAATGTATTTAGAATTTTTCACCGGTATGTACATATTGCAAATATTTAAGCATTGGTATATTAATAAACGTATACAAAATAAATTAATAGAAAATGGTTTATAAATATTGTTACAATAACATACAGAGATAAAATTATCAGACAGAGAGAAAACTCCGAAAATACAGATATATTCTGTACCTATGCTGGGGTAAGCCCCCATACCTGTATAATTTACGGGAAGAAAACCATAGTAAAGTAAAAAAATGTTTCAAGTTTTAATTTATATTATTTATTTACTTGAATTTTTACTAAATACGAACATGGGGTAAGATGAGTACATGAAGTGAAATGTGAGAACTCGATACTTCCATATAGTCTAGTCATTGATTATAATTTTTACGAAATGTCTTCAAATATGTTTTTACGTGATAAGATAAATGATTTTTAATAAGTATTCACTGCTATAATATTAGTTACACTAGTTGATATGACATAATATCGGTTTTTTTCTGTTTTTCTCTCTCTTATCTAATGAAAATGTCTAAATTATTTTATTCCGATATTTTTGTTATTTTAGAAATTCTAATGATATTCAATTTTTATTTTAACAAATGCGTTTTGCAGTACTTTGTATAATTAGAAAAAAGTATGTTTAGGCATAGAAATATGTGATGGGAATCAAATGGTTCTGCTTCATTGTATTTACCAAAATGTGTGGGTATAAGATAGTATATAAGATGGAACAAATTAAATTTTTTTTTTTAAATTATTTGTTATTACAATAACGCAATTTAAATTATTTAAAGTGAACAATTTTAAAACTTGGGAACTTTAACTTATATTCAAATATTTATTATCTAAATTATGAGTTTTATTAAGAAATTCAGCGTTATAGGTAGTTACTTTCAAGCAGGAGTAAAATATTAGGTGTCTCGCTTTGCACCAAATTCTCCAAACAAAGCATTGCTATTTGCTGTGTAAATGTGTGATATCAAACGAGCTCTGGTTAGACTCATAATATTGTCAACATATTATGTAACACACTTTTAATTTGTTTGATTAAATTGGTTCAATATTTAGTTGGGATTTTTGATTTTTTTCAATATATTAAACATTTATTGATTACTGAACACATACTTTCGCTTAAACTTAGTTGGGTCCATCGTAAATAGGTAGTCAAATTTAAACAAAAATGGTTATAGACAGTATCTACGAGAAGATAATACAAAACTAAACAATCATAACAATTTGTCAAGATGCAATACAATAATGTAAGTACCTATGTGTAGTATATCAGTAATAGTTTAGATACAGTTAGGTACAGTACACAGTTGTATAGACGTTAGTAGCCCATCGAAATAGATAAGAGTACTAAGTATTCTCGATACAGTAGCCTATAGATATATAGATATATATTATATCTAAATTATATTAAATATTTTTACAGCACAATATTAAATATAGTTTTGTTTCAACAGTCGATACAGTTGGATAACAATATGCATAATAAGACATAAGTAATAAGATTGCCATCACAATCGTCGATCGGTATTCAGTAATTAACATTTAAACGTAAATAATCAGATGATCAGATATTACAAACATGAAAAAACAATTTAATATTTTTTAACGAACAGGAAAATGTCAAATTGCATATTATAATATTATCGAGTTACAATAAAATAATATTAATTTCTCGCACCTAATAGTAAATAGGTATACAATAATGTGCGAAATTCATTTCTTTGATATAATGACTTTTGAAACGAATTTTATACCGAAAAATCTAACTGAAACAACAAAACGATTTATCAATGAACATTTTACTGATCACATTTAATAATACATCAATAAATTACATTTAAAATAATTTTTGTAAAAGACAATTTATCATATTTAACCGGCCGTTAATTAAATTCAAGGAACGTAAAAAAATCAATTTTTCCAAATAAAAAAACTATTTGATATTTTCTTAATTTTCTTGATTATCTTGGAATAAATTATGGATTTGCAAGATATTTAAAGAAACCTCGTATAGATGATATTGAGGTCTTATATATTTTCACGCAAATGCTATTATTAAACTATTATTTAACAAACATCAACACTTTTTTTCTTTGGTTAACCCTTCAGAGTACTCTGGTGAGCAGCACGTGAAGAAAGTGATCTGTCATCACTAATTTATTTCATAGCATTGCATTACTTGGTTTTTTTTGTCAGAAAAACTTCGATTTTTGTAATAACAAAATATTCTGGTATGCCTTCGAGTATCTAAGCTTACGGCTGTTATACCTGGATATGATTTATTATCATTACTTATTATATGTCTAAATTTAACCAAAACAGTTTTTAATATAGTAATTAACAAAAATGGAAGTGCTTGATCAATATTATTTTAGTGTACTTTATTTTTTATTCACCTATAAAAAAGTTATTTTTGGTAAATGTTGATTTAATGCCGTTGTAACGTCAAAGAATATTGTGCAAAATTCTGTGGTCTATTGTATAAAATCAAATAAAGTGATGCCGGCGAGCTATAGCTAAAACCTGCACGTGGAAACGGTATACAGTATAAATATTATTATTGTACGAGCCCATCATACCCTAAAATAACAATATTTTGTTCGCGGAAGGTTAATCCGTATCTAAGGCGGCCACCGATGGTGGATTGACATTTCAGGCCGGTCTTCGTGTGGACCATTTTATTAATATTTTATGACAAAAAAAATAACATTTTATAAATACAGCTAACGTATAATATATAAAAATACCTAGTACCTACCTAACTTATCAAATTTAACAAATCAACCAAATACGATACATTTATAAATGATTTAAGCGCTTAATTATTGATAATAACATCATAACATTATTATGATATTATAGACAATTTTAATAAGATATAAAATATTTGGTGACAATGAAACCCTCGAATAAAGTATATTTTTCAAATAATAGTTTAACTATTTCAGTCGCCCAAGTATTTATATATTACACTTGCTTAGATATTTTATTAAAACTAGATGGCTTGCGAAATTTCCAATTTTTAAAGTTATTAAACTCACTTCGGAAGTTCGTTAATGAAGATGAGTTACAAACAAACAAATATCCGATATTATAGATTCTGATGAAGTTATTGAACGATTGTAGGGTAAATTGTCTCACGCAGTGCTCAGCTATGTCAGATTTTTGAAAAAAGTGAATATTTTGAAATTATAAATATTAATTAAATTAAAAATTTCAGTCACTTGCAAATATCGTGTATCTACTCCGACGTCCCCCTAGCCCTAGTATTATATTCAAGACGATGAATGCAATCGCTCCACAGGGTTAGGTCTTTTGTTGTGTGTGTGTGTGTGTGTGTGTGTGTGTGTGTGTGTGTGTATACCTATATTATAATATTATGTATTATAATACTATTATTATTACATCTATATACCTACTTACACGTACAATATCACTATAATAATATATATAATGTAGGTATAGAATATAATGTATGAATAGAGGGATTTGCCGCCGACACCGCCGCCGCAACACGACGTCGTTCGTGGTGGGGAGGGGGTAGGTCTCGTGTACAGACTCCGCGCGCCCATATGACCACTTGCGCGCGGTATACCAGTTCGAACCAGACGTCCGCGTGTTCCAGTGGTCCGCTGGCATTCACGACCCATCCGTCATATTACATTACTATTAATATATAATATCATATTTGAACTTACCGACCGCGACTCTTCTAACTTTGTCTTGTTCGCTACGACAGCACTCGTACTTAATAATAATATTATTTTTTTTCCGCATTGACGATTGGCGACGCGTACACAGTTGTTGTCAACTTTGATTTAATATAATTCCGTACGATAACAATTGTGAGTCGGTTACGGTTTTTTATTTTTTTCTCATCCCGAAGATATTCCGGTTTTCAACTACGCCTGACCGTTGCGACACGCCAAGAGCACGTGCCTGTTTTCCGGATGCTTAAATGAGAACCATCGCTCTCACATGGATATCACACAAGTAAGCAGTTCAGCTGATAACAGTTATTATAATATACATAATATACTTGCCCCATTGTGACATGACATGAATACCTACATAAAATAGTATACGTTTCCACGAGATCGATTAGTTGCAATACAAGTTTAGACTCTATATTATGAGGGAACTCTGTAACTTCGATTAGGTTTTAATTTTCGTTTTATAGCAGCGAATAGGGTTGTGCTCGATGTTTATAATTTTCCAACCTAAGATAGGTATTGTAAGAAATATTTTATATAGGTAATCTATAAATATTAGATTTTAATATTTTTTCCCTCGAGATTGTTTTTATTTTTTGACTTTGGTCTGTATTCAATTTTTAAAAACGATAACGATAGCTTTAAAATTATAAATGCGTGCAGCTATTATGTGTGTTCTTTCGACATTCTTTACTTATTTGTATATTAGAATATTACAACTGTGGTTTTAAAAAAACTTTAATTATAATAATATGTTCTGAAATTATAAATTTGTTTCAATTACAAGAAAAAAGAACCGACAATCATAGCAAAATATGCTTATTCTTTATGTATTGTTAAAACGTTAACAATAAAATTACCAGCAATCATAATAATTATGATTTTTACTGTTAATTTTATCTGTAGGTATATTATTATTTTATGTTATGCACGCGATGACATACAATTTCAGAATTATCGGCTAAAAAATTATTAAAAATTGTTTTTATGTAATTTTCTCATACCTGCATTGGACAAGAATATTTTATCAATACTAAAAATAATTTACTGTTTAAATAAAAATTGTTTTCAAAATGACTACTTCATTTTTTTATGCTCATACTATAGATTAAAGTAGATATGTTAGTTATTGTGTATACTAATGTAGTTATTTATAATTTTTCTGAATTAGTGCAACAAATATATGTCGTACAGATTGAATACTGATAATTTCAGTTAAAATATGAATATTGTTTCTTTTTTGATTTTGTATTATTTATAATTTTGGGTATGAAGAAAAAAATACATGTATATCTAGTACTATAGTAATTTTATATGTATGTTTTTTGACAACTTAATTTGTGGAAGTATTTTTTGGTCTTTGGATAATCTTTGGGTATAGTATTAGACATAGAAATACCTATATTTAGGTAGGTAGGTAGGTATAAAAATTAAATAGGTAGCTAATAGAATGTCTTCAAAAAATATATAAAATGTTTTAATTTATTCCATATAAAAAATTATATCCTCTTACTAGATGACAATGCAAAAGTTACACAATTCGAATTGTAGTTACAACTTGCCACTTTCGATAGCGTAGTTATTCTAGCCAATATAATATAGAAAATCTGTCACTCTTTGGAGATTAGATTTTGTGTGTTTTTTACATTTGATTAATAATAAAAGTGCACACAAATTATTATACAATATGATAATTATGTAATTAGTACAACATTTTATTTACAGGAATAATAATTTAATTAATTAATTAAATAATTTAGTGCAAAAATCTTAATAATCGTAGGAAAACTCATCCAAAAAAAATGATTATGATCTTCCACATAATAGTTAGCTACTTACGTAATAGTATAATATTATACTATTTAGTCTTTTCAACATTGTGAATATTGTAGTTGCGTGGTTATAAAAAATAATATGTACTTTATGTAATGCCTGTTGGAATCATAATATCGAACATTAATTATTCCGATCGCAGCGATATATAAAAATACGATCGTTTTTAATATTTTATAGTACCTACCTAATACCTATGAGAAATGTTTTTTTTTCTGCGTATAAAATATATATCAAAATAATATATAGGTAAATCATTTTTAGACGAGTAAGGAAGTCGGCGCCGTCGCCGCGATATGGCATACTTTTACTTATTATATATTATACAATGCCTATAATATATACTTGTAATTTTATTATTCTTAATATTATTATTATTACAATCGTATTATCGTCAATAACTCAGTAAATTATTGATCACGTATGACGTACAATATTAAAGTACGTAAAGCCGGTAAATCGGGACGACGCATAACACTGCTCTTATTATAATATATTATTATTATTATTATTGTTAGGTATGTGGAGTGGTTTTGTTTTTTTAAAAATAACGTTGGCGCGTCTCAAAGAGATCCCGCGGACGTCGTGACGGAACGGTAATAGGACGGAGGGACGGGCGGGGAGACGGACGAAGGAGAAGCGTCATATCAAAGCGTCGGCAGCGGCGTCGTCTCCGCGACGGGGCGCCGCCGGTTCCGGGCGGCCGGCGGAAGTGCGTGCGGCGCGCACTCGCTCGCTCACTCTCTCTCTCTCTCTCTCTCTCTCTCTATCACTCCGCTCCTCTGCACCCTCTCTCGTGGGGCGTATCGCCTGCAGCTCGTATACGCTGTTTTTTTCGTTCACCACGAAGCGTCATGCGGAATCTACAAGCGCGTTCGTTTCCCTCCAAAAAATCCGTTCGTCACTGGTTTTCTCAGGAAATTAACACGCGCCGCGAGAGGGGCGGCATTATAACGAAAATAATAATAAATAATATAATAATAATATATGAGACACGGACGATGACGGTTAAATCGACTTGTAGGCATATAATATAAAATACATCATGCGTAGGGATACCGCGAGCGCGCGGCACTCTTGACGACAATCCGCTTGTCGCGCCCGCCAGCTGCACCACACGCTCGTATCATACACATTATTATTATTATAATAACACACACACACACACACACACACACGTGTATATACATTTATAAGTTAAGATCTATATAAAATATAAAGATCTTTACGGTGAACTGCCGCTGCCGCCGCGCCGCCGGGCCGCGCGTCACGGTACAAATTATGTCCGGGGCCGAGGAGATATGCGTCCGTCGTATAATACACATATTATTTATATATATATATATATATATAAGTATCCAACCGGCCCCGCTAACACAACACACACACACACACTGTCAACCGGTTTTCGGGCCAGAGGCAACGCGCTCGGGATCAAAAGCGCCGCCACCGACACACACACACACACACATGCACGCCTCACGCATATATAAGATAACAGATATATCCGACGCGCCAACGCCACACAAACGCCGCCGCTCTTCTTCCTTTTTACTACTTATTATTGTTGTTATTATTATTATTATTATTATTGTTATTATTATTATCATTATTATTAATACTGTTACTATTACTATTACTATTATTATTATTATTAATATTATTATAATCCGGCAACCGCGGTAGAAAGTCGAAAAATCATACATACACGCGCGCCACCGTCCGCCCAACAGCGTAATATTTACTACAATAAGTTACCGCGACACAGAAAACACTTTGACGTAGATCGTTGTATGTTATAATAATGTACCTGATTTTTGTTTCGACGAGCCTATTATATTATATACATGATAATGATTCTATTATTATATTATAGTCTCCTGAGTCGTCGCCATTATTCGTTATAGTCTCGAGTCGGATGTGAACTTCGACGACCTATGATTTCTGCCCACAATTTCATATAGGTAGGTACAGAACTACAGAGGTACTCGATTTTTATGGTGAATTCCTTTCATACTTACACGAATACGAATGATTACAATGGTCGTGCCTAATCAAAACCATATCATCCGTATACGTCGTGTATTTTATGCATTTATATTATTATTTATTACTACGTATAATATGTTCTAAAAATGATAGAAAACGTGTTATCCAAAGTATTACATACACGCATACGAATTCCAGTAGTTTTTTAACACTCTGTAAACACACGAATATGCGTTTCATAACATAATTTTTAAAACAATAATGCAATCGAATATTTGTGCACTTAGTTTCAAAACCGTATATATTCCAGGGGTTAAAGTGGGAAAAAATTCAAGAGGGGACTGATGTCTCCATATAGTTTTAAGCGTTCCATATATAATTTTATGTATAATGTTTACTGTATATAATCCTAATTTGTTAAAGGGGACGCTTTTTAACCACCGTCAGAGGTAGGGGGACTGAGTCCTCCTGCATCCCCTCACCACTTTAACCCCTGATATATTCATAATATCCGAGGACTCCTACTAATGAAATTACGATCTACTAATTTTAAGAAAAAATCGCGCGCGAAACGACAACGTTATAATGATATTATTATAGTGTTCAATCAAAGGATCCAAAACCAAAATACTCCAATTGCAAAAAATAGTATAAGTACAACCAACCGATAAAGCGATAGTCGAGTATGATGGGAATCGAAAACCCCGTGTCAACAATATGTGATAATATTATAGATTTTGTCGAAACACACATTATCAAACGGTAAAAAAATAAATCGTTTGCTACATCGTTAATTGTTATGGCCGAAAACTAATTTCGTTATTATAGAAATTTCGGTTATTATATAAGTATATACTCGACAGCCGAGATGCTTATTGAACAATAATTTACATATACAAAATTCCCAATCAAAGATTGAAACTTGTTCTCGTGCAGTATATTATAGGCAGGTATATTATGTATCATAATAACCTTTGTAATTTTTTTCTGTTTGGATTTGATGTCTTGAAAAATAATGTCGTTATGACAATCCTATAATATAATATTATGTATTATAATAATATGGCGAGAACTGCGAGTGCAACGTTGCAGTTTTACGATATAAACTTCCAAACTGCAGACTTGCGAATATATTATACATAATATAATATATAGCTACATGACGTACCTACATCGGTTACGTCAACTGTCTAGGCCTGAATAATGATATCGTGCGCGTTAAATGTTTATATGATATATTATATTAAGGACCGCAATAATCGCGTAATATTCAGTTGTACGTAGGTAATATTACCCACCCGTAGCTGTACGAAATTTGATCAATTTTACAGACGCTATACTCCGCAGGTATTATAATATCGTATACCATATAATATATATACACACACAAACACATAATAATAATATTATTTTTTTTCGTGTACGTCTGATGCGTTTTCCTTGGTTTTCGTGTGTGTCAGTTGTGTATATTGCGCGCGTGTGTGTGTACGCGTAATGAGACGACGGACAACGTGTGTTCACCGGGCGGGGGCGTGTCGTGGGGTCCGGGGGGTCCTCTATTAGCCTCCGCGTCCGCGGGGTTAGCGGGAGATCTAAATTTTCTTTGATGTGAGCCGACATCGCCGCCGCCGCCGTTCTGTTCGTCCGACCGGCTGCTGCTGCTGCTGCTGCTGGTGCTGCCGTTACTGTATAGTCACCGACCACTCGCTCTTTTCTCCGCTTACCTATTTATCGTATACAGGTGGTACTATATCGTCGTCGCCGTCGCAGTTTCTAAGGCCGCGTGACTATATTTGTCGGTTTCCCGATTTCGAGATCGGCGGTGGATCCTTTTTCACCGCGAGAACCGGCCCTGCTGCTGCAGGTGCTGCGCGGAGTTGTCGAAATGATTTTGAATCTGTGCAAAACAATATATACGAACATCAACGCCGCCATGATCTACGTACCTCCTCGGTGCAGGCGTAGCCAGAAAACTTATCGTATATAGAGTCTAATTTATGGGGCCCCCGTTTCATAATCATGGCTACGACACGTCTGATAGTTATTTTCTTCAAATTCGATTCGTACCGACTGCACTATACACCAGCTGCATCTCTCTACAGCAGCGTTTTGCATATTTTCCATGTTATAATGTACAATTTAATAGTAACGAAACAATCGAGAAACCCAAGGGAGAGGCTGCGAGGCCTTGAATCCGCACAACCGTCTCCATATTTCCTCATATTATAATACAATACAATAATATTATATATTATTATATTATTATACTTATCAGTTACACGCCAACTACATATTATATACATACGTCTGTCTGTGATCCGTGCAATAGATCCCCACGTCTGTGCAGGATGCGCTTAATCACATAAAATTACCAATCTCTATACATGCATAATATTGTGTTCATGTATACGATTTGTACAAAGACGCGATTGTCGTCGTCGGCCGCGGATGTGTAACGTTTTGTGTGCGTGTGCGAGTGTGTTAATCAGTAGATCGGAACACAATGAGAGACGATTTTCTTTCTTCTAACATTATAACGTCATGATATATAATATAATATAATGTATTATTTATTTCTTCGGTGCAGAGTGCACGTACACAGTATACACTATAATATACACGATGAAAGCCGCTTTTTTCATTTTTCGTTTTTGTTTTATCGTTGTTTATTTCAAGTATTTTTTTTCTCCCGGGGGGAACGAGCAAATGATATCGCGTCACTCATTAAATACGCCGAGAAGAAAGTACAATGACGAACGCAAGCGGTGTCGACGACGACGACGAGGGAAGGCGGACGAGCGGATGTTGGCGGCAAAATCATAACATTATATTATTATACACTGCTGTTCACAATGGACGTTGCCCGCCGTTGCAGCCGATGATTAATTATTACCATTATAATTATTAGTATTGTTATATTATATCGAACGAAATGTGTAGAAAATAATATCGTAGTGGCGAAGGGCGGATGACAGGGTGGGGAAATTTTTCATAATTGGAGTAATTATCGGAGTCGGTAAAATATAAAAGAAATGTTACTATTATTATTTATCTCGTCCGGCGAATACTACCTATGCTACACACACACACTTGCACACACTTGCAGACCTATATAATATATTAATAGGTATATAATATACCTGGTACTCGTATATTTTTTAATAATGCGTTATAGCACACCGCGGCAAGGCGACTCCAGTACATATATTATAATAATTAATAACAATTATATTAGATCGTCCGACGCGTATCTCACCAAAGCCTCGACAACATTGTTTGTTAATCGGCATTTGTATATATATATATATATATATATATCATAACTCACAAGTATATGCAAGGGTTTAATTGGGGGGAGGAGCGCAGAAGGACTCAGTTCCCCTACCTCTGACGGTGGTTAAAAAGCGTCCCCTTTAACAAATTAGGATTTTATACATTAGACATTATACATAAAATTATATATGGAACGCTTAAAACTATATGGAGACATTAGTTCCCTATGAAATTTTTTTCCACCTAAGCCCCTGAGTATATGGATAACCGATAAATCAACAGGTACCTAATACTTATACAATATTGTTGTTGTACGAAAACGTTTTCGGCTTCCACCGCGCCACGCGAACACACTGCAGCTGCACCGAGCGCGTATCATTCTACTATAATTTATCGGAGGTTTTATTATTGTTATTTTTTTTTTTAACCGTACATTTAACGGTGCAGCAATCCCATCGGCGTGTGTAATAATATAGTTGTACGAAAAACTATTTAAAAAATGTCAGTAGGTAGGTATACACACAAATACGTATATTATATAAAGTATATACGATATACCTATAGAGGTTACGCGCGTTAGCCTCGGCTGCGATCGTCCCGAGGTAAAAGATCAAAGAAATGTATATAAATATCATAGACAATACACGAACTTGTTGTAAATAACGCACGCGATAATAAATATCAGGTAAACAGGACGATAATTAATAATATACGTTACGCGTTCGGATCCAGCGCGTGCGCACTCATTATTATTCTATAGTTTATAATAAAAAAATAAAAATATATATATATAGGCCACAGGTATGGATATATATACGCACAACGCACTCACGAGTCAAACGCCCAATTATAATATCATTCGGTTTTATATAAAATATTATTGTAATTCGATTTATGGTTTGTACATTGTTGTACCTACCAAAACCGTTTCGAGAATGCGTTCAAAGTGTATTATTTTTATTTTGTTTTTCGCGCCACTCGTGCTATTTGAAAATCGTTTGAAAATAAATTAAACGATCGGACAATATATTATATTACATAAAAAAAATATGGGTTTACGAGTATACATCAATCATGTACCGGATTTATTACCTATATAGGAGTTGGATGACTTACCCCCAATAACATTAACTACGCGTGTATTTCATCACGCAGTAGATAAAATATATATTATTAATTATAAATTATAATTGCGTCTGTACGATTCGGAAATGACAACGAGGATTTGAAAAAAAAAATTTACAATCACAACTTCTGTTATATACATACAGCTATATTATTATACCAAATATGTGCGTTCGACAAACCAACTAGTAAAAATCTGTGTTTGAACCACGACCTCGTCGCAGTAGCCACTCGAAAAAACGGAATGTTTGTGTAAATATTTGTAGATACGTGTCGAGATTTGAAAGAAAAAAAAATGGTTAACAATGTATATTTCACGCGGCTTCAGCTCCTACCGGTCTATATAATCACCTACGAAAAGGAATTTTTTCCCACAGTACATTTTTAATGATTGATAACTTTTTATCATTTCATACCTGATAAAACGGTTCAGGCGGCGTTCAGAAAACTCGTACTATTATAATATAAATCACGTCGATCGCTGCAGCTTGTTTGGTTTGTTCGATATTACAATCATATAATATATGCCAGTAATACCGTATAACGTATAACATAGTAATAAATATATATATATATAGGGTCATATTATACTCTCGAGAAGAAGAACTTGTCGAGGCCAAGAATTTGGCGCTAGGGCGACCACGATGACGGTGTACTGTTATAATATTATTATAGCGTATAAGACTGTTATGTAGCGTATACGGATAATACGTATTACATGTAATGATAATAATAATAATAATAATAATAATGTTAAAATACCTTACCTAGACTGTTTTTTTATTATTATTTATTTATTCTGATTGATGACCGTCGTCCGTACGTCCGAGCCGATACGAATCTTCGAGGGAAACGGAAAGTGTGTACGGCAAGGCGGCGGCGGCGACGGTATAAACGAACCGGCTGATGCGTGCGAGAGGGCTTTATGTCCGTAAAGATTTTTTTTTCTTTTCCTCCTTGTCGGCGGCGACCACTATAGACTAAAGTATATACTTCTCTCTCTATATATATATATATATATATATTACTATTATATACTATTATTGTTATTATTATTATTATTCTTATAAATGCAGGAGTCGGCATGTCTATTATAATCTATCTATAGGTGTATAATATAATACATACATAATATTATGTGAGACGCATGATATGATACTTCGATTCCGCGTGTTAAATATAAAGGGGTACACCTGTGTATAATAGTGTGCAGCGCGGTGCAGGTATATTTTATATATAAGTAATAATAATAATAATAGGTATAGGTACACCGGTGCGCGTGATCGGAGAACAACAAAAACCTTCCATCTACGACTGCAGAAGAACTGCATGTGCGCTATTTGGAATTTTACTTTATCGAAATTCTCAGACTCGCAAACGTACAGCAAATCGTGTTGGAGGTAATATTATTTATTATTATCATTCGTCTGACTTGTCGCCGATATGATATAATATTGTAAATCGCGTTAGACGGTACAAGTCGTGCAGGGTTGTCGTTTCACGCGCCCCACTTTTCTGCCGATATTTCATCCCCCATCATTATACGTGGGTGCTTTACATTTTCATCGGAGACGCCACTAATACCACACACGTCCCCTCACCATCACTCATGTGAGTTGTTATACTTGCGTCGCGATATTTTACCGTACAGACATATTATTATAGTGTTGGAAGCGTTGAGCAGCAGCAGCACCTATCATCACATAGCCGCATTCGAAGTGAAATCGTCGGATATTAACATAATATTATATTGCGTATCCAACCCCCTTCTCCGCCGCCGCACTTGTTCCAAACCACTTTGAATCGCGCTCGCTACACCGATGACCGCGTTTAAAACATATATATATATATATATAATATATATATATATATATATATATATATATATATATATATATATATATATATATATATATATATATATATAATAATATCACGAGGTAATATATAATAATATAATATACATATATATATATATATATATGTACAATAAAATATGTTAAAATATATATAATATATATACGCGCGCGTACGTATTATAATAAGGTTTTGTCGGCGGCCGCTTTGACGGGCTCTCGGCTCGAAACGGTTTCCCGAAAATATTCGTTTGACGCGGTCCGCTGAGGCGATGTGTATGAATGTGTGTGAGTGCGTGTGTGTGTGTGTGTGTGTGTGCGTGTGTGTGTGTGTGTGTGTGTGTGTGTGTGTGTCTTGTATACATCAATAACGCCCGCGCGATCGACACGATATCGTGTGCGTATAGGACCGCGATCGTTAACAACAATAATAATAATTATAATCGTTTTCGGGTCGTCGAGGGTCGCGCGCCTTTGCGCGTGCCGAATCCCGGGCGACGGGCGTCGTGTTACACGTCGCGCCGCACAACGCGAGATTCTGTGTGCCGCACATTCCGACGGATTATTATTTCGTATACCTATAGTATTTCGCGTTTGGCCCGAGTCCATCATCACATACGCACACACGCACACACACGCTCGTGTATGTGTGTGTGCGACTAACGCACGCACAACAGATTTTATCGAGAAAATTTCGACATTGAAACATCAACAGGTCTCCTCGAGTGGTTTTTTTTTTCATCATGCGGTTCTCGATGTAACATTTTTCGAATATCTGCAATGATAGGTACTCATCGGTGTCTCCGCTATAACTCATTATATATATATATGTGTGTGTGTGTATGTGTGTGTATGCAGAACAGGCCAGTTATTTATATCTGAGCAGGTGTACGTATGTATTCATAAACCTAATTAATGAGGGGGCTGAGGATATCGAGTTCTACATCATTTTTTCCAAACATATTTTTATTAAATTTAGTCTTTAATTTATCCATAAAATTATTATAAAAGTTATATTGGTTTTATTATAATTATATTTTATACATTTATTAGATATATGAGAAATTATTATAAGAATGCACAATTTTAATGTTTTTATATTAAATATGATTCCATTATTATAATATTGCTGAGACATTGGACAAAGCGTCATGGCCTAAAAATTATTTGAGTCTCTAGACCCTATTCACGTTTATGAGTGCATCTATACGGCGTATATACATATAATCTACCCCATTAGTTCGCCGAATAAAACGAAAAATTAAATAAGAACATTATTATTATAGTGGTGGAAGTGTCTCTGTATAAGTGAGGGTTATCGACCTATCAAAAATACTCTACATCCGTTTTTTTCATTATAATAAAAATATATTATGTACCTATGTTTATTTGTTAGAAACTTAAAACAACTGTTTACGTAATCCGTGGTCTTGGGCCTTATAAATTGTGTGTAGTGTTGTTTTCGTGAAAACTATAAATAAAACAAATAATTATAATTTAATATTACTGCAAATGTTCAGAGATATATGCATAATTATGGAAAACATATATATGAAGGGATGAAAAATGAAAACCTGAAAAAAAGTTTTGTTTCACTGAAACTGATATTCAAGTGTTATAGGTATGATGTCGACGATGAGGCGGGCGTGGGAATTGCTGAATTTATTGTTATTCTGATATTCTATTTCTGCTGCCGATTCTCAACATAATATTATATAAAATTAAGTATGATATGATATAGGTATTCCGGGTATTCGACGACGAGTGACTTGAACTACTGACAGCAACTGTATGATATTATTACAATATAGAATATAACCTTATACATTATAGATTATCTGGAAATCATACCAAAGGAAGACATCATTTTTTGATCAGATTTAATATTATAATATTTATGTATATACTGTCAGCGGATATGGTCGCGCGGGGTTTGGATTTGGACTAATAGGTCGCCGCGTACGACTGCTTCAGCAGAAGACGATCGTACCTGCATTAGACGGCAGAATATTGTAGTTATGTCATCATGACTCCCCGCAGAGCTTCGTAATGTAATTTTATAAAACCGGATTTCCCATTTCCACGATTTCCCGCAGCTCGTCGCCGGCTGCAGCGACCGCGCGGGGGCGGCGTTTATCATCGCGCATATTTAGTAGTTTTAAATAAAATATAATATTATTGCAAAACAGTCGTCCCGGTCGCGCGGCTTAGGCTCGGGCGTCGACGCGTCGTACTTATGCGCGCGCGTTATATATATAGTATGTATGTATATATTATATACTTATACAAATCACACACACGCCAAGTACAGCCTATGTATATAAATATATATTTATATACGGAATATATACTTGCAGTGTGCGTGTGGACCGTGGAGGGCACAGCTGTCAGGCGGCGGAACATCAAAGGCGTGCGGCGACCCCTGCGGGCGCGTCCGTATTTTGTTTACATAGGCGGCACGCATTCAAAGGCGGCGAACCAATTGTGATTTTGCACGTCCGAAAGGAGCCGGCGGCCGCCGCCAACGGTGTACGCATACGCGCGCGAGCGCGGGCGCGTATATTTATTGTTCTTTATATTACACACACACACACACACCCGCACACATATGACGATCATATTAACCATTATATTTCTCTCTCTTTCATACTCGGCCGCCCGTTTTTTTTCCAGCTCTTTTTCCCATCGCACCCTGCACACCACACGCACGCACCCAATAATATAAAAGGAGATTTTCTTCCCGTACGCATAATAATAATAACAATATATATAATATGCCCACGTCCCACATTATATTCTTTTGTATTTATATAATATGATATTATATATAGGTATACAATATAATAATAATAATATGTAATATAATAAAATGTTATAACGAACCGTTTATACGCCTCGCGCATAATATTATAAAACGCCGCGCCGCGCCGCGCCGGTGACGACGCGTCACATATTACAATATTATATCGACGGTATAATGTAATATCATCGCAGACCGTATACCTACGACAGAATACTATATGTAATAATATAATACACGTTACCGCGTCTCGCTTTTATCGGTACCTACATAGTATATATAATATGTGTTTCACACAATATTGTAATATGTCATAACCGCGCGCTGTGGTTGTAGCGAGATACGCCCTGGCCTTTGTAGCGCCACTATACACTACACCTATATGTATTAAATAATGTTATTACATGTACCTAAATACGTCGGTATAGTATTATGTCCCATGAAACCACTCGCCCTCGGTGACCCGAGTACGGACTACTACCACAGAGATCGAGATCAAAACCACCGGGGTCCTCCTATGTACGTCTGCACGATCGTACGTCTTATGGTTACCTACTTAAATGCTCCGGAGTCGTGTTCGCCGAAATTTCCACACCGATGGTCGGGTATATACCTAATATACCGGGACCGTTTGATATAGGACCGCGGTTACCGGGTGCAGTGCTGCAAGTCACACGAGTACACGACGGACACAGACACGAACAAAGGTACGCGCGAGGTGTATATACCGCATGCTTATGGTGTATACCGACGTACACCGTATATACTTTCGTGTATAAGTATGTACAGTCGTTGCGCCCGCGTAAAATCACAATGTCGTTGGTGGATGTGTGCGTGCGGGATCGACGGAGAGTGTGAAATCGACATTCTCTCCGGTCGGCTGTAGCAGTGGTGCGATTTATACAGGGCGATTCACCAAGAGTGCTCACCCCTCGAATTTTTTCTTGAATAATTAATTATATTTAAACTTTTAACGTTTTAAATATACTTGAAAGTTGAAGGTCACATTTTCAAATACTTGCAAATACTGTACAACTGCCGGAGTATAACAAAATACAAAAAATCCAATACGTGTGTTCTGTTTTATATTTTAGTAAAACCATTTTTAAGAACTATTATATCATTAGTATATACGTCGTATTAACAAAGTTAAAAACTATTCATTCAAATTTTGATTTATATAATAGATAGGTACATAAAAAAAATCATTTACTTAACTGCAATTTACAGTAAAAATAGATACGTAATTCTCATTTTAAAAGCATATTTTTGTTTCATCACAGGACACGCGTTATTAAATGGAAAAAAATTAGTAATTATTTAAAATTTCAAAAGTCAGAATTAAAATATATTCATTATTAAAGCAAAAAATAGGGGGTGATCATGCTTAGTGGATCTCTCTGTATATCGTGGTACTTCTACATTATATTATTGGTTTTTACACATTTGTAATAATATTATACATTTTTGTGTGAGTATAATAATAATAACAGTTATAGTCACTACCTAGTCTTAGAATAAAAATATATAATGTACCTACATATTATGCGTAGAAGACGCATGAGATATATATTCGTGCAAGTGCGAGAACGGCCGTGAAGTCGTATAATACAATAATTGGTATACTGCGCGGTCATCGATTTAATCTCTTCTCCGCTTTATGTATAACTCGACGTATCGTATAGTAGTCTCGGAGGCGGTCGTCGCCTGCTAAAACTTTCTTCTCATCCGATGCTCGCCACATATGATGAACCATGCGTACAAATTATTGATCTATATAATATTACACCACTCGCGTTTACATTTAGAATTTGGAAATCGGTCTTGAAAATAGCGTCGCGTTGGACATGGCCCACTTTAGAGCCGTGTCCCCTTAAATGTACGTAGCCGTTCACGCACCCCGCCATTTTTATCTTTGACAGCGTGCGAACAAAAATAAAAGTGTAAGCCGTGCATAGAAATTGTGAGGGGGAGGGGGGGGGGGCTTACGAGTTACGAGAGATGAATATTCTTACCGAACCAGTTCAATCCCTAAAAACAAGATTTTAATATTATTTTGTTACATTATAATAATAAATTATTCTTTATATAGTATTTAATTATAATTATTTCATGAATAAAATAATAGGTACTTTATATATTTATATAGATACATGAATCGTGCACGGGAATGACAGGGTTACAGGGTCTGTAGGCGAGAAATGGGTTGTTCGAGGTGGGCAACCAACACCGCGGTAATTTTAATAAATGAATATTCCTATTCCCATATAAATAATGCAAATTGTGTCCTGCGGACAAATTTTATCCGGCCCGCAGACAAGAAAAAAAAGTAAAAACCGATAATATACGTTCAGCATAGCACTATACCTATAGTGTTGTAATATTTATCATTTTTGTTCATATGGTTTTTACAGATTTTAGCGATTTCGATGGCCCTCGAAGAATTTCCAGATTTCTAATGTGCCCCTAAATATTTTGGGTGACCTCGAGTGTTCGGTATACGAATTTTCGAGTCTCGTGCATATAGGTAGGTATACTATGTTGACCGTTTTCGTTTTAAATCCGATGTCACACTTGAGACGGGCTGGGCACATAAACTATATAGGTACATGCAGTCGGCTTGAAGTGCAGTCCGGCCCGATCCCCGTCGACCCCACGTCGTCGTCTGCCCGACACGCCGTAAGTCTTCGTAATATAATATTATACGTGTATCTGAGGTCCTCTGCAGTGCGGGCGTTTCGAATGCGATCACGCCGCGGGGAGGCGCCGATGTCCTCGAGGATCACGAACCGTGACAAAACGCGATGGCGAAAACCACCCGCGCTTACGGCACCGCATCGAATCGTCCAAACGCGCCGACCCCGTGTTCTCCGGGCTCGTCCCGAACAATAAAAATCCGTTGTACATAATATTATAATAATATACAGTTCGGAGTACATATATGACTATACTATATTATTATTTATTATTGTCGTTTGAATGTTTGATCTGTACTATAACACAATATATTATAGGTAGGTACCGAGCATTGTACATTATAGTACTGTGATGGGAACTGCGTTATTTCGTAATAAATGTTTTATGTGTAATATAATTGTCGGCGTGCACCTATACCTGCAGAGCCACCAGAAACCGATGTGTCACCCGAGATCGCAATTTATGACGGATCCTCGCGCAACACAATTTATGTTGGTCGAACATTTGATTTCTTCAAATGGTATTTTATACTTATGAAATCAATGAAATGGTTGCATAGATAACATGGTATAATAATATGCTATACCTGTATAATAATAATGTCTGTTCAAACTTCGAACAAATTCAAATTACAAACACTTAACAAGTAACAACGTCGTACCTACTCGTAGTTTCAATATAGTTCGAATATTTCTATAAATATTAATGAAATATTATTTTCTAAGCCACATAATATTATGTAACAAAAACATTGATTGCTATATTATGTAGTTTAATAGTCTAAAGAGAAAACTTCCAGTGTAGGTACTAAAATTTTTTAGTTAAAAGTTTGTCTTATATAACAAATAACAAAGTATTAAAACCACGAGCAATAATAAAGGCCGTACTAAATATTATATTATAGTCTTATACATTATACATTTATACGCGTATACATAAACATTATACGTACACAGCAATATTGTGTGTACGTCGTATCATGCACCTGTATATATAACTCTGAAAAAGGTACAGTGCGTGATATTATAATTTTTGCTTTTTATGTAAACACTATATTATTATATATAAATACATATTATTATTATTATTATTAATTATTATTACGGACTACAAATGTAGTTAAAGTCAAATAGCCATAAATAATATATATGTATTATGATCATGCCTGATAAGTGAGAGTTGACTGCGTAGCTATATATTGTTTAATATTAATATTATAATATCCATTATATATTGTACCAATGTCACACGTACTGATGCAAAAAATAGATTTCAACACAGCGGTCAACTGCGGCGGATGCACTTAATAATATGTGTTATCTTAAATCCATCACAATACCTTTTACGTGGCTATCACTATTTTGACAGGACCGTATGTATAAGGGGGTCCGGCGACGGATTTCGTCAGACAGTTTTTAGAAGGTTTTCAAGCTATAGGAATAGGCAAGACACCTAGGTGATAGATCGTAACACCGCTCACTAGTCTTGGAGTCGTCGGGGTCATAACATCACACACCAATCTTAGTAACGTTCAAGTCTTACATTATGCACATGTAGTTTTAAAAAATTGTTAAATAAATACTAACTTTATCATATAATTACAAACAACCAGTGTTCTATTTTTTTAACGTTAAAAACGAATACAAACGAATAACCCAACAAAGTAATAATTGTTGAATATTTTTATGCTATTCGCATCATCCCGAGTACACCCTCGACAATCTCGACGTTCGTTGTTTGTATATAATAATATTAATATCGCGAAGACGGAGCGAATAATAACGGGCGATGAACAAAATAATATGTATTTTCATCTAGTGTATTTTTTTATTATTTTTTTTTCACACTCTGCACCAGGCGTCAAAAGTTACACTTGAAGTACTAATAAAATATTCGAAAGAGTAAAAATATGTATATAATACATATATTTATTAACTGACGCACTCGAGGTATCCGTTTTCACGTCACTCGTATATTATATTATATATAAATTGTGTTTATTATGTCATAATTTTTACGGGAGTGCAGCCGCGTAACACACTTTTGTAAAAGGAAAATAAAAAAATGTTTATTACGTCGCTTTCCACTCGAGAAGAAAAAGTAACAATATAGTTTGCACAGTGCACGCGACATATTATATTTCTCTTCTTTTTCATGATCTGCCGCGGGCACGACATAAACGTAGCTACATAATATTATATTAATGTTGTCAGGTTGTCTTACTATGTGAACTGCTGCAATTAAATTAATATATACCTGTTCGGGCCGTTCGCAATTTCACATGTTTAATTTTGGCTAAAAAAAAGTAAATATGGCTGTTGGAAAATCAGTATAGAAGTATTTTTTTTTTTTTTTTTTTTATTGTATACGCGTTTAGATAGAACAACAACAAACCTACAAAATGTGAGAGATTGGTAATTTTTGTTTACAAATCACTTAACTCTTATAGTCTTATCCCGTAAACACAATCTATATCATAATGCTGTTAATTTCTACACATACTCTAAACTGTTGGCGAATCTCTGCGGTGTATCTCTTTCTTGGATCATTTCATCATTTGTCTACCCAAAAACATTGAAAACTGACTATTCGTTTGGACACAACTAAAACGCTCATCTATGCGCTCATAACAACATGCATGACACTGTACTATTGTGTTTTATTATTATATAAATATTGTTGTTAATATATAAAACGGTAAAACTGCTTTCGACTGTGACACACGCCGACACACTGGTTCGTGCATCATATGGTCATTTTTTCTCCGGCGTTTTACGACCTTTCGGCGGGCACGTCATTAAACACGCTCGTCAAAGGGCGGACGGGAGGAAAAAGGCTAAAATCATAATCTCTAGGACAATACAAGCACCGGTCATATACATAATATTATATGGTGGCTCCATAAAATTTATTGAACCACATTTTTTGCGGGACTCTCGGCTGCGTGCGTTTCTTTGACGGACATTTGTAGGCACGCGAGGAATTTTGTAATATTCTTGTTTACGTTGAAACCAAAATTTCAAAAAAAAAATCTTAAACTGGTATTATAATAGTGCGTTTGATTTTACAATAGTGTGCACGTGCACGCGTAGCCCCCCCCCCCCCCATATAATGTCCTAGTATATTATTATAATATATTTCTTGTGTATCAAAATCGTGACGATTTACTGCGACTATCAACAATAATTGGGTCGTGTATAAAATACGATCCGTATGAGACGAAAGATAATCAAATATTTCTCAAACGAGTTCACATTTGTATAATTTGTACAGTCCTACCTAAAGGTACGGTTTTCACGTGTACCCATACAACATGGCGATGAGCGGTATCTTCGTAATGACGTAATTACATAATATTATAATAATAATGTGAGCGCATCCGTTTTGCATCTATACCGCGATAGATATATCTCGAAATTCGATGTGGTATCTTATTTTGTACTTTTTATGACATACGTCTAATTTTCTGTAAATAGTACCTATTTGGTATAATGTTTCATTATGTGTTGAAAAATAATATAACTATAATAATAATATAATCATAGGCGCAAATAGGGGGAACTTTAGGGGCTAATCCCCCCAAAAATTTCCTACATTTTGTTTTAATCTTATTCAATATTATCAAAGTAAGGCCATATTAGCCCTATTAGCCCCCCCCCCAAATTTCAAACGCTATTTGCGCCTATGAATATAAAATAGCCATATAGGTACCTTAGGTACCGTATCGACTACAAGAGAACCGGCGAAGAAGGCTTAAAGTAATTGTGCACCCAGGGCAGCAAAATTCTAAGTACGCCACTGCAGCCTACTCAGTTACCACGCTTTTTCAGTGTACAGTTGGAATCGCGTGTAATTTGTCGAGTTTACACGAAGTCGTTGTTATCGTCATTATTATTTCGTAAAACGTTGACGGTTCTGTGTCAAACAAGTCGCATCGAAATTGTTTGTTTTTTTTTCAACGCACGATATTATTTTTTGTCATTATCTCTCTCTCTCTCTCTCTCTTTCTGGTCCACAGCTGCAGCAGCTCGCATCCGACACAAGCCTGTTATTCTATACTTACGTTATATCCATGAATGCGCTTAATGACTTTGGCGGCAAAACGAGCGTTATACACGTTTCGATTATTATTATTATTATTATTATTATTATTTACGTGTATAGTAGTAACTCGGATAGGCCGCAGCCGCCGCCGCAGACGTGTGTTGTGGTATGGTGTATATCATATATTATATTATACCTGTATATAGTATAGACGCATAATATGCACGGCGGCGGCGGCGTGGTACACGACGGTGGGCGTTACCTCGGCCGGTCCTGTTTGGTACCCAATTAGCCGCTAAATTACGATCTCCCGAGTCTGCTACTGAATTTAACACGACACAATGTACCGGGAGCGCTTAAAAATCGAATGGTTTTTTTCTCCTCTTCGTTTTCTTCTACCTACTGCTCGTTCCATCTCCACCGCCACCACCACCTTCTCGTCATCGTCGTCGTCGCCGCCGCTGCCGTCGTCGTCTTGCGGTGGTATTCTCGCTCCTACCTAATTCGTTCGGAATCGGTTGTAAATTACACCCTTTGAAGTATCCGCCGGTGTGCGGCCGTGCAGTGTATAGCCGCTACTATAATATACACTACGTATATATATTGTACTATTGTAGCTATATACCTATATATTATATAGTATACACCCACAGTGTAATACGACGACGATTTCGGGTTTCCACGTGCAGGGCTGCCTCCGCAGCCGTCAGGTTCACGCAGCAGCAGCGATTAGAGTGACTTAAGAGTTAAGAATTATGCGTTTTTGTACGTTTTCGTTTTTCGGATTTCGAAACGGGCAGTATTTTTTTTTTATCAATTTTGCGGTACCTATATCATACCTATATAGTGTTATAACACATCAACGCAGTCATATTGCGTATACACTCGACAATCGCACACAACACTGCACAATGTACGATAAATCACGGCAGTGTTTACGGTATATAGTCCTGGCGGATTATAAGAGAAAAAAATCCATGCCACTTCTAGGAATTGTAATGGTCAATATGAAAGAACAACCCCAATAAAAAATAAAAAAAAAAATACAAAAACGTTCGAAACGGGTTAACATTAAAAGTTAATAGAACTAAATGATATAATGGAATTTCAAAAAGAAAACAATTTAGTGTCGAGTTTCAAAGAAAACAATATCTTATAATATTATATAGGTAGGTAGGTACTCATCGAGTATACCTATACAATATTATATATTATGTGTTGTGTACAAGCAACGTATTATTATGGTTAACGTTCGAGCGATTTTTCAAAGAATGTTTTTACTAAAAACATAAAATATATAATTTAATAGTATCCATGTAAAACACTGCTATAATATTATTATGTACACGCGCAAGCAAAACTCGATCATCGTAATAGTTTATTTCAGAAACAATGGCGAACGCCGTGCACATATATATAAATTATAATTATTATACTATATACATCGGTAGTGTATTTTCGAAATTAAAACTCGAAAAAATCATGTAAAGAATATTATAACTTAAAACCTTTCGTCTAACTATGACCAGGTCATGAGAAATCCAAAAATTGAAACATTTTATTCATTTCAATATAAGACAGCAAAAATAATTTGTTATTTGTAAATATTCATGATTTGCATACTCTTACACTATCGCTTCAGTGCCTATTTAGACTCTCAAGTGACCTATTTTTTTTAATTTTTTTCTCCCAACGAATACTGCTTTGCCTAAACAGAAATATAATATGCGGGCATTATACAGCCTTAGGAATAACTATTTTCGTGTTGAAAATCGTCTTAAAAATTATAATTACCTGCGCGGTGTTGCATTCGCGGCCGATGATGATAATAATAATAAGTTATTATATTTTCGGCTCCATCCGTTAAAGATGACTATACAACAACAACAACAACAACAACAACAACGAGTGTAGTTACAATATATAATAAATTATACACTCGCGTCTACGATATATACATTATATATATTATAATTTACTTTGTACCTATACTGCAACTACAGTATACTATCACTATTTTTTATTGACTGGGGAGAGGGGAGATAATTTGAGATCTGCAATATTTTGATTTTTTAAATGTGTGGATGGTGGCAGAATAATTTAATATATTTTATTTATTTTTTTTTTTTTTGGGGGGGGGGGGGATTAAACGTGATCAAGGAACATATATTATAATAATTAATATTAGGCATGCGCTAGAGTAGACACTGTCGGCTGAGGGCTGTGTTCGTATATCGTACATGGTACATGTAACGTGAACGCTGCAGCAGAGCACCCTCGGAGTTGTTCGAATAATAATAATTGGCAAAATTCTGCACAA
>NC_042494.1:93355346-93375961 GCF_005508785.2 Acyrthosiphon pisum | reverse complement strand
ATGATCACCGACAGAGATTTATTCGGTGACATTGCGCGCGCGTTTATTATATTATTATGTTGTGCGAGCAGGTTTTTCACTCGTATATCGCCGCCGCCGCCGCCACTGCCGCCGGCGGACAAATTACGCGCGTGCAATCGCGCGACCGTCGGTAACGGGAAACGAGGACGACAAATTCCAAAGCGGACGGGGGGGTGGGGGGGGGGTGGGGAGAGAAAAAGAAACACGAAATTCGTTTGCCGCAAAACAAGACGAGTGCTGCATGTGCGCACGCGCGAGCAGTTTTTGTTATTGCATATTGAATTGGAATAACGCTCGCAATGCGGAGTTGTATATACTCGCGTGTACCTACGAAAACAATTTGCACTCCCTTCCTCCCCCCACCCTTGTAGCCGTTTCTAGGGGATGCTCTGGAGCGACCGGTATCTAAGGACGTATAGTCAAACCGATCGATTTACAAATGCCGTTATCATGCTGACAAAACGTTTTATGCTCCCGGGATCGATGAATCTATAGGTAGGTACTGAAGGTATTTCGTCGAAATCGATATTAAATCAATTAGGTACTGTTTGTTATAATTTCGCGACTCTCACGACTTCCCCGTCCCCCGAACTTACCATTATTTTTGCCGTCAAGATCGATCATAGTACGTATAAATATATTATACTAATTGTGGCGGCCTATATACCTTGTGACTGATATAAACTCGAATTCGGAATTGCAAGGGTGAAGGCCGCCTATATACGTCCGAAGGTTAGTTAGTAGTTACTTGATTGATATAAAACGTACGATTTACAACGCGTAGTTGTTTACAAAGTTCATGAACGTGTTTAAAATTCTTACCGGTATAATATTATTACCGGTACCTACTATTTTACTTTTATTGCAATCAACTCGGACGTTATTATTTGACAATAACACATACGTAGAAGCTCGTTCGACAACTTACATATTATTATTATGATAATTACTATTTACCAAACCGGCGTGCGATCGGAATCCGGAGCAACGAAGTAGAGAACGCGCCGAGTTCAAAAGCCCCACTTCGCGCCCTTATTCCGATCCTCTCGGGATCCACGTGTCATGGCTAGTGATCCGTTTCGGGACATTCACACATCGCGCCTGCATATACAGCCATATAAATTATGACAATATCGCGCGGCATGTTCGAGAGCCACTGGGGCGCCACTGCAAAGAATCGTGTCGCGCGCGCGCGTACATAAATCGCAGTACATGCAGAACCCGCGTCGAGAACAAGCGCGCGCGCTGCGACGAAGATTCGTTTAGGAGTGTAATTAACGGCGGCGGCGCGTCACGGACCCGCGGAGGTCGCGGCGTTTTTCTCTGATGTCTTGCCGCCCGCGCGGGGTCACGCCGCCACGACAACACAACAATATGTACATAATAATAATATTATTATACTCACGCCGTCGCTGCCGACACCGCAAACGCATTCGTGTAATATAGCACGCGCGTACGACACGATAATAATATTGTAATAAATCACATTTTAAGTAGGATTTATCGTGCGTAATACTTGTTGCAATGCGTGCCAGCCGCGGAGGATTGTTGAAAAAAATTCCCGTCTCGTGGGTATACGATATTCCGGATTTACGTTCTTATTTATACCGACCTGCCAGATTTGTTCAACCGCGAATCCCTATATTGCCCGCCTAAGTATAATAATAATAATATTATATTATTCGTTTCGTTCGCGATTCAGCTGCAGCAGCAGGTATAGACTAAAATACCCCGAATACGAACGGCCCAGTGAGCTGATCGGGTATATGTAACCTAACCGCGCGGCAATGGTTCGTCCGCAGTATACCGCGACTGGACGGCACGCCGCGCTGCGCGTATACCGCGGTGGTGGTATTCGTGTCGTATGACCGGCGCCTGCCGCGCAATGACCGCGGTACAATGGTAAATACGCGCAGCATCGCGAAAAGAAAGACAAAAAATAAATCGAATTTTTCCGATACACTCGACCGTTCCGTTTGTGTCCGTTGGCTGTTTTTTTTCACATATATATAGAGGTACCCATATTCTTTGCATTCCGCACGAATCGTTTACCCCTCTGGTCGTCGTCGTCGTTGCGCGCACATGCTGCAGCAGCAGTGTCGTGTCGGTGTACACGACAAAACCGCTCGTCGTCGTCGTCGTCGACGGTCGGGTATGAAAAAAAAATAATTTACGATAAACAAATCACGCGAACACGTAGGTATTATACCGCACACTACAACACCGTTGATCGTCTTGTAGATATTTGTATAATATATTAATTTATATATTATATACGTAGGTTATCTATAATATAATATATTGTAAGATAGGTACCTACCTACTAAACCGTTTGTTACGGTTTTCATCTAACCCGGGAGACGAATACTACATACATTAATCATGATATCTTTTTACGTTTTGTCGGTAAATCACGCCGTCTCTCATTGAAGTAGAATCTTTGCCATCCTGTGCGGGATTATCGTAATTATTATTCGTTTTTAACGTTTTATACGTGTTTTTTGTTTTCAGATATTACTCTTTTTGTCAGGAGTTTTCCTAACCTGTGAACCGACCGGCGCCCAAAATGACTTGTCGTTGACGTACCGAGTGTCCGCCGAGCGAATTGTACAGGTACGAATTTCTGAGCCAAAGCTGTATATTATCATCATAGAATCGACATGTAATTAATGCGACTTTTCGTCTTACCGATGTGTGTCTTATGCATATAGGACACCAGTAATTATGTGGAAACTCGGAGTGCAGAACAAAAGTATTTGATAAAATACATGCTATCGCCAGACGTGACATGCAACGACGGATCTCCGGCAGGGTAAATATACTAAGACGCATTCTATATAGGTGTTATAATGATAATAACAGGCTTAATAATAGTAATATAATATAATGTGTAATACATTTAATACATACGTAATTATTTTACAACTGTTATTGGTATAGGTAAGGGCAATAACTAATAATTTGTCAATAATTATGGTCAATTTCTAATTAGGGCCCCGAAGTGTTGATACTATTTGCATATTTGTATTTAATGATCCAAAAACATCTACATATATACAATGAATATTTCTGTAATTTGACTAGGTATTCAAGATCTTAACATTGAATATAAGTAGGTTTTTATACCTATTATCATTGATAAGTTGAATATTTTGATACAAATATGAAATAATAAAATATTTTAATCGTAATTATATTCATTATTGCGTATAATAAAAATATATGGGCTATTATTAATTTGTATTTAATTATTATCATGGTAGGTAAATAATATGAAATAAGGTTGACTTACAGTTTAACCTTAACAATAATATAGATTGAGGCTTAGATGTCAGGCTTTTCTACAAATCACAAATAAGGAATAATCAGTCTACAGGTTGTCAGGTTAGGTAATTTTGATTCGTTTATTACTATCACCCTGTGCTTGAGTGTTGCCTTTTTTTTATATCAAATTATTAGACTCAAATTAATATTGAAGTGTATATTTTTTAAGTAAAATATTAATAAATAATTATCATAAATCCTTTATTCTACATTTCAATTCACTATTTTATACATAATATTGTACATGCATGCACTATAATTGTATACATATTGCATACATAATAATATTATATACCTATTTATAAATCAATATAATATATTATTTTTTTGTATGATCCATAACAACTTCATTACCTATTATAAATAGCAACTTTATAATACGCTTAATTTGTATGCTTAAATTTCAGTAAATAATATTATAGGTATTTTAAGTTTTAATGAATTTGCTGGTATTAAGGATTAGTTTTTACGTCACTACCTATAGTAATAAACTCTGTATTTCAAACGACGTTTTGAAAGTTGCTTACTCGTACGAATAGGCCAGCACATAAATAAATATCTATATATAGAATTACAAGTTAATAATTTTGTGTCTCCATAGGTTTTACGTGCGTCATTCAAACTCTAGTAAGACATGGATAGTGTTTCTCGAAGGTAATAAGCATATAATATTAAATGATTAATAAAACAGTTAAAATGCATTCAAATCAAAATAATCTTAGTAATCGCGTTGTATTGTACCTATATGTATATGAATATTTTTCCTTTGTTTCAGAGGGTTGGTGTTGTTACGACAAAGCAAGTTGTGACGAACGTTGGTCGCGAGCCGAATACCTCATGTCATCAAAAGAATGGCCCGAAACTCGAACAGGTAATATTATATCCACGCGATTACAAAGAATTTCATTGAAACTTTACTACAAAAGAAAATTATTTAATTGCTTTCCAGGCGGAGGAATATTGTCCAATAATGCGGCTGAAAATCCTTACTGGTGGCAGGCTAATCACGTGTGAGTACTTACTTTGGCTGGTCATGATAGTCATTATATAATATTTATGTGTCTGTGTAGAAAAACCTATTTAATAAACAATATAAAAATATTAATAAAATATATGGTTGACTGACTAAATGCACACGGACATCAATCATCTATTTATTTGACTACAATTTTTGTTTATAAACTTTAAATAATTTAAAAATCTATAGGATGATTTAAGGGAGGAAAAATGGAGATAATACAATTGGTCCATACTTGAAAGTTTCAGCTGCACGCCTGCACACAATATATAACATATTTTACCAAGGGGGGGAGGGGTATTGGAAAGTGATCTTATATTATATAACATGACAAATTGTTTAGTCATTTTCCATATTCATACGAAAGTAATTTGTAATATATTTCAATAGTAAACTAATTTCGCTATGTAATTTATTTTTATATTTCAGTTTCGTACCGTATTGTACTAGTGATATATGGACGGGTCGGAGAGCAGAACCACAACACGGGTCTAAATTCACTTTTATGGGCTCCATAGTGATTAAGCAAGTCATCAGAGAGCTATTAACTATAGGTTTGGCCAATGCCAACGCTCTCATACTCTCTGGAAGCAGGTATTATATTATTATATTATATTATAATTTATTTTATATTATCTATAAATTGTCTATAAATCAGCACAACTTTAACAACACGTTATTTTAAAGTTGTATTTCACAAGGAAAACATATAATTTTAACTATTTTATTTGTAAATTATTTTCTAATAACAATTTTTTATTATACCCACATTTATATAAGTATGTTTTTATACCATTATAATTACTATGAATAATATTGCCGTAACTATAGAGGTACTATAATATATAAACATGACAGAATGTTATGATTTCGAGATTACATAAAATTCGTTTGGACTCGAAAAAACATTATAATATAGGTAGTAACATAAGTAGTTAAGTATGGTAATTGATCTACCCCCCCCCCCCTCAAGTGTAATTTATTATATGCATTTCAATAATTGTAGGTATAAAATAAAATAATATTTTTATTTTTATTACTATTATAGTTAATATTCTGTCCCCTCCCTATTAAAACATCTTAAATATGCTACGGACTTAGCGTACCTACCTATATCTCATATATATATAATATAAGGTACAATATTAAGTGTTGTTCATTAAAACTGCGATGGTCAGTGGTCACTATACTAAGTATGGTGAAACTACCTATATACCTAGTATGATTACATAGTAGATAATAGAAATTACTTATCAATATATTTTATCAACAAAAAAAAAACACAGATACTCTTGTCCGCAATGTATAAATAACAAATTATATTGTTTTTGTTTTAGTGCTGGGGGTGTTGGAGTCATGTTGAATCTGGATCCCATTCAAAAGATGTTGAGACAGTACAGCGGTATGTCGGTCCACGGTATCACGGACTCCGGTTGGTTCGTGGACCAACAGCCGTACGATATCGAGGACGAAGGGGGTTCGTCGGCGTCGCCGGTCGAAGCCGTGAAAAAGGGCATCCCTTATTGGCACAGTCAGATACCATCCAGGTGTCGGAACCTCTACATCAACGAGCCTTCCAAGTGTTTTATCGGTTACAAGATTTATCCTACATTGTCAGGTACCTACTTTATAATTATAAATTTTATAATACATAATAATATTACAACATAAACTGCAAGATAGGTACAGCCATAATATACTGCAGGTCTCGTCTGATACGCTGTATCTTGCATTCTCGCTGTGCAGAGATTTCAACGCTAAGTAATATACACTTATGTGTAGCTACCTATTGTGTGCAGATCCCATTACCTAACTAATAAACCGTTGTGGCCTGCGGGATACCAACTTTTTTATAAAACTATTTCTACGAATCTTTAATAAAACTAAAATTGGTCCAACAGTTAGGTACATATTATATGGATCATACTTGCGCCTTTTGTACTTCAGTTCAACATTTTAGTACTTACGTATTTTGCGTCACTTTACCATTTTTTTCTTTCAATCCGAGCATTTGATCAGATCGAAGGTGCCTTGACGCCATATACGCAGTACGCTCATCATTGATGATTGAAAATCACAATAAATTAATTAAGAGTAACTATGGCAAATAAACTTGGGCGTTTAGATGCCTCCTTGGCTCATTGGCTCATTGCATATGGATTCAGCACCTTGTCTTGCACCTTTGGCTTCCTGGCCGTTATCAATGACGTGGCTTTCGTGCAAAAAATAATCAATAACGGTACTAGCCTTTACCTCAAGAAATCTTGGTACCTTTTTAGTTAGAAACTGCTCTATTAATATTGTCAAGTTCAGTCCGGAGTACCGCCTTTTAAATGAATATGTCACACTGTACCAAATTTTGATTTTTATTTCTTCAATTCATGAAATAAATTTAAAAAAAATTGTATATTGAATAACCAAACTTAAATTAGCTATTTACTATGTAGGTATAACGAACAATATTGCATTATGTGAGTTTATTGTGGAAAAGCTTTAAACTATTTTATACTATACAAATATATATTTTTGTATTTGTCACTGTTCTTTTTCCCCTTTGGTATTTTAAAACAATAAATAAATAAATTATGAATAATAATTGACGAAAAAAATCATTTGGTTTATTTTTGCAGTCCCGTTGTTCGTGTTTCAATGGTTGTACGACGAGTTCCAGCTGAAAAATGACGTCGGCACGCCGGTGACCAAACAGCAATGGGACTACATACACAAGATGGGCGAAAGGCTGCGAAAATCATTACTAAATGTCACGTAAGTGTCCTCTACTTACACATACATATACTTATATCATGGATACATATATATACATATTTAATACCTACAACATAATATACTGTATCAGTGGCGTGACAAAGCGAAATATTTATCGAGTAATTTATTATTTGAACGACCTGCCTGGTAAGGTACCACCCTTTGACTACTTAATATAATACTTATTAAAATTAAATATTATCATCTTCAGATGAAGTTAATCTTGTATTACAATTTCTCACTAAATCCTGTACTCACCCACTCGCCCACCCCTTTAAAACTATCGGGCAACTGCCCTTCAAAATCACTATCAACACGCCACTGTAATGCAGTATATTTAATCTATATGTTCATACCTACTGCCCGTAGCAGCGTATACACGTCGCACAGACGTCGAGGTCGATCCAAAACGAGCCAGACTTCCGGGTGTTGTGGCTTTGACCGCAATTCAAATATACATAATATTATTACGCGTGTTATATATAAGTACGTGTTTACTAATTACTGTTGTGCTCGTGTGCGCAGGTCGGTGTTCGCCCCGTCTTGCGTTTCACATACGGTGCTCACGAAGAAAGACTGGAAGAACATCAAGATCGACTCGGTGTCCCTCCCTACGGCATTGCACTGCTGGCAGACCGAGACGAGATTCGCAAAGATGAACGGCAACGGAAACGGAAACAACAATAATTATAATAACAACAGCAACAAGTCTAGTCAGTCTAGACCTGGCCGGGCGAACGGCAACAGCAACGGCAATCACGGTGCGGGAGGAGGCCATAATAAGAGATTGACGAAAGTCGACAGGCAGACGGTGACCGATAACGCGACCAAGAGGAAACAGAATAAGATGCATCGCAACGATCATCGATCTGGAGGTACATATCATATTTTATTATTATAATATTTAATATATTATTTTATTCCTAATCCTAATTATTATCAGTGACCACGTGAACTTCTGCGAGGCTATTATACCTACTTATACACAATTTCGTTTTTTAAATCGAACGCTACACGCGTGATAAAGTTGTGGGGAAATAAAAAAGTCCGTCAAGCCCCCTCTTTTTTTAGTTTTGTAGGATCGAAGCCCCCCCGCTCATATTGATGTTAATAATGTTAGCCCCCTCCCCCTGAAATTGTAAAGGAATATTTTTTTAACTAATATCTACGCATGTAATGTATCGACGTCGATTATGCCGAAACTAACACTATAATAATATTATGTTATACAGCATTGATTCATAAGAAACGCAGACGCCACCACAAAAATCACGGGAGCTGCAGACACCAGCATATTCAGAGCTGCACTTGGCCGCAGTGCAACAACTCGTGTCCAAAGCTTCAAAATCCAGCAACTGGTAAGACCGTTAAATTAATCTGACGTAAAATAAAATAAATATAAGTTGTAACTATATTAGGCACTACGATTTAACCTAACCAGGTGGGTTAACTTTTATAAGGCGTCAAGTATAGAAAACTAAAAACCAAAACTTAAGGGACCTGCTCGTGGGGCAATATTTAGGCAATGTGCAATTTCGTTTCCGCCGCTCGTGGCATTTGGTTCGTCATCAATGACTGCTATCACGCACGCGATCCAAGTTAACAGCACTGCCAACCAAAAATAAAAAGAGTGATTTTTTGCTCAAAACACGCTTTACTGGAAAAACTCTCACGCATCGTAGGCTGGTCTGATTTTATTCAGTTTTTTTTTCGTTAGAAAAAGGATGATTTTCAACAGGGCGATATTGGACAATTTGGACTTTGATTTTGGATTATGAGCAGATAAGCAGAGCGATTAATGTATTGGTTTTACAATAATGTGCCTGTCATCACTCGTCCGCTCATAATCGTTTTTTATCGAATGCAATCATTGCATTCAAATCGAATATAGTAAAATTACACTATCCTGTCCGAGGCCCGAAGGGACGATGGACAAACATCGACCACCGAAATGCGCTGACCTACTTTTTAAATATAATCATCTAGATGAGATAATAGATTAATTCAAATAAAATTATCTAGATTATAGATAATTTCAAGAAAAAATTATATAGATAATACTTAGATAATTTATAGAAAAAAAAACTTTAGCTAATAGCTGATTATAAAAAAAAAATATAATAAATTTACATTGATATTTCATTTATTTTATGTTACAATCAACAGATTGATACATTTGGTTACATAAAAAAAAATTGTTTAACCCTTTCAAGCCCACATTACGATTGAATAGAGATATAGTATTTTAGTAAAAAACTTTTTTCTTTAGAATTTTGTCATCAGTAATTGTATGCCATAATAATAGTTTTTGGTTTCTAATTTTTATCGGAAAGAATATTGTTGATAAGAAATATTTTTTTCTCTATATTGTGTTATATTTTCTCAATATTAACTTTTTGTAGATCTACGGATCATATTATTACAATGCAGTGAAATTGTGTGAATTAATATTGTATAAAAAAAAAATAAACTATAGAGTACCTAAATAATTATCTAGATAAATTAAGACCTAAAAAAAAGACCGTTTATATAATCTAGAAAAGATTTAATAGATAAATCATTTAAAAGTTATCTAGATGAGATAAAATATATGAAAAATGTATCTAGATAATTTTATCTATATAGATAATGCCTAACACTGGACATAAGCTAACGAACGTCTTCCATCTTAGCGTTCGTTCGACATTTAATCAATCTAATCAAACTGTTGCAATTGTGTTTTGTGTGCAGGCGAAGAGGTGGACTTCATCGAGCTGCTGCAGTCGTTTGGTGTGAATATACCGAGCCTGTCGACCGAGCTGGGAATTGACATGGAATCGCTGATACACATGGACCAGGAAGAGCTGCTAAACCTGCTCACCCAACAGTCCAATTAAACCAGTACTGATACGATTATCATCATAGTTTGAGGGGGGGTCGGTAGTAGGTCTAGGGATGGGGTGTGCATTATGATGTGGGATAAGGGATGGGTCGACGCGGAATTTCAAAATATAGTAATATTTATTGGGGTGTTTTGTGTCTGGGCTTTACTTGAACGAGTCAGTTTACCAAAAAAAAAAAAAAAAACAAAATATTAACATTATCAATACCGTTTGTACATATTTTTTTTTTTCATTTTTAATGTAGGCTACGAAAAACAGTCAATTTGTCTCCCTTTTTTTTTTATGTAAATAAGTTATTTGTACATTTTGTTAAAGGAAACCAAGCTCTTAACTAAAACATCGAAACAGTAATTACCTACTGCTTTGATAGTATATGTGTACTTGAACTTGGTTACATGTAAGTACAATATTATTATTCCTTTTAGGGACCAATATATTTTTTTTTCAAATACACAAGTACACAACTGTATACCAAACTACCTGTTCCTTAATATTTTAAACTAGTTTAACACCTAATGTTTTAATTATTATATATACTTAATAGTAAGTCGATATGGTAACGTAATTGTAAATTTTGTAGATGCGGTTTTTAAATTTTAAATAACAATATTATAAACAAACCATTACATTAGATACATATGTACCTGTCAACTGCAGGGTCGAGTCATATGAACCGCATTTATGAAACACCAGACATTAAACAGTTTAGTAATAAGGAATACTACTATTTTAGATTGTTAAGGAATTATATTCCTGAATTTCCGACTTTAAATAAGTCATACAAATGAATTGGAAAAAAGTAATTTTTGTCGACATTTATTTATTCTTTTTATATACAGCAATTTTTAATTATTATTATTATTATTATTATTATGATTATTATTAAGATAAATTATTGATTCATTTTTATAACTTATGAAATAACTATTACCTACCGATAATGAAATCATTACTTTTGTACTTATAACAATGTGTGAACAATTTTTTATTATAAACTATGAAAAAAAATTAATTAATGTAATCACTGAAAAAAAAATCACTATTTAATACATTATTAATCTCCAATATTTATGAGCGTATTGTATTGTACGTACAAATATAAATGATAAGTGTGTGTGTGTGATGACATAATATGGCATAAAATAAAATAATTTCAATACAAATTGTTTGATATAATATAAAAATACAATACAAAATAAAATAATTTCTAAAGTTTTGGCAGTGTTTTTATAATTTTTCCTACTGACATTATTCAATAAATATAGGAAAAAAGTCCCAGAATAAGAAAAAAGTATTTTTATTTTGTTGTTCAATATAGCAGTTCTAAAAAACTGATTTTGTCTGTTGGTATTTTTGTCTATGAATTTTTTTGGCATTTTTTTTTTTTTTTTTATAGTACAGTGGTTCTTAACCTTTTTTAGTTCAGTGCCCCCTTTATCGTAATAACTAATTGATAACGCCCCCTTCATGCAAAATCAAATTTTCTTCTTATAAATATATATATATAATATATAAACATACCTATATATTTATTTATTCATCAGTATATTATAAAATTATTAATTAAAGTGAAAACTAGTTAAAATTAAATCTGTTAATTTTGTCAGAAAAACACACTCACCGCCCCCTCAACGCCCCTTTCAAAACTATCACCCCCCGGAGAGACTGAAATGCCCCCAAGGGGGCGGTACCGCCCCCGTTAAGAACCACTGTTATAGTATAAGTTTGTCTAAGATTCTTTAGTTACTTGAATTTCTTACATCATCTAAAAACAATTTTGCCTTTTCCACATAAGTGTCCATTTATATTTTCTATCTAAGTTTCAATAAATGATTATTTTAACAGCTTTTCTAACTGATTTTTCCACCATTCAGTCACATTGTTTATACCGTGAGCAAGTTGAAAATATATGTAACACTTTTTTCCTATGACTGGGACTTTTTTTTTACTAAATATTGTTTTAAGGACTTTATTTCACAGACCATCATCGATAGAAACTGATATTTAACTGTTATTATCGTTTTCAAAGCCATACTGATGAAAGTCTTTGAACACAACATTAAATTTTATCCAAACACATCCTTGACTTCTGACTCTCGTCACTAAAAATAAATATTAACAAGTTCAAAATTGTTTCAGTAAGCGGTAAGTTATAGCAAGTTACTAAGAAAGAAAAAATTGATATTTATGAAAGAAACGGATTGGTGAAAACTCCAGTGATAATTTTAAAATTCAATATATATTTTATACCTTCTCTGCCATCGCCTCTGGCTAATAACCGTGCGTCTACGTATTCTGGTCTTTTACCAGTCAACCATGATGTCAGCTTTTGTAATGTCGAACTTGATTCTGGTACAAACATAATCATCCTATAAATTAAAATTATTCTTTCAATTAAAAATGTTTGAATAATACAATGCTGACATCTACTAGTATAATTAAGAGGACGCCACACCCGCACATGTTGTCTCCGTCTTACAAACGCGTAACATACCAAATTTACGATCAGAAATTCATGTTTTATTCCGTTACCTTATGAATTAGAGCAAATTGACCTTTTATGAAACTGGATAGTAAAAATATTATCTGTGTTTTGTTGGAAGTTTTTTACGATAATTCAATTTTCAAGTGACTTATGAGCATTTTAAATTTACATTTATTATACACGCATAACTCACTTAAAAACTGAATTACCATAAAAAACTTCCAACAAAACACAGATAATGTTCTTACCATCAAGTTTCATATATTCACTCTAATTTATAAGCTACGGCATAAAACTTGAATTTCTGAGCGTAAATTGGGTATTTTACTCATTTTTAAGACGGAGACAACACATATGGTTGTTGCGTCCTCTTAATATAGTATACTATTAGGCAATCAATTCTACTTGTAACAAACTAACAAATCAAATACTTACTCTTCAGAAGATTGTCCATTAACCACTGGGAGGTGACATACTCCATAGCCTCTTACAACATCGTTCCCAAAAGTGTCCAATCCATAAACACTAATGATTAGTTGTGGCCCTAAAAATGTGAAAAATGTGGAAATTAAGTCATTATTTAAATCAAATAAAAATAGTTAAATCATAATTTTGATGAATCCAAAAAAGTAAAATACATTTAAGTAAATGTGTTGTGTATTTTGCTCATAACTGATCCTAAAGCATATACTCAAATCAATTGTTTTAACATACATTATCATTTTGAGTAAATGCTATAAATAAACTATTTCAATATACTACACAGAAAATAAAAGTTCATACTAGGTTATATGTGCCAAGTGATGGTAACGATGGTGTTTGCATATATGACTTCAGAGTTAAATTCTAAATAATCGGATTTGAATCCAGTGCAGTTTGCAAGGTGCTGTTGTAAATCACATTGAAACGTTTAGTGGTTAACGGTGCCCGCAAAGGGGTAAGAAAGAGAATAATTTTGGAGCCACTATGTTCAAAACACGTACACCCGTGAGGATTGGTACTCTTGAAAGAAATGTCTAACGGGAAATTCCATACAACCTGTTGCCTTTCGTCTTGGCTCTTTTGAGCGATTTGCGATATGCCTTCTTCGATGCCCTATTTTATGGCAAAACACACAGGTAAGACACAAAATACAATTGGGGCGAAAAATTCCGCCTCCGAAATGGTAAGTATGAGAGACACTTACGGTGACGATTTCCCAATCGGGTCCATAGACGAAAGTGTACTTGCAATACATGTTGTCATAGCTCGGAAAGTGAGCTTTCTCGATCTGACCGACGACTGAGACCAGAAACACACCACCGGTCGTACTCTCGCTAGCCGACATTTTCAAGTCTTCCTTTGATTCGCTGAGCGACTTTTTATCGACAAAATGAGACGAGAAAATCAGATAAAACTTCAAACAAATGTATAAACCTACGAAATCAGGGGACAGGATTTGAGTAATATTGGAAATTAGAAATATAATACAATATTGAATAATGAATATTTCATTACATATTTGATATTTCACTGATCAGATAACGATTAATGGAAGCCGCGGGCGCCGGGCGATATTATCGCCATTATCAGTAGTCAAGTTTAAGAGGTGTGACCAACTGAACGGCAAAATCTTCGATGACATCCGTGGGTCCCTTTCCCGCGGCAGCGGCGTTCAAACGCGCTAGATGCATTCAAATCGACAATTATCGTGTGCCTATGTGTCCCGCCGATGCGCAGAACAGTAAAACACAAATACTGTTCATTAATCGTTTCATATTTTCTTCGATCAATCACTTCGTATACCGTACACGTAATTGACGAGAGGAAGTCGCGCGAAGAAACATCATACCGTTTAATAAAATCAAATAGAAAGAATACCGTATCGATAATATATCAGCCACAACGGTAGTCGTGGTAAGTGCAACACTAGACTGTCCCTATATAGTTGTAATTCGGTCAGCGCGTCTGAAGTCTGAACACAGACGACCAGTACGTACTATGGCCACAGATATAAAATCGTTATTTGAGTTTTATATCTGTGACTACAGCACTTTGATTGGCACATGACGCGAAAATGTATGCCTACTAAAAATTAACGGCCACGATTTAAATTTTGATTGGTAAAATAAAATTTTTTTTTTTTAAATAAAATAGATTATCCCGTTAATCGTCTAACAAGGAATCCTAAAAAAGTTCGGTCCGTCACAATTGTACCCAGTAGATTAATTCTCTAAACACAACGCAATGTACCAAACAATATTAATACAATATATTTTCAATATGATTTATTACAGCACACATTCATACTCTGCCACCATCAACACAGTTATTACTTATGTAAAACAATTTACATCATTGGTCAATAAACGCAAGTATCTAACTTTCAGACTAGTGATTACATCAATACAGATAAATCTCACCCATAAGCACGATTAAAAAATTTCATTAATTGTGCCCGTAAGTAACCATTTGACACTTGTATATAAAAATTATATAAGAATATAAACAATTTAAAAACACCAGTTATAACTGTATTAAAAATGAATGTAAATTTAACCTATTTACATATTTCATAATTGTAGAATTAAGTCGCTTACATTTCAGTCATTAACTAAAACAGAAGTATCCTATAATAGTGGGAGAAAAGTTGACGGAGTATATTATTAGGTATAATATACCTAAGTTCTAATAATCAGAGCACATGCATACAGAATACATCTGAAATCTTAAAAATATTTGTCTATGATAAGTGCTAAATTACCTTTAACTGTACATATACATATATAAAAGAGCAACACTATCGTCTTTGATATGGATGATGCCGAACTTGTCTGTTTTGGTATTGTGGTGGTGGAGGTGGAGGTCGATTAGTTCTGGTATTAAAACCACGTTTATTTGGCGGATTTCCTCTAAACTGTAGATAAGCAGGGTCTGAATGGAAGAGTTGACTTCCACTATCGACATAATGCTGACCACTTTCACTGCTAAAATGTGGACCACCACCATCTACGAAATGTTGAGATCCATTTCCATAGCTTCCACCAGGAAAAGCACTATCTCGACTAAACGCACGACTCTCAATGTATTTTAGTCTGCTTTCTTCATATGTATCTTGAGTTTCAAAATCACTGAATGGCTGCGTTGATTGCTGAGTCATGTTTTCTCTTTGATTGTAATTTTCACTATAAGACTGTCTCGGAGGAGGAACAGATTCGCCCATGAACTGAATTGAAGCCATCGTTTCATGTGAGCGATATTGCCCAGGCACTGAAGATATCAGATTCGGAGGCTGAGAATATATAGAGTTCGGAAACGATTGACCTGTATTTTGAAGTGGAGGATAAGGGTACATAGGAAAGCCCGCTGGAGGTATTGGTGGTGGTGGTTGCATGGGTGGTGGTGGCAATTGTGTAACACCTGGAGGGATCAACATTTGATTTTGTGTTGGTGGAGGGGGTGGAAGTGTTGGAGGAGGTGGCGGTGGTGGCATTGTAGGCAGTGGCGGTCTTGTTGATGGAAGTGGGGGTGGTCGTTTTAAGGGTGACTGTGAGAATAATAATTTAGGTGGTGTGGGAGGTGGCGGTAAAAATGGTTTTTGAACATTTTGTGGTTTTGGTGGAACATTAGAAATTGATTGTTTAATTCCTGGTGGCATGGGTAATAATTGCTTGACTGGCAAGGTATTTGGCGTTGTAATCAATTTAACATTTTTCGTTATAGCTGCTTGCATCGCTTGTTCAGGTGTAAGCACTACAATAAAAACAATGATACAAATAACACTTAAAAACTATAGCTCTAAAATATGCCATTAAAAGCTTCTTTAGTCACAAAACAATAAGAGCACATGAACAAAAACTCACTGTATTTAGCAGCCATTTTTTGCAACAATAATTTCTGATAAATGGACTGTGGGGGTATAACTTTTTTGGGTACTATAAATTTTTCTTGGCATGGAGGTGATGGTGGTGCATTTTTGTCTGGAGTTGAATAAAGATCCAGAACTTGATGACAAATATCTAAAAAAAAAAATTATAAATTGTATACAACATTTTTCTCATTACCAACTGATAATTTTTCGGTCCCCATAGTAATGATTTTTTAAAAATGCCACCCCTTTAATACGCGCAATTTTCAGTTTTTTTCATTGTAATTCTGAAAATAATTTTTCTAACATTTTTTAGGATTATTCATAGTTCACAAATTAAAGTGAAAATTATAATACCAAACGTTTAAATATCGTCTAAATTAATAGTTATGAAAATGTTAATCCTAAAAAATTTTAGAACAATTATTTTCAGAATTACAATGAAAAAACTGAAAATTGCGTGTATTTTGATTGGCTGTAACTTGGTCAATTTTGGACTTAGAAAGTTGGTTCAACTACCAAAATGCATTACAAAAAATAGGCAAAAAAAATTTACTAGTTAAAATAGGTGGTTGTCATTGGAGAAAAAAAAGTTGTATTGCGCATGCGCAAGTCTAATTAAGTTAAAAAAATTCATAGGCTATCAAAAATTTTATTTTTATGTCATAACAACCAAATAGAAAACAGAATTCAAATTGCATTGCCCTACTCAAAGATATTGAGTGTTCTCAATTAGCTGTATACCTATTAAAATCCATTACACTCAATAAATTACAATTTAATTTAAGAAAATCTGATTCAAGTTATGGCAAAACTATGTATATACTTTTATTTTTAGTGATATTATGTAACTAACCTTCAAGCAAATCCATATTCATTCCTTGAACAAACATATCCCACCAACGTAAATGATTTGGCGTACGACCCTGCCAATCGTTGAGTTCAAATTTACTCAGTTTACATGCTAAATATATTAATGAAACTGCAATAATCTCTGGTTCCCACTGAAGACAAAGTGTTGTACATAAGCTGCAATATACAACACTTACTTTAGAAAATATTTTTCATTTTATCTGATGGAGATCAGGGATAGACTGTCATTTTCAATTGTAGTGTTTAGTGGAAATATTGTATTTAGAATTTCCATAGACCTATTAACTAAACTTAACTTTAGTTAATAGGTCTATGAGAATTTCAATTATAAATATCATTAAATTGTTTAGCTATCAAATTAGAATATATTTTTATATTTAAAAATATAGGTATACCATGTCCAGTCCATCCCTAATGTCAAATAGATAGTTTTTACCTATCATTTACAAATGTCCAAGCCATTTGAACCATTTTAGTTAGTTTAGTCTTATCACCTGTTAAATAAAACATCAAAATAATATAAATCCTATAAAACCTATAAATTAAGAAAATAATAATAAATATTACATACCTTTTAAACATTTAGCATACTTTAATAAAAACTGATATGGATGATCAACCTGCAGATCAAATTTAATTGTTTGCAACAATATACGTTCGAGCACCATTACTTCTTCCTAAAATGTTTTAGTATTTTATAGACAACCAATAAATTAGTACAATATTTATTTAAATAAATAACAGACTGACCTTGGGGTCTAATCCAAGGGTTTCGTATTTTTCCTCGGGTAATATTGCTTTAGCCAACTTTATTATGTCTTTACATTTCTTAGGTGTTTCTTCAACTTTACCCGCAAGAAAAAGGCAACAGCATGCTGTGAGCTTCAATAAAAAATGGCACATACTTTAATTTCTTATAATATAATGCCAAACCATGTAAATATTATGCTAGATGACAAGAAATTCAAGTTTTAAATTAGAAAAATCAAAATGTAGGTGCCATAAAGTAATTTATTACAACACACAGCAGTGGCGTCATTTGGGATGGGGGGCAACTGGAGCATTTGCCCCAGTCTAGTATTTACATCAACCTTAAGTCGGCACATTTACCACCCCGCCCACCCCCCCCCCCGCCGTTAACCACTATTGCACTATGCTATGAGAATCTGAGTGAAAACAATTTTGATACGGAAAAGCAATGAAAAGTTGCCCTAGTCTAATAAAAACTGAAATGACGCCACTGACACACGGTAGTGGCTATTTTGCCTTTAAATTAATAATATTATCTCAAGATTTCGTAAATAATTATTAGTACAAATAAAATATGTAGTTTGATCTTATTCATTGACGGTCATAAAATATCATGTTAAGTTAACATTTACGTTGATATTGAAATGCAACAGTGATAACCTAAAAAAATTTATAATATAGGTAATGGGAAAAAATTTAAAAACAAACAAAACAGTTTGGACATCCAGTGGCAACGAAGTCCATCCTCGCCATGGACCTCTTTATTGAAAAATGCGGACGATATGTTATGAGCATGAGTATATTTAAGCTAAGATTATGAATAAATGTATATTAAGGTACCTCTATATTAAATAATTAAGATCTTGAGACCGCAAAGTTTTAAAATTGCCCGATCACATTTAAAATACTTCAGCGTTACTGTGGACGACAATGCAGTACATGCCACATGGGTGTTTCCAAATAATTTAAACAAAACATGAAACACTTATAGGTACTTTAATGTGTTGATTTTTGTATTTTTAATCAATTAATCTGAACATTATACTGTTTACAGATGTATTGTAGCATAATAGTGAAAATAACCACACAATGCTACAGAGGTGGTAAAGTACAGCCGGACACAGTTCACTGTCACCACGGCACAATATGTAGGCCTTAGTACAAGTCTTTTATTTTGCGGACATGAATTGATTAAAATAGAAATATGTATTTCAATATGGTATAATTTTAAATTGTAAATAAATAATCATCAAAGAGGATTGCATTACATTGCATGGATCACCGTGTCTTAACAGATTATATTGTCGAAACAAGTATTATTTACAATCGTCATTCCACAAGCAATAAATGTAATCTAGAATCTTTGTTTGAAAAAAATTGTAATCTATTTCAACAGCTGAAATATCAATAAAATTACAAGGTTGGTAGATTCACTCTAACATTAGGTACTCACATATCTAGGAAACGTTTTGAACGAATGATACATGTAAAAACGATGGAAGTAAACGACACCAGTGGCCATCGTATTGTAGCCCAAGTCCATCTTCGTACCAGCGTCTATGATGAACCTTGCCCCTTCTTGACGGTACCGGGACTCCCTCTCATGTGGTATGCCATCCTGAGCCGAAGCGGTCCGGTGCAGCTCATCCTTGTCGAAATACCAAAAGGCCATTGTCGTAGTATTGAGCGGGTCTGCAGGACATAAATTATCGCGATGTGGTTATTTACACTTCAGAGTTCAGACGTGAAACACTCAAACACTAGAGTAACAGACGTCTAAATGTCTATAGTCAATATAGTCGAGTCGACACTCGACAGTGGAAAACGAAAATAAGTAATAACTAAAGAGCGGTTTATATCTCTACGAAATAAACGTTTTTTTATCAATGTCGTGGAGTAGAAATATCGCTCGTTCCGAAAATGGAATAAACGACACGCGCGTGAGTACTTTATCACGGGCCGCCAAATTTATTTCATTTGAATTGTAATATTTTTGTTTGAACGCGTATTATAAATTTTAGTATATTATTGTGATTCGTGGTAATCGGAATAAAAATCCCAAGACTACAATATTACTCACAACCACAATAAAATGATTGATCAAATTTTGCTAGTGTAATTACCAAAATAATTAATATTTAATAAAAAAAACATATTAAACATTTATACTTATCTTATATCAAAAAAAATTAAAAATCAATCTAAGTTTAAAGTTTAAAATATATATTGAATACAATTTAACTTACTTTTATATTGATATTATAATTTTGAAACATTAACAAATAACAATGGTATTTTGTTTTATATTATGTATAATTTTGTAAAAATGTAATCCCCGAAATAAAATATAACGTTTCTATAATATATAATGTAAATATAATTATTAGGAGGTTTTTTTACAAGATTTTCTTTAAAGATAAAAAATATAAAAGATTATAAAATAAAAAATAAAAATATTTCGAATGATCAATGCATCAAATATTACAAATAATAGTAATAATAAAAATTAAATAATTATCAATCAATAATTATATAATATCATTATATGTCAAATAATACATCAAAGTATATGAGGCTAGAACACAAGGGGTATAAGTGACATTTCTGACAAATCTGAGATAAGTGCACAGCAAAAATACGAATTTTCTG
>NC_042494.1:93327587-93355246 GCF_005508785.2 Acyrthosiphon pisum | reverse complement strand
TCCAATAATTCGATTTTATTTATCGAAATAAAATGAAAAATATTCTGCTTTGGAATATGAAATTAAACGTTAATACTTTTGAAATAATTAATGTACCTACCTATTACGTTAAATAGATCACATGGTATACTATATAGTATGTTTTTTTCCATCCGATAGTGCTAAGCAGCCTAAGCCCACGCGTGACAGAGAGTATCCCGATTCCCTAGTCACTCTGCAAATGTTGAGCTGTACAAAATTATTATTTTTTATAATAACAATTTATGTATAGGTACCTACATAATAATAAAAAAAAATATTGATTATAATACTCATTTGAGTATCATATTATATTATATGTAGGTACGTTCAAATGGAAAAATTAAATAATCTAATTATATATGACTACTATATATAATATAGGTAGCTACTACTGGTAGGCACTATAGGTAGATTTGCTATATACTTGTGCTGCTGCGGTAGACATTATTAAAATTAATAAACAACATTATATAGGTATTCACTATTCTTAATTCTTTTATTATGTTTATAGGTAAACTGTAAAAATATACGCGATGTCTGTCTCCATATCTAGTTACATCTTACATCTCATCAATATATACTTTTAATTTATAAAGATTCTCGATACCACACCTGCGTGTACCCAATACACATGAAGACGATAGATGACCACATGCCAGTGAGCTTGAATTCAGAATTGGAACCAAATTAGATGAGGGATGCAAAAGTGTAAAAACTACCTCATAATTATAGGGCAGTGAAGTTGTTGCATTAATTTGTGTGTTTTTTGTAAATGCTTATATTTATTGATGAGTGAGCTTAAAATATGTTTCGTTAAACTCTTAATTTAAACAAAAAAAAATTATATTGTAATAAATGTAATTTTGGCGATTTTTTAGGGTTCCGTACGGTAAAACGGGACCCTATATTACTAAGGCTCCGCTGTCCGTCCATCTGTCACCAGGCTGTATCTCATGAACCATGAAAGTTAGAAAGTTGAAATATTCACAGATTATGTATTACTGTTGCCGCTATAACAACAAATACTAAAAATCCTAGAATATATAATATAAGCAGTGTTGCCAACATGTTTATAGCTGATGATGGTACTGAACCCTTCGTGCGCGAGTCCGACTCGCACTTGGCCGGTTTTTTAATTTTACTGCAATTTTAACTATTTTTCATAATTTTCGTTTACATTTAAGATTATATAAATTAATATATAAAATAAAATTAAGTAAACGTAGCAGTGAACAAATTTCTATATAAATTTGCTGTAATACTATTTTATTAATAATTCTGTAGAGCGATATAGACTATAGCTATTATATTTCTGTAGAGCGATTATCGCATTTAGGTCATTAAGGTAAAAACTTGTCCCTCAGTAAAATATACTACCAGCATTCAGTTAAATTTAAAAATATCGACATCGTATTTCAACTAGTAAATATAGATGTAATATTCAATAGAGTTAAAACTTACAGTACAGTACTGAGACCGCTAGAATCATCTGCATGTTTGTGAGCCCGTACTGTAGTCGTTCGTTATACTTTGTCGCATGACGCATATACTTATTTATTACATATATTTCATCCGTTCAAATGCCAAAAGTCAAACCGATTAAATCAGCCATTTAAAAAAAATAGTAATCATATTTAATTGTTATTATTATTATTTATTAATACATTTGACTTTATTGATTATAATTGAATTTTTCGATGCAATTTTTAAATTTATAAGTGCAATTTTGAATATATTTTAATGCAATAATGCAATCAATTTAGTGTGTTTTTTTAATGCAATGACTTCGCTGCCCTACTTATAATATTTAAATGTCATATTAACTAAGATACCTATAATTAGAAGGGGTTCACAAAAATAATTTTTTAAAATAAGAAAGACTCCGTCCTCTCGCATTCCCCTGAATTCAAGCACTGTAGACATAGACGTATTTACCTTAAGGGCTGCAGATGAGGCCCCCAACATTTTGATGTTTAAATGTTTTTGTTGGCATTTTTTTTTCTTTTAAAAGCGCCCCTGCCGAGCCAAAGATTACTCTGAGTTCTGACTGTATAGATCAAGTATGTCAAACTCATAGTATTAACTGGGCAAAATATATTGAATAGTTTATAGTACCTATGGGAGCCATACATACAATTTAACAAAACATAACATTTTATACACATTTTTAAAATTGTAGTCATTAGGTGCTTACAATACTAATAGGTACATTACTTATTAAAATTCAGTTTATCAGAAGATAAGACAGAAAAGTAACATAATGCATATCTCACACTAACATAGTTGTGACACGAAAGGAAAATTGTATAATTTTTACTTATTTATTATTTTTTTTTAATTGTCCATTGGTATTGCTATCTACAGGCCGATAAAACGAGCCGAGGGCCGCCTGTTTTACATGCCTGGTATAATATATTATAATTTATAGATGATGGAAAGTCTTATACGTGTATGCAATTAATTATCTTATATTCTTATATTCGTATAACGTATAACGTATATAAATATATAATCTTATGCTAGTAATTCTACATGTACTTATACCTATGTCCTACACGTATCAATAATTATGTCTAATATATTTAATACATGTACCTACATAGACATAGTGTCGAATTTGACGGAGGGGATTATAATATAGGCAAATACCATGGGCCCCCACAAAATTATCCTAGGTTTTATTTTCCTGATAAATTTCAAAAATTATTAAATATATGTTAATACATTGCAATGCGATAGAAAGAAAATCACTTATTTTATTTATATGTAAATAATCAATACGTTAAAATGTGATTTAAAAAAAAAAATTTTGTAATATAAAGACAATTTAATGGAATAGGGAAGAAAATTAAGAAACCTACAATATTTTTTGTCCCGTGCCCCCAAAATTCTTAATCCTATATTGAATTATATTATACAATACAGAGTATAGGACATAGGTATATATGTATATTGAATAAAACTTCCTTGTCCTGACTCCAGAGTGGTTTTCGTAAAGCACATAGCTTCGTCGATTGACGTCAGGACTATAATAATAATTTACAATATACACTCCGCGAGCACACGGGGTTGATATTTTTAATCATTTATTTATTTAACAATGCCGTTTTTGCAACGTGTATATATTTATAAGTACATGAATATATATTATCACGTATCAACTGTTTTTTTCCTCATCAACTTCGACATCCCTCTTCACCCGTCCTTCAAAGCAATATCAATAAAACGCAATTTAATAGGTAGGTAGGTACTTTGTATATTAACATAATATTATTTTAAACAGCGGTTCATTCATTGAACTTCGATTGTCGAACCGTAGACATAATAATATATATAAATATTTTTTAAATGTAAAATATAAAAATATATTACCAATATGGCAGGTAGTTCCAAACTTCCAAACTTTGTATTCTCATACACAGTAAAAATAAATTACTTATATTATGTATAAGGTATGTAATGCATATACGTGTGCAAATGTGTAATATATATAATATATAATACAGGTTGATTCATTTAAAGGGAATAAACACTATTTTTCTCGGAAAGTATAAACATTTATAAAAATATTGTTTTCACGTAATTTTAACTTCATCATTTAAAAGTAACACATTTAAACCATAAATTCTCAGAAAAATATTTTGCTTTGGAAAATGAAAATTATCATTGGAAAAAGTAAAATATTTAAAAAATTTGTCTGGTATTGATTAAATTATTTTTAAACGAAACAATATTTTAAAAAACATAAATACTTAAGAAGATGAGTGTTAAACACACCTTTGAAAAAATCATATTGTACGGGTATTTTAGGTATACATATAGTATATTACTATTAGAGAGAGAAACCGCTGCGACGCAATTGGGGTAACTACCCGAGATAATTAAGTACCCACGGGTCATTGCTCCGGCGGCAACTTAATGAATAATGCATTTCATACTGTTATAAATTATAATAAACACATAAACTTGATAGGTACTTGATTCGTACAATACGTATTTTTGCTTTAAAAATAACCACCAATGTTCTGCATATTACGTAAATATGAATTATACCTATATCATACGCTGCAGGGGTGAACATGAGACCCATTCGGCCCACTATTATGAAAAAAAGGCACTATACCAAGGGTGCCCAACCCGCTGGAAGTATTCCAACTGGCCCGTCACCATTTTATAAAACTAGATATTTTTATAGATATAAATAAAAATAAAAATTATAATTTAAAAAAAAATATTTATTAAAATAAATAACACTAAAAATATATTTCTTAACACGAAAAAAATACATTATCAAATTATCAACATACGAACGCAAAACTAGAAAATCGTCCTAAGCTGTCACCGACAAATACAAATATTTCCCAGACGACGGGGGCAGACTTGTTATTATTCCGGCCAGCGAGTATTCATTATGCATAGGTACAATATATTCTGTTCGGTCGGCGTTAAGATTTCGTGCCTGTTTACTTATTCAAATCATTTATTATTGATACCTATATAGTATACAGGTTGTCCCGTGAGGATTTACCTATTAGCCGTAGAGGGGGACTCGCCGCCCGGACAAAAACCGGTTTTTTGCCGTTTTACTTATTAATTAAAAAAATTATTAAAAATCAGGAAATTAATGAAATTAAAATGTTGAAACGTCAATATTTTCAGAAAAATTAACTCTACAAAATGGCAATCTTCAATATTTTTTTAAATAATTAATTAAAAAAATAATTTTTTTAACTTTTTTACCAAAACATAAAAAAAAATAAAAAATTAGTTATTTGTAGTGCTTACCTCTGTGAGTCTTAATAAGAAAACAGAATTACGATATCTCTATTATTTCAGGAGATATCGCAATGAGTAAATCCTCACGGGACACCCTGTATATACTACGCGTATAGGTATAATATAATATTATATTATAATATTTTAACGAGGATTCGTATTTCGATTTGTATCAGGTATACTGCAGTGCTCGATGTATTCTGTACATTATATTGTTAGGGAAGTCTTTTAGATTCTGAACGGAGCGATGAATATGAGTTATGACGTATTGATTTTGCAATGACATACACGTTTTATATATAATGATTCCATCTCAAACGGTTATTTCTTATGGCAAATTGAATTTAATTGGTTCATAAATATTGAAAATTCTTTGTCTTTGCACTGTTTTTTCGAACATTATATTATTAGGTACCAACTATCATATTTTATCCATAATATCTGCACTCTGCAGCTAGAACTTGGAATATAGTTCAATAATTTCGTGTGATATTAAATATTTTATCATTCATATATTTTGATAATCCTATCACCAGCGGAAATAGATTTTACCCAATTATTTTTATGTTCTTTTGAGCGATGTCTAACTACTGTAAGTAAAGTATTATTATATACGGACAGCCAAAAGGCGGGTAAGTGAATGTCGCTCTGCATGCTGTACAGTAGGTAACAAATGGGTTACTGAATATAATGGATGGTAATGATGGTATTAAATTTGAATTCAATGATATATTTATATCACTGTATAAGAAAAACGATTCTGAGCGGTGACGGTTTGTCAGTATGGATATTTTATATTATATATTTTATATTGTTATTACTTATTATTAATACGGTAATAAGTTGATTAATATTAAAAAATTACAACAAAATAACTAAAATCGTTATTCTTAGTTATTCAATATGTAATTTCCTCCAAATTTGAGCATAAAATTACTATGTGTTTTTATATTCTTGAGATTTTTTAGTTACAGATTAACCAACTTCCGCTTAAACTTGTTGTACATTTTCAATCTTTAGCCATAAAATTTGAATATTTTATAAATTTTTAGGTGCAAAATCATTTTTTAATTTTAAATTTAATACATTTTGTCAAAATTTGAACTTTAAATGCTTATAAAAAAAAATTGTGCCTATGTATTTTAAATATTCTTCAACTGCTATTGTAACAATATATCAGACGCCTTGTATTAATTTTTCACATTTTTTGGCTCAACAAATAAAACTTTATTGATATTCATAGACGAAAAAACTAAAAACATTGGAAACTGAAAATGTCCGTAAACAGCTCAAAACAAGTCAAAATGTTATGGTGTATAAAAATAAAATAAAATAAACATGTGATATAAATTTCAAGTGTCCATGGTTTTTCGTTTTTGAATTACCTCAATATACGAAAATGGCCACATGAGGAATCCAATGCTGTAAAAATTTGAACTTAAAACACTCATAAAAATTTAATTTGATTTGCTTGCAGACATTTTTTTTTATGATAAAAGTAAACAAACTTATGAGGAATCTTGTATTAAATTTTCAAATCTTAGATTTAAAAAAAAAAATTGTTATGAATCTTAACTCAAATTAATTTGCTAATTTTCGTGATTTTTCGGTATTTTGTCAAGATTTGAACTTTAAATGCTAATAAAAAAAACTGTGATTAAAGATTTTTAATATGTTTCATCTGTCTTTGAAACAATATATTAGGAGCCTTCTATTAAATTTTCAAGCTTTTTTACCCAACAAATAAAATTTTATTGATATTTATAGACTAAAAAATTAAAAACTTTGGAAACTGAAAATGTCCGTTAACAACTCAAAATTTATAAAAAAAATTATAAGAATAAAAACACCTATTATCAATATATTGTAGAAAAGAAGTATAAAAGTTTAAAAGGGGGCTCTGAATTATAGATGGGCGTATGCACGGCGTTGTTCGTCGGTAGTACACTAGTACCGAGAGTCAGGACTCACGGGTCGCAAGTTGAGCCACACACTGTTTAGTTGGGTTTCGTTAGGTTTCGTTAGGTTTAGTGAGGTTTAGTGAGGTTTAATCTAACCTAACGCTGCTTACAGCATTGGCCGGTATTATTATTTAGATTTAAATAATTTCGATAACGGCAGCGCCATCTAACGCCGCCGAATAATTTTTAACACAATGTTGTGCTTGAAGAACTGGCCCTCGCAGCTGCTTAATTTCCTAGTTAGATAGCGTTGTCATATACGATCTACAACTCGGACATCTCCAAGACACTGCAATTTTATTTGCAAATAGGTAGTTGAGTAGAAAAATTTATATTTTTTGTACCAAGTAGATACTGTAGTACTAGTTTGACTTCAAGATTTTTGTAGGTACCTATACATTTTTATGTCAAAACACACAGAAACGTATTTTTAAAAAGTAGGTAGTTACCTATCTATCTTTCAATTCACAATTTGTCATTTTTATATTGTTTTATAAAATGCAATTTTAATTAACCAATATAAAATGTCCATCTTTCTGGCAAAAGTATTTTATCTGTATTAATTATTTTTATTAAATCGTATAAGTAGTGAAATCAATTCGTAAGTTATTTCCTAGGTATAAAATAATTATAGTCTGTATGACTAATATTATGTAATTTAAACAATAATTTTAAAATTACAAATCTGAAATCTTAAGTTAAATAATATATTGGTAAATACAGGATAGTAGGTAACTACTATAGGCAAATAATATAATGCATTATAATTATATTTATGTTACCTCAGTAGGTGGTTTGCGTATTTTTTTTATTAAATGGTTCTCCAGTAAATTCATATCTGTGATTATAATATTATATAATGATCTAGAGATTTATATTTCTCTGTTAATACCACGATTAAAGATATCTTTAATCGTGGTTAATACTCTATAAACAGTTAATCAGAATAAAAAATACCAATAATACAAAACTTAAGAAAGGAAACTATAGGAGATATTATTTTTTGTTAAAAAGTTAGGTATAACTTAACTTTAAAGTTAACTGTAATACTAATTTAGACACGTTTTCTGTAAATAACTGCTTTCGAAATGGTTCAGTATAATTATTAATATCACATTCTGGAATACCTATTAAGTATGCAGACAATATGACATCAAAAACTTTTTTGTTTTTTAAACTCGGGAAAAATTGAAGAAACAGCGCCTTTTTTAATGTGGTTTTGTTTTTTTACTCCAGCAACCTTTAGGATATAAATTCCTATTTAAAATTAAAAAAAAACTTATACGTCAATAATATATACGCTTAGTCACTAAATCATAGGGTGAGAAACTGAGAAATTATCAGCACATACAAATTTTACTATATATACAGTTTAAAGTTTTTTAATTATTTGCTTTACTTATAGCTTCGTTCCATGCTAGATTATTATAAATTAGAGTTGCGTCCACGAGTTGCCTCTTACGCTCTATTCATACCTAGGTACTCCCTGACGGTCGACGGACAAGACGTCCTTTACCAGCTTATTGAAGACTCAATAGGATTCTTCGGCCTCTTGAAGAGTCGTAGCCTTCTCGATCATGTCGGTGTGAAGGTCAGAGAACACAGGTCTACAGAGTGGATAAATATGGCATATCATCAGAGCTCAAAGGACGCCCAAAGCGCGTCGCGTGTACATCAAGCCCTCACTACGTCCCACCAAAGGCATTGGAACAAGGAGTGCCCAGCAGTGTCCGAGGTAGGTACTGGAGCAGAGGATAAGCTAGGTACTTACAAGGCAACTTAGTTAGGTATAGTAAATAAATCGCATATTAAATAGACAGAATTTTCTGATTCATATAACTACTATAACTTCCCAAAACAATTAAATATGCCTAAACACTGATACCTACTCACAGAAAACCTAATAAAAAATGTCAATAGATTAAAATGATTTATAATACACCTACGTATAGTTACTCGAATTTATATTAATAGGTAGCAAAATAATCAGACGACTAATCAGCATTTTCATAACTTCTAGTTTCTACCTCGTTATTGATTATTATTAAATCCTAAATAATCTTTTAGTAGGTAATTCGATCGGCAAGTCGCAGATAATATTGTATCCAAGGTTTATAGAACTCAGGGCCGGAAGTACCTACTTATGAAATATGCAATGTGTACCTATACATATTACAATATATACGAATATACCACAATGTATACCTACATATACATACAGACACTGATTAAAATACTTAATTTTAAAACTACATAAATTATGTGATTACAATATGCGCATAGGTAATCTACGTTTGGGTATTATAAGTATTAAACACGTATATTAAAGTATTATCATTATAGATTGTCGAGTTTTGAGAAGATAATATAGTCTATACATATTTTACAATGTACATGCATAGTTTAATAGTAACTATAACCTAACCCATTTTTATTATACTTAAGAGTTGCAGCAAGACAGTAATAGAACCTGACAATTGAAACAAAAAATACAATATTGCATAATTATCATGGATATAGTTGCCTGATATGATATTTTGTTAATGCAACTAGGACCTTGGTACTTATACTTTTATTTAATATTTTTTAATGATGTTGTTAAATAATTGATTAATGATCAAAAATATTATATTTGTAGCATAATATCTATTTGGTAAACAGTAGAGTTGAATGCAGTACAACTAAAATTGTTATGAAAGACAACTGACTAGTGATAACTACTTTTAATACACAAGACTAGTGGCTGACTTTTTATTTGAGTCTTTACTATCTCACAACTATTAATATGAATGGTTTAGTCAAACTATTATTTAACTTCTAGTTTGTTCTAGGATTGTAAATTAATAATTATAATAATTTAAAATTGTTGGAAAATATTGACTAATAATTTATACAAACACTGTCAATTAAAAATCAATTAAATTATTGTAGATAATTCAATAACACAAAAAACAATTGCATTCTGTATTGAACTATAACTTAAATTGTTTGCTAAAATATATTATAATGTATATCTTATGGCCAATCTTTAATCTTGTTTACAAATTATTCAACAATATAATACATAAATAAAAAAATTTAAAACAATAATAGCCTAATTATAAATATTTTAAACCTGTACAAGTACACTTTTTCAAGTTTGTGATAGTTTACAATGTTTACATGGAATGGCAATTTTATAATTATTATATTAAATTATTTATTACATAAATTGTTCTTATTTGATTCATACATAATTACATGTTTATGCTTATTAAAAATAACACAGTTCGTCAAGAACTAATTAAAACAATTAATTATCTAAATAACATGTATAAAATAGGAAAACAATCTAGTGATGGCTGAATAATTGAGGCAGGACTTACAATGATATACAAAAAAAAAAATATATACACCAAAAACATTTAAAAAAGTAACAAGTGAATTATTTCAATGACACAACCAATGAAGAGACTAAGGCTACTTATTTCTTTTAAATAAAAAAAATTGTGAATATCAATAAAATAAAAACTTGATGGTAACATAAGTCTATAAATGCTAAGCTCATTAAAATTAAAACACAAAAATATATATAATTCAAATAAATTCAATTACTCATTTAAAATAATATCTATTGCTGATCAATTGAATTTATTAATAAAATATATAATATTCTGCTCAAAATAAGAAACGCATACGGGGCGACCAGGTTTTTTTGGTGGCAGATAGGTAACACTCGTATATCATCCCCTCAGAGTCACCAATATATATACCTGCTGTGAAGTATTGCCATACCCTTGCACACAATTCGGCCATCATATGCGTTGTTTTTATTTTGAACAAAGTATTATAATAAACACTTAATACATTACAGATTGACTTTAAAATGCTGATGGAGAAAAATGAAGAAAAATAAAAAACTTAAAGTTATGAATGTCACAGGTTTTGATCATAAGTCTTCATATAAGTAAATATAGCACAATATGATCACAATTCTCCAACATTGTTATACCTCTTCAATTTTGTTGGAAATACATCTTTGTACAGAACAGGATCAACTCTATACTCTACAGTCTTTAACGGCATTCTACCATAAATAGTGGCAAACATGTTCACACATGATGTTCTTGTAGCCATGTGTCCTTGGTCAGCTGATAACATTTCAGTGTTTGTACATTGTGGACACTTAAACTTCTTTTTAGGAGTTACCTATTGAAAAGTTGAACATTTGAAATGTTGAAACAAAAAAATAATTTATATTATGTGTAAATTACTTTAATTGGAGCTTTGTTTGTAGTGTTGGACACTAAAAAGTTCATTGCAATGTCTTCACAGTTCATATGTTCATCTACCCATTGTTTGATATTATTAGGCATGATATATGTATAAGCTTGATTCCAATACTATTTATGAATGTATAAAATTCAAAATTATGTTTAATGAAAAAGTTTATTATTTTTTTATCAATAATAAATGTTCTTACTTTATGGTAAAATGCTGCCCCGGTCAACACCATAGATATTTCATTCTTCCATTCTGATTCATACTTCCAAGTATTAGTTTTGTTATTCCATATATGAGTTCTGGACGGAAAACCTACAATATGATCAGGAAATTCTTTCCAAACCTAATGACAACAACCATTAAAAATTTAAATTTTACTTGAGTTTACAATAATCATTTACCTGAAATCCAAATTCAATTTCATCTAAAGTCAACATAAGTATATCATCGTCCAAAGATAAAACTGCTTCTGTTTCAATTTCCTTGTAAGGGAAAAATCGATTTGATAGTTTGTTTGCTGTTGTTTGAACAACCTTTAGAGATACATCAATTTTTGGCCACACTGAAACTTTATTTAGTAAAATGTTTATATATCACTTTTTTTAATATGTTGAAACTAGAAATACTTACAAGGTGGTGGGGATTTTAATTGATTATTCCAGACAACAATAATCTTTTGCAGACTTGGCGCCTTACTGATCATATTTATTAGTGTAAACAAACTATCTATTCTATCGTAGGATAATATTATCGCTGTGAATCCTGAAGAATCTGACATATATGGTAGGAATAATGGATTTCTGGCAGATACCTGAATAAATAAAACATGAAAAACTACTGATACATATTAAATAAATGATGCAAACTTACAGGATGTGGTCTTAAATTCCAATTTTCATAAAAATCTGAGCTATGTGGATGCAGTCTTTGGCTTAATATCTTAAGAGTAGTCATGGTAATTATTTTCAACGAAGATAAATATGTCTGATATAGCCAACGGCCTTGAGCTGACATTTCTTTCCGTCGGTCCAATGGAATACCAGAAACTACGTCTAGTAAAGTATTTAATTCAGTTTCACTCCACATAATTACAGCTCTATCAAATACAAATGAAAACTTTAGTTTTATTAAAAAATAATGTACAATAGAAAATACAAACCTTTTCCAGTCTATAACTTCAAAAAATGGTAATACAACATGATTAATAGCTACTATTGGTATACATCCAGCTGCCAATGAATCAATAAAAACCATATCCATTAGCCGTGGGCCAGGCAATATCAAACAGAATACACTGTCCTGAAGTAAATAACACAAAAATTAAAAAAAAAAAACAACATAAATTAATATATTTATTTTCATACGTTAGGTACACAAGTTTTTCTAAGTAATACTTACAGCAAGTATGTCTGCATAGTTATAAGTAATGTTTTCATGGCAAATTATTGTTCTGTCATGTCCACTATGTGAGCAAGGTTCTATAACTCTAATCATTGACATTGTTATATTCTGTGTCATTGACTTTTGTTTTTCAATTGATTTCAAAGAAGTGATGAAATCATTATGAAGATTTGTTTGAACTGTGCTGATAAATGTTGTCCTGAAAAATATTATAAATCTAAATATTTAATTTCATTCATTACAATAAATTTAATTGTTTACCTGTGTTTAAAGGTATAGTTATTACTTAAAGAAATTGCTAAATTGCTGTAAATTGCTATTGAAATATCAAAAGATGATCTATACGTCCAAGAATCAAAACCTGCACCAGCAACCATTGATTTACCAATTGATAAATCAACAACAGTTTTATAGTCTGGTGCTGTTCCTGGCACCATATTAAATATTAAATGGTTCTGACCATCATTCCAACTAAATAATATAAACAAATTTGTAAGATAGTTATTCCATTGTTATCTGTTATTATAGATCTAACTCACTGTGGTAATAATGCGAGAGCCTGTGATGTTTCTTTCACTCGAAACCGGTTTTGATTTAATGTATCAATTGATGACACAAAAACACACGCTTCTTCTGGATTTGTCGTATAGTACTGGCTCTCTACTATTGCACTCAATATAGTATGATATTCTTTGGACATTTTACCCCCGATGGGTATGAAATCCTCGTCAACATGTCTGGCCATCGGATAAACATAAACTTTAAAATCACCATTAAACTTATGGCCACACCTGTATATATTGAAACAATCGTAGAATGTGCATCGAGAGTTTGTTGGAACTGTCGGGCTGTCTTTAGGAATAACATACTGACAGACATCTTGAATTTTAGAAGGAGGTTTCTGGAGGATCGCAAAGCCGTGTGGCAGAACAACTACGTAAACAAAGGACAGCAGAAATGAGATGAATATAGAAATGTAGATCAACTTTCGGTGTCTCAATAGACGGCAACATGCTAAACGAATGAACATGGTTTTGTCAATGACGGTCGTGAGGCAGACGCCTCATTGAATAATTCGAGCAATGGCTCGGCGATGGTATTTTCTTCATTGCAAGTCGCTCGTCCATTACACGGTCCACTCGTTTAATGACATATTTGAATAAGGTAAATATTATAAAAACATAAATAACAATAATAAACACTTCAAGTAAACACACGTTAGAATGTTGCTTTATTTTCCGCGCAAATCGACCTGTTAGCAGTGTTAACTACAGACCAACTCAATTCAAATGGTCGAGTCATTTTACGTTATTAATTCACGTCTAATGATTTAAGACAATAATTTGATTTTTAAAGTTATGTTAATATGTAATTTAAAAAAAAAAATTAACAATCGTCATTTTTTACTACATTTCAAATACGTCTTGTAGTCCTAAGAGAGCATTTTATTATTATTATTTATTATCTTTATCGGTTATCATATCCACTTGGTGCACTGCGTATTCCACAGTGCATACCAACTATAGATATTATAAAGCATTTCATGACGTCATAAAATTATCTTTTTCGTTTTAATTCGATTATAATGACAAACTCCAAAGCAATAGTGAAATTACGTGGCTATAATCAGCCTTGTAAAAATACTTTTGAAAAAGTAACTAATACTAGTATTCGAATAAAAAAGTGTTAAAAATACTTTTAAAATACTTTTATAAAAATGTATTTTACGAACACTCACAAAGTATTTGAATACAAATACAAGTATTTTTTTTTAAATTTTATGCTACATAATATATAATATATTATATTGTACATCAGTATAAGTACCTATTATGTTACTATCCTTACCATAGATTTTAACAATTACTATTAACACGTCTGTCGTCTGACTACTTAGAGATAAATACATGTTCACATATTTCATTCTGCATTTAGATAATAGATATATTTCATCTAATATTGATTCAATTTTAACGAAAAAAATAAAATAAAAACTGATAGTAACTATTAATATGGAAGTATTTAAAATAATTAGATTTTCAGTTTTTTTAAAAAATTCCAATACAGAAACCATAGGTACATATAAAATTTGATGTGGTATTTTTTTAATATTAAACATTGTTATTACTGACTTTTACTATACCTACAAAAACATAACATTAGTTTTCAACGAAAACAATATTATTTTTTATTGATGTCAATTTTTTGTGAAAAACTATAAATTAAAATTGAATAAAATAAAATATAATAAAATGAACTTTATGGTATTTTAATACAAGTATTTAAATTTTGTTGAAAATACTTTTAAAAAGTATTCAAAATACTTAAAAAATACATTAAAAAAATTGTATTTAGAATACTATATAAATACTTCAAAAGGTATTCAAATACTTTACAAGACTGGCTATAATAAGGTTTATAATTATTAATCTTATTGTATATTGTACATTATTGTATATTCAACAATGCTACATAATATTATGTCTTATCATTATTATGATTAAAGTGATAGGTAGCACAAAACTAGAATACCTGCCTACCCAAGTACCTAACCAATGAGTCAAAAACATTATATATTTATATTTTACTACAACTGTTTCGGATCATGGGGGCAATTATTAATAACGCTTACTTAGAAAAACTACTGAAAAAATATACAATCATAAAGTTTTAATTTTCATATAGGACGGAGTATTATTAGTTTCAGCGCCAAATTCCAATTTCAAATAACTATACGCAAATACCTAACTCACCTAACCATATTTTAATTTATAATAGTCTCAACTTTGAAGTACTTGATGAATGATGATCATTGTGAGTTTCATTTTCATAATTTGGTCATGGCAAGAATACAATATTAGATCTTAAGCTAACTTTTTTGCACTTATATATTGACATATTATAGATACCTACATATAAATAAATGCATATTGATAAAAAATAAAAATACATTTTATAATAATTAATTATAACTTTAAAATGATTTAAGTTATTATTTCTAGATCCATGACGTCTACGATATATTATACCAGGGAATCATTTTATCAGCATAATATGCATATTATAAATGTATAATGTGCATTTCATGTAATCGCTTGTAATTATAATATCACTTCAGCTGTCATTCAGTTATGCCTCTGCAGCTAATTACAAATAAGCATTATAATATGTTTACATGCTTTTACAGTGATTAATGACTATACTTAGCCTAGCTAAGAAAATAGTTTTTAAGATGTGGGGGCTTCACCCTACTATAATAATATTAAATAAGCTTAAAAATAATAGGGGTGTTATTGAAATTTGTGCCTATGGTATCTAAACCAAAATATAGGTATGGAATAATATCTTCTAAATTAAAATAGTATACGTCTTAACAATAAGCCAATTATGTACATAAGATTTGGGCAACATTTTCAGAATTTTAAGCCAATTATAACATTTGGTCTACGCTAGGTATTCAGAATAAAATGGATCGATAGGACCTGGTTAATGTAGGTACTTATCACTTATATACGATATACCTATTGGCTATTACCCAGTACACACAAATATACAGACCAATAAATACCTACTGAGTACTGTGTCTATAAATGCCAAATGCGCTACTGATATACGATGGTTATAAGCTTATACCTGTATAAGAGTATATTATAAGTTATATACTTATACACAACGATTCGTTATATTATTTACAATGTTCACGGGGTTCAAGGGTTGGTTTAGACATTTGAGTGTTTGGCTATACATAGTGTCTAGTACCAACTAATATTGATTAAATACATTTAAGTACCTACCTATATATATATTACATTTTGATCAACGCTTGTACTTAGACAAATAATTCAATATACATAACAGTATAACACTCCATATAATAGCAAACGTCCCTTTGTCTCTAAAATAACCCTTCACAATGACCTTGGCATTAAATCAATTTAGAATGAAGCTGCGCATTTTTACAAACGGCCAAACGAGTTTTTTCTAGACTAGAAAACCGCCACAATCTACTCATCATAAATGACCTACTTACCAATTTTCTCCCTGGAAAATAGAAAACTCCGTCACAGACTCAAAATAACAGTTCTCTTGATTTTTAGTTTTAATAATTTTTAACTTTAAGCAATAAATGCCGTTAATTGGTGTCTTCTGATCCATGTAACCCCCATTCGTGTTTTTTTTCATTCATATCAAATAATTAAACATTATATTTAGCCACTTAGGTATTTTGCATAAATCGATAAATCTGTATGGACTCTATACTTATGAAGATTTTATAATTTAAAATTTTAGAGCTTAAACTATTTTTTATTCAAACGAACTTGAATGTAGGTACAGTTTTCCCCTAAACTTAATATATTTTCAACATTTGTTGGGAGTTCCCAATATTATGGAGATGACGCGTGCCCCGAAAACCCTCCGTCAGTTCCAGCCTTGAACGGCTGAACGTTCATACATAATTAATAGTAGGTATATACAAATATATACAATATACATTATTTTATATAGTATCTATACAAGTAAATAACATGCCATGGGTGATAAATGGTAATAATTGGGAATCTACATACGTCCCTATACAATTATTGTGGGTTATTCGGCTAAAATTACACAAAGATAAATTGTATTATGTTAGAAATTAGAATAGGTACATTTCAACATAATTGCTTCGCTCGATATATTGAAATATTAGTACACGAAATTATACTATATGGAATTATTCAATAATGAATAAAAAGCTCAGAGAAAAAAATCGTTCAGTACATAAATTAATATGATGCGTAGGTATATATGTAAATATACTGTATACAGCGGTCAGTAATTTTGTTGATTTTATTTTAGCATATATATTATTAAATGCATGTCCAATTATATTTGAATACCCTCTGATAACCTTTGACCCACCTCGCACATTTGTTACTTTTATTACTATATATAGTGGTATTTTTATATTGTACTTCTCGTTTCCATGACTGCACACATTATATACTAGTTACAACTTGCGCTAAATAAAAATATAATTTACCCCGTGTTTCGTGAAATTGCATTTACGCAATATACTGATGTAGTTATTATACTAATATAATAGTATATCAATATTAATAATATGTGCATAGTGCATCAATATAATATTCTGCAGTGTTGCAACTAGCGATTGCCGGGTGGGTTTTAGAAGGGGTTGTGCCTCCAACACAAAATGTTTTTAAATTAAAACGTAAATTGTCATGGCGATGGTGATTATTTAAGTGATTTATTTTTTAAGGATTATGTAAATAAGTCGTATGAATAAATTAATAATGTAAAAAAATTTAACTATTAACTTTATTTTTGACCTATTTATTAATATAATATATTTTTAAGATTTTTTTTATATTTATTAAGGTTTTTTTTTTATATATTTTTCAGTTTTATTTACAATTATATTTATGTATAATAAGTACCCATGGAATAGTTCTCCTTTAATTACTTTTAAATTTTAATACATAATAATAAATATACTAGTGTATTTGTCATTACTCATTTGACTATATGAGTACAGAGTAAGTATACCATACACTTATGTTTACGTTCTTTTCCGTATAGCTTTTTATTCCGGGCCACAAGCCTCCGAGGGCCTCAGTTATTACCACAGTATATTTCTATGGCAGAGTTAAGAATATTGTGATATTATATTAAGATTAAATAAAAAATCCATAGCACGCTATACCGCTACTCGATATTTTCACTCTGCAAGGAGAATCTTTTATTTATGTCATATTTTGGCATTGTTGTTAGTAAAAACATGTTTGAAATTTTTGTTATAGATTTGAATTTGTTAATTTTGGTTTTCTTCTGTGTCGCATAGTACTTTTTTCTTGTGAATATTTCTTGGACTATTATAATATTTATTCTGTGATTATATTTTAGGTGAGTAATTGTTACTTTTATATATAGACATATTTTAGTTATGTATAGGTATCATATTGTATATTTTTAAAAACGTCGACTATAATCGGTTGGGTTTATAATAATATAATATATTTAGATAATATATACATTTAATATTAATTAGAGCTGTAATTCAGATATAACTCAAAAATAAACCAGAGCCGCAACTCAGATTATACCTATTTCTGTAGTTATCTTTTGGGAACAACAATAGTCCAGAAGCCACTTATAGTTAATAAGTAATAACTAATAAGTAATAACCTACATCCCACCCTAGAAGCGGCTTATTACGGCGGATATAACCATTAATCACAGATTTCTATATATTAGTGTAGTACTGTAGTATAGAAGTCTGTGCCATTAATGTATACGCCATTGACTTATCGGTTTATAACTGATAATGAATTGGAAAAAAAAATAAAAATTGGTTAGTACATGAAACCACACCATAAAGACTATAAAGTAATTTAGTAATACCATTGATTATGAATACTATGTACCAATACTAATATTCATAATCAATGGTAATACTTACTCGATTATCTATATGAACCACACTCACATTTAATATTTCTATCACAAAGGCATAACATTCCCAGTAGGTACATGCGTATAGTTTCATTAATCATCATTATATATTAAAAATTATAGTGGATTGATCTATTTTGTTATTAATTTAAAAATAAAAAGTAGCAACATTATCTTTGTTCTCCCTGATGTTTTTTTTATATATTATAGTTCATACCTACTGGCTATACTGCATACGATTATACAAATACAAGTAATACAACCCCTTCCGAAAATAAATCAAAGTTGCGCCACTTACATCAGTATACGCGCACTGGCACTTAAAACATACATATGTGATATATACCTACTCTAAAAGTTATAATATTAATTTTGGTGTAGCGAGAATGTTCCTTATAAAGTTATAACTAATAATCATAGTTATATATATAACTAGTTATACCTACTACTTATAATATATTATATTATATAATCTATAGGTATAGATACTAATGTATCAATGTATTAAAATTTAGTACTTACTATTCATTATTATATTATACAAATAATAGTAATAATTTTTAGTTAATTATATTTGTTTGAAATTGATACCTACATTTAAAAATATTTGGAGTTTAGTGTTTACATCAGATTCTTTTTTCAAGTATACCCATGACTTATATTATACAATACTAGCCTATAGCTTGTAATATAATATAAACATATGGAAAGAATACTTCAAAAATGTCATAAAATATCCACTCTAACGTTAGCACATTGAACACAGATGGTGGCAGCTCGCATAGGGCATAGGTATTATACTACACATGTATACTCAAAAGAGGTAATTTATTTTAATTCCCTATAGTTATTTTTGAACAAAGTAGCGAACTACTGTGGGAGAAATCTGAAATGGTATGAACTACAAATTAATATTACCTACAATTATTTACAGTGCAATAAGTGCATACTATAATATTATATTATTTATATTATTATGTAAAATAAACGATAAAACCATTTTAAACGAAATAAACATTCTCGTCGTATTTGTATAATTTACAAAACAACCACCCACCCAGTATAATATTTATAAATGAGAAACTTCTTACATACATCAATATTATAGTATAGGTATAAACCATAAGGAATAAGAATGGTAGGTATAATAATATTATGCTCAATACCTCAATGATAATAGTGGGCTTGTTCTTTCAATGGAAATATATATGTTATATACTTAAACATACAACCGACAACAAACTCAAACTGACTTCACATGTAGGTATATCGTATATAATATTTTATCTCATACAATGCAGTATTCATTAAAACATAAGGCAATGCACATGTGCGAACCAGGGTTTAGCATACTTTTTATTCCTTTTATACTATATATGGTAAATATTGAACCACAGTATGTACTGCAGGCATAATTTTTATATTTAGATTTGATTATCTAATATTTAATAGTAGGCAGTAGCTATAGTTATTAGTTGTATACTTATTACTTATTACAATTCGATATAGTTTGTGTTTGACACTTTGACTCCCGAGTCCCGACAGATCAACACGTTGTTGTAAATTTATCGCGCTGGCATATTTTATCTTCCTATGGTTCCGATAAAAGTGAGCATAATATACATATAATAATATTATATTGTGACTAGTGAGTCAGTTCGAGGCTTATCAAATTATTCAGTAATATAATTTAAATATACATATATATTAATATATAGTTAAACTAGACCTAGCACAACAATTTAAATCTTATCAATAAAATAATAATTGATTATAATGTGCTAAAATCAATCGATTCCGTGGTATTAAAATCATATATTTATTTATAATAAAGTAAATAAAAGTACGTAAGTAATTACTCAAAGGTTTAAATACGCAAAACCACACATCAACGTCTAACGAACAAACTACCAAAACCAGCCCAATGCAGGCGGTGAATAGAAACACGTCAAAGTAATAAATGTCATAAAATGTTTTCTACTGAACCCTTTTTACTAGTTTTGTAATTTACAGGTTTTATTTGAAACTGCACCAGCTCAAATCAGTCTCCTCTAATAAACAAAAATGTTACACATATCATTATTCACCACAGCCGCTTTAAAAGATAATATTTTACCAAAGCAAACGTTTTCGTTGAAACAATTGCTAACGAAACATTTCCCAAAACGAACCAATAAGCCATAATATAATTATTAATTCAATAGGCGGCATTAAACAAATTCATTAATAAATTATTGCACTCGGGGATATAACCAAAGCTTCAAATATGTTATCCGCCTCACGAGTCATGGATTTCTCATTTCTAATAACATATTTTGTATATTCTTAAGAGACCGCAGGCAAACAGTCGACAACCTAATCAATACACACTCGGCTATATTATAATCGATATATATATAATATTTGATATATATTTGTGTATTACATAATATGTAATATACAAATATGTTATATTATGTCGATTATACAAAAAAATTCTGATAAGCAAAACAATAAATTCATCATACCGAATTATTCTATCAAATGATTGTACACACAAACTAACTGTTATCTCCTAAGTATCAGACAATTTTTAAGTACAAATATTGACGTCCCCCATGGCTCGGTCCTCGGTATTACCATTTACCACGCTGAAGTCCAAGTAGATAAGTTTGCAGCAAATACATAACAAGCTTCCGAAGTCAACTATTATAGGTATAGTCGTATAGGTATACTCTGTTCCAAAAGAGAAGACACCAGATTTACGTAGCAAAACCGGATTTGTCTGTGGCCGCCTGGTGTCTTCTCTTTTGGAGCAGGGTATAACATATTATGAAGATGAACCACGATGATTTCTCTAAACTTCCCGGATCGATTGTACTATTGTAGTATCTTACAAAAATACTATAGCTAATATCAAATATTTATTATGGAAGACACAGTTACTATATTGTTGTCTTCTTTGACCTTTGTAAGCAATAATTTTTGAAATATCTCAAACAATTATACACGTCAAACAAACTTTTACTATGTAAATATTGCAATTAATGCTACTAAAAACTATAACATTTAAATTTTATTTAATTATTTATTTTTGTTGTATCTAGCTCCTTCTATTTATTAACTTGTAATTATAAATAAAATTATTATAAAATGATTTCAATCCCTTTAAAGGAGGTTTACCCCAGCACCCGTACTTCCGAAATCATAAATTGTAATCAATCAGTATTATGTACATTATTTTGTACAATTTTGTAATTGCACCTCTATAAAGGCCATGGCCGTGGCCTCCCATGGGTTACCATGGAAAAAAAGTAGTAGTATAATATAGTGATTAGTGACTAAAATAGTAACAACCATTGAACATCTGATGTGATATAAATGTCTCAATAATTAATTAATTTGTACTTATCATATCAAAAAAATGTCAACCTTTTTAACTCCATTGAATTTTAGAAATTTATTTTCCCGCAGTAAGGACAATTGATAAAATTTCAAATTTAATCTTGAAGGCTTATACCATGCATAGGTCTAATATTAAATTTAGCCTCTCCAAAAAATTGTATTTTAATTGAAGTATTAAATCCTTTATTAATTATTTAATACAGTAAATTTTTGAAGGAATTATTTTATTAAGTTTAAAGAATGATTCATTATATTCACGTGTTTTCTATAGTAGATGATTGGATCTACCCACAGAACATAAAATAGGTTTAATAATATATAGTTTTACAAATTAGTAATTACAATATAATTTTACTGATAACATTTCAATTTATCAAGAATATAGTAGTGTTTTTTTTATAAATTTAAAATGTTGTATCGACGGTTACAATTATAATATATATATATAAATATAAGTACCTACCTAAATGTTGTAATTTGTTTTAGTAAAAATATTTTGTCGTTTTTGTAATAGGTAGATGTATAAATGTATAATTATAATATGTACATTAAATATAGGAAAGTGGGTGAGAAATAAATGTATAGGTATTATGGTATATACATAAATACTATTAAAATAAAGTTATGTATTGAGTATTATAAAGGTATTTTAACATGGGGTGGGGGACAGAGCCACCCACCGGTGTGTTTCATCTAAATAATATGCAAAGCCCCTCCAAGTCAAAAAATTGAATTGTGCATATGATATCCCATGATAATATGATATTAAATGAACTATTTATTGCGCATATACATTCATATTTCATATACATTATTCTAATAACTATACCGTGTGTCCACGAAAACGGGGCACACTATAATTCAATTACTCATATTACTTATATATATACTTTATATATATATTTTTGAATTCTGTTTGTGGGAGGACATGATGCTAGACTGTTGGATAATCAATCTCCTGCATACAGAATTCTAAAATATGTATAGGGTACTGAGAAATGTAGGTAACTGAATTATGGAGTGTACCCAGTTTTCGCGGACATACGGTATAGGTAACTATAATAAATTGAAAAATGCCGTTAAATGTGTCAATCACATTTTTTCATAATCTATTTATTATTACAATATGTTGCACATATTAATTAGTACATAAAGTACACGCTTAAAATTCGAATAAATATCTTAAATAAAACAGTAAGCCACGAACGTGTTACTGATTATTAGGGTCTGGATTTAAATGCCCTCAAAACTATACAAATATACACTAAAAATTAGCCATAAATGTCCCTAAAAAAATGCATTTTACCGCAAAAATGACCTTAATAATGCCATCTTGATTTTTTAATGATTTTATTATGTCCATTATTTAACTCAATATTATATTAAAATTACGTACATAAAATAAAAACATACAAAATACGACCGTGATGTACCTAACACGAACTCACCAATTTATTTATGCGAGTACGGTTGACGCTTCACAGTCAATAATTAAGATAAAATAAAAATTGAGTCAAAATTAATCGAATGATTGATAAAATGTATGGAAAAACTCGATAATCCTATTAAACGAAAACAACTTAAACATCAAGAAAACAATAATGCTCTAAAACTACTCTAAAAATTAAAAAACTTCTAAATATGCAAAAAAATGCAAAATAGGATTTTTAGCTTTGAATAACTCGTTATATGAAACGAATTATAATGTACTTGGAAAGCATTGTCTAAAATCAACCAAAAAATATGAACTTTGCATTGAAATCCGGGCCCCATTCATTATCGTTTTTAAAACAGCTGAGAATTGCGATTTAGCATATTATCATAATATTATATTGTGTCGAAGCTAATATGTACAACACTGACAACTGACAAGTAAAAATTGCAACTTTATAATCAATTGGGTACCTAATTTGAAAATCTATTTAACATTGTACGCGTAGAGGTACTTACAGTCGAATCCATCAATGCCCAATGGTGGTATATTGTACTACATTTTTGTTTGGACTTTAATAATAATATAGTCTATTAAAAGAACGTTACATCGACATTTATTGTCTCTGTCTTACGAGTACGTAACACAGCAAATAGTACGGTCAATAAAACACGTTTAGCTCGGTTAATTTAAAAATTAGAGTACATTTTGACCTCTTAAAAAATTCAAAAGTAAGATTACCATCTTGGAAATCTCATGGGCTTTTTAATAAATTTTAATTTTAAAGCTACCTAGTTAGAGTATTTTAAAATTGTAAATTATTATTTTTTCGTACTTGCTTGTCGCTTTAAAATTAAAATTAAGTAAAAACCGACGAGATAACCTAGATAATATTCTTACCTTTAAATGTTATAAGAAGTCAATTCACTTTAATTCTTAAACTAACGGAGCTACACGTGTTCTGCTGAGCGTACAATTTGCCGTGTTACGCACTTGTAAGACGGAGACACCAAATGTCGGTGTAACATCCTCTTAAAGTTATTTTATATTATGATTTATGAATTTATGATATATAGGTACCTACACTGCTATATTGCAGTATTAAAGTATACGATAATACACCATATACCAATATGGCAATATATAAATATATTTTAAATATTATATATTATACCTATAATTATATCGGCAATATCTAACATCACGGGTTTATAATTCTTTTCGACAAGGTGGTACTTACTGCTTTAGAGTATATAATGTATAACTATAATAATAGGTATCACCTATATGGCTATATTATGTATTTTATAATTTAGGGTATAGAATAACAGAGTCCAATAAAATATGAATTGTTTACACAATAAATAGGATATAGGTATTATAGAGTTATATTATATAATATATATAGCATTTAACATTATTCCAGGTATATTTTTAAACTATATACCTAATTTACATTTTATTTTAATATTAAATAAAAAAAAATATTATAAGAATTATTTAATTGAAAACTACTTATAAAGCAAACGTTTATGTATGTACCTAAGTACTACGAGATTATACACAACCAGCTGCCCGACCTTCATCCGGAAGAAATTATTTTTTTATAATTTAATTTAAAAACATATCACTATTTTTTGGCTATACAAATAATATTATAATATAATTACATATTGTAGTTATTGTTATTGCTAATTTCTGAAAATTATATATCTTACATTTTGAATTCAACCACTAGAGTGGTAAATTTTATTATTTTTATTATAGAATAGAGATAAGGTAGAAACAAATGTAACAATAAATAATTATTTGTTCAATGAATAATATATATTTCAAATGGAAAAATGCAAGTGCAAACAAATAAATAATTATTAATAATAATAATAATAATAATAATAATAAATAAACAAACAAACAAACCGGTTTCCTTCGTCTCCAAAATCAAGTTAGATTCTTATACACATAGCAGGGATGGAAAACGTTTTTAATTTTTTCGTTTTCGTTTTTGTTTATTGATTTAAAAAATATCCTTTTTGTTTAACGGTTTTAAACGTTTTTGATAAACGTTTTCAAAAACGTTATTTTTCTATATTGATTTTGATTAACGTTTTTAAAAACTTTATTTTTCCATATTGTTTTTGATTAACGTTTTTAAAAACGTTATTTTCCTATTGTTTCCAAATAACATTTTTGATATAATATATTTTTTTATATATTATATTCTTATAACTTATAACTTTTAACTTTTAAGTTATAGTAGTAACGCACAATATAGAAATGCACTTAAAAGTTAAAAATCAAAATTAATTATTCTTAATATTTAAATTTTAAATCAAAATTATAATTTATATAAAAATTAGAAATTTCTGTTTCAAATTAAAATGTTTTTAAAGTTAAAGATTAAAAAGTAAAGACAAGTGAAATTTTTAAAAAATGTTTTTCGTGGTATAAATAATTTAATAATGTATAATACTATAATTTATTTTCGTTTTCGTTTTTTGTTTTTTACGTTTAATAATGTTTTTTAAAAACGTTTTCCATCCCTGATGTATAGATAATAAAAATTACAATATCTATATTCAAGGGATTGTAGCGATCAGAAGATATACCTACCTGGGCACTTGGCTACCGCCTACCTACAGTTTACCAACAGGTCCAACACATTATTACTTAGGTACTCTAATAGGTACTCTTTCACAATTAAATATTTATAATGCCTTCACGGCTTCAGTAATAGAGAACTTTCTGTAAACATTATGGATATTAATTGCTGCTCTTGCAAATTTTCTCTTTATAGTCAATACTAAATTATATTTGATGATATCAATAATATCGCTATAATACAAAATGGAAATAAAATATCATTTTTTTTTAAATTATTAGGTTTTGAAAAACAATAATTGCACGTTATAATTTTAATAAGTTTTACTCACGTGGTGCTTGCAATAGACTATTGCAATAACTGTCAGTTATCAGTAATTATCACTATAATAGGTATGTAACCAATAAGTCACTTATAGTCAGTAGTAAATTAACGAATTTGACGATTTAAACAAATATAAAGGTAAAAGGATATGGTGTATAATGATAAATATTATAATATATACATTGTATATTCGTATACAGCATATACCTATATATACATAATACAACTATACTTGAATACTTCGCATGGTTGTGTTTATTTAAATAGGTACGTGTATCACAAAACAAATACGCACGGCGTATTTTAACGAGAGCGAAACGCGATGTATCACTCGACGTCGGATGTCGATCACGACGGAGATGTGTGTGTTCACACCGGTGGCGTATTTACGGAGGGGGGTCCCTGTTAAATCCACGATCACGTTTACAAAACTCGTGCTCACAATACTAAGAAAGATGTTACAAATTGAATTGTAAACAAAAAATAATAGCATGATGAAAAGCATTAAAGGATTATTGTTTATTATAATATTATCTAGAAGATATTTCTCAGAATCGTGAACCTGAGATATTATAATATATGGATATGCAAAGACATTAAATACCAATGTAACTAACGCCACATAACGCCCCGCACTATAATTTCACTTTATATTTTCCAACATCGTTTAACACGGTTATTTATTGTGAGGTACTTACTAATTTATAATACGATATTGTACTTACTACTTAGACACTTATGGTTATTATTTTATATTATTATACGAGTACCTAATAAAAGCATAATAACTGTGTTTGTATACATTTGTGACGGTGTGTAATAATATATAACATAAAGTATAACAATGCCATTTTTATACCTGGGAGATTTCGATCTTCTATAATTTATTACATAGCTTTACATATTACAAGTCCACGTCATGAACGCATACGTATTTCCAAAGGGAAATGATTAGTAGTACCTAGTACACGCATTTAATAGGTGCGGGTTAAAATTGCGGCACATGTCATTAAAAAATAATAGGGCATTTTAGGGTTTACAC
>NC_042494.1:93302793-93327537 GCF_005508785.2 Acyrthosiphon pisum | reverse complement strand
GTTTTTTTTTTTCCTGTATACAAAATTTCTACCAGAAGGAGTGCTTTGATTTCAATATGTAGTACCTATCTCATCTTTTAGCAAATTGGATTAAGATGGTACTTTAAGCAGGTCATTTTTAGATTTTCTCAATAGTTATTTAATGTCACCGGAAAAACCACCGAAAAATTACAAAAAACCTCTAAAAATGGGATTTTAATTTCTAACGCTTTGTTTATCATCATAGACAATAAACAAAATAGAGAATATAAACAAAAAATATATTTCAATATTAATTCAACTTACGGGCTATAATAAATAATAACAATATAAAATATCCAGACTGACAAACCCATCTCCGCTCAGAATCGTTTTCCTTTTACAATGATATTATATCATTGAATTCAAGTGTAATACAATCCATCATACATTGACCCACGGCTCTGTTTTCTGAAAATTATCTGGACCCTCCCTATAACAAATTCCTAAATACGCCACTGGTTCACACGCGACTTTAACTTCGGGCGACGGGCGCGTATAGCGATGTAACGTCTTTTAACAACTTTTTTCATTTTAACATCGTAAGATACTAGGTCTAGAATTTCTCAATTAAACTGAGCTTCGAGGAAACAAACTTCACGCCATTATACGTTCACATAATCACATGTGACATTTATACCTCTGGCAAATACCAAAACCGAACTTGCCAAACTAAAACATATATGAAATAATATATTAATACCTATAAAATATTTAATCAGCAGCGATGACCGGACGACATAATTCACTAAACTGACAATAAGGTGCATCTAAACATTCTAAAGTTTAAACCACATATTATGCGTCCTGCTCGTTTCCTGTTTTTATATGATAAAGACAACAACATAAGTAGGTATTATAATGAATAGTGATGAGTAGTATAACGACTATATTATAATATATTATATATACAATATACTATACTATAGTGTGCATAATAATATGTCTACACTCTCAACACTCTACTACATGCGACTAAATAAACCTTAAAATATAATTACATGACGTAGGAACGTCGTACGATATTCAGTCATCAAATATTAGGCATATGTATTATATAGAGTAGTCGCGGTGGGAAACATATAATAATAACAATTCAAATACAAAACAGCGTCGTAATAATGACATGTTTCGGTCAAGGGCCGGCGTCTATCCCTATATTTATATTTAACATTCATGGACAAGTCCTCGAGTCCTTGTACACAAAGGGTGAGCACTGATTCGTAGCCAGTAATCCAGTATATAATATAGGTTCATATATATATATATAATATATTAATATATGTCAAGATTTATTCGCTTCTTTAAATTCTAAGGACGTGCGACTGTTTACCTTTATATATCTGCAGGATATATCAATCAGATTAATCAGAACAGCAAGGTCATCGTGTTATATTATACTATACTATCGACTGCCAACTTATTAGTATTAGACTTTCGGCAATCAGAAATTATGAATAACTTAAGCTGTATACGATGGAATGTTATCAACTTAATTTATATTTATTGCTATCTTGAATTGTAGACGTATAATACATTATATTATAATATTATTGTTTTATTAATTGGTAATAATTATTTGGAGCAAAAAAAAATACTTTTCCGAATTATTAGTAGGTACTTATTATTATAATTTATAATCAATGATGATACTATAACATTGTCTAGAAGACGGGCGGGCCCATATGGCCGTATCAAACCATAGAGTAATACCATTAATACTCTATGTATGATGTGACGAACACAGCGTCTTGGAGATTTCGTGTCGCGGCATAATATTATGTTTGTAAATACAATAGACAGGCGATGGGCGATCGGCATAATAATCCGGTACGTAACTATTCCATATCGATACGTATCGAATTTTTCTTCTTGAAAATCTTCAATATAATATATTTTCATAGGTTTAATAATTAATAATATCATAATTCATAATATAATATTATACGTCATTATAATACATAGGCACATAGCTTTATATATTATAGTATACAATTAATATACAATATAAGTATTATTATATTGTGTTATTTTATTGTACACGTGTCTGTTCGAGGTCACGGCGCCCATGGTTAGTGGATGGGCAACTGCACGTGAACAGACTATTTTTATTTTTACTATTTGGACTACATAATGTAATGAGAACACAATGCATACCGCAGCACTCTCAGCCACGCACCAACACGGCCGTAAGTATTTTTTTCCTTAAATCTTTGACAGGAAGGAAAGATGGAGATGGGTCGGAAGCCGGCGCGACGATATGTCTTCGATTTCTGACGAATTTCGTTTTCGTGTAGTATGCTCAGTGGAGCAGTTGCAGTTGTCCGTTGTCGCGGTTGCGATGACGTCAGCGGACGATGGGCGGTCCCGCGTCCCGCGCCGCCGCGAACGACTAAATATTATTATTATTATTACTATTTGTATTTGTATACAAAGTAGGTACAAGCCGCGGCGCAGTAACGATACTGATTACTCGCGACTCGCGTCGCCGGTTACTCGTGCGGGTTCCTCGTGGTGGGGGACGCGGACGCCGCCGTTTGTTTTTACTTTTTCGACACTGTGGCCCACTGTCCAGTCGCACTGTTGCTGCTACTACGCCCCTTCATCCGTCGTTGATTCGTGTTTTACTCGTTGCCCGTTGTTGTTGTTTTTGTTGACATCGTCGACCCAGTGTTTTGATCGAAAAACCGGTCCGCAGCCGATTTACGGGGATTACCGCCGTCGTCTTCCTCGAGTGTTTGGACGTGTAGTACAAACGGTAAGCAAATATTTATAGTGCTATAGTTAATTTAGTGAGTAAGTAATTTAATAGTTTTACACCAATATTCAAGTACACGTATGGTCCGCATACAACATCCATTTTTGATTTTTTCAGTTTTTATGCGGTTTTGAGCTTTTTATCATCGCCTTTTTAATTTTTATAACGCGTTCACATAGACAGTAGACACGCGACAGCAAAGTACAAATCATCGACCATAACATTATTGTAGTATATTACCTATACCTATACCTATAATATTATTAATATAATGTATAACGTCGTCGACAGACCGTAATCGACTGTGAATAGAATTTTTTCCACATTAAACGATTTTATGCTGCATGATGCGGCCCTTACAAGCAAATCGTCCGAGAACGCATCGATTCTGATGTACCGATCAACCGATCTGTAGCGTTTAAATCTTTTATCGGTCACCGGCCGGCGACCATCGTGTACCGCGGTTCGATTGCTAAAACTCAGTGTTTATATATGACGTTATGAGACTTACGACCGACGGATTTATGGGGCAGTGGCGTCGGATGAAAAAAATCGTTCATGGCCACGCCGCCTAAAAACGGGGTGATCATTTCAGACGAGGGTGGGAGAGCATTGAACAGTTAATTGTTATCGTTCCGAACCTCGACGACCGCCGCGACAATGCGACAACTGTAGTTAAGTACCTATTATATCAAAGGGCAAAGGCCAGAATCCGCGAAACTTATTATATTATTATTATGTACAACGTCGTTGGCCGGTATTTTTATTTATAGGCGATCCGGCGAATACCGCCAACGCTAACTTTCTACTCGACTTTCTATAATTATATGTGGTTTTTTTTTTGTTCACTCCAAGACTTGTTTATTTCGAGACGCTCTCGATTCTTAATAGTTATGAATTTATGACCGTTTTTGTGTATGTGGTTATGATAATAATATGGTAGATAATATTATACACTTTATTGCAGTTAATTGTAGCTCATTTCGTGTCCTGTTCACAAACCGCTATCTCTCAATTCATATTTATATAGACCTACCTGTTGACATACAACACGCCACACGGTATATAATCATATACCTTGCTGCCGTAATCGACCGTAAAACTTTACGAGCGTCTTATCCAGTCACTGCAGCGAAACGGGCGTGTATTGCCTACGAATATTATTTACTGTCCTGGTATACGATTGTATAAATATGTTGTTTCAAATATGAAATAAAAATTGCGACATTTTTACATCTGTATACGTCTTGCACACAAAGGTTTGCCGCTTGTACAGTTGTGTATCATAACAGGGGCGAGTTTAGGTATTTGGTGGGCGTCGGCCCTTGAACCTAATATATTATTATGGGGATAGGTGGCGAGGAACCTGAATACATAAACAGGGGATGTTACATTTTTTTATTATTAAATAACATTTAGTATTTTCTACTTGCTACTTATTTAATTCAAGTTCCTACGTAGGTACTTAATAGTACTTTATAATACATTATAAAAACCATCAAATCGGTTAAGTAATATAATAATAACAGAGCTAGACTTGAGTTATAAAAATAGAAATTGCCTAAACATAAGAGTTTGGCTCAAATTAATAATCAAAATAATAATTCTAAGCGTATAGATAATACCTAGGTAGGCAATAGTTAAAATTGAACTCCTTAAATTTGTTTTGCATAATAAACTTTGTTGTCTATAGATTATTGAACAGGCTCATTTATTTTAACTCATACATACCTGTATTACAATAATATAATACACGTTAAAATACTTATTATTATTGTGATAACATTGTCTGAAATTTTAGTTCCATAATACTACAGGGCCTTCCCGATATACAACCTTACCTCCCTATCTATAAAAAGATAAGAAAGAAATATAGTATTCAGGCTTCCACATCTTTCCTTACCACTTACTCCCATCTCAATCGTGGTTTTCCCTATATCGTACACCGGTGGAAAAACAACAGAATATTTTAAATCCTATAAGTTTCATTAGCGATTGGAGGGTAATTACCTCCTAAAGTCAAAACCTATTCGGTAATAATATAGAGTAATATTACTCTATGGATAATTACAACAATAAAAAAAATGTAATAGCAAGACCGTGTAATATCACATTGGTAGACGTATCTTTTAAAATGACATATTTTTTCGTTATTGCTTAGGCTTTGGCGCTAATTTTTTAATACTGCATTACTCCTTACAACTAATTTAGGAAAACAAAAATATTGTAAACAGAAATAAAACAACAGTCGAAGTGCGATAATATTCCCATGTAATGAACTAAAAATAAAAATGAATATTCTATTTTTTTTTAAATTTAGACTGTCCATACTCATACATATGGTCTATACTCCATAGTCTATTAGAATGTATAGGCAATTGGCCCAGTTAGTTGTTCACAAGAAACCATTACCAATTTTACTGCTAATCAAGGCACAGTTTTGTTATGATTAGGACAATATAAGGCCTTTTTTGTATTACTTCTATAGCAGTAGGTAATGTCTACAGGTAGTCGGTATCTATTCAGATTTATGTCTTTATAGATTGTAGATGATTAATGAGACTTTATTTTTGACCGGGAATATTATGATCGGTATATGAGAGATCAGGGCAAAGAGCATAGGTTAACTTTATGTGTCAAAAAATGGTGTCCAAACTATTATTTTAAGAACTATTTTTTAGTATAATCATAAATTGACTTCTCAAATTCATTATTTAACCCATCAAAAAATTTAATAAGCACTCAATTAATAAAAAAATGGAAAATTCGGGCAAAGTGGTAAACAATGAGATAAATAAATAATTTATGTTAATCCATTTAATAATTGTATAATATAAATGCGAACACATATTAAAAAATTAACCGACAGTAAAAAAACAACATTTTCAAATATTATATTTAATTTTAAAAAAAAAAAAACAAAATATAAAATTCCTCTTGGTAAAATAAAAACAAAATAAAAAATCAGGTAAGTGGATGTCGTTCTGCTGTACAGTAAGTTACAAGTGGGTCATTGTATAATGGGGATAGTATTAGACTTGAATTCAATGATATAATATCATTGTATAAGAAAAACGATTCTGAGCGGAGACGGTTTGTCAGTCTGGATATTTTATAATGTTATTATTTATTATATCATGTTAGTTCAATTAATATTATAATTTTTTATTCGTTTCTATGGTGATAGACAAAGCGTTAAAAATTAAAATCCCATTTTTAGCGTTTTTTCGTAATTTTTCGGTGGGTTTCCCATGACATTAAATAATTGTTGATAAAATCGAAAAATCACCTCTCTAAAGTACCATATTGACCCAATTTGCTAAAAGATAAGGTACTATTTGTTGAAAACGAAGCACTCCTTCTGGTAGAAGTTTTGTATATAGGATATAAAAAAAAAAAATAAATAAACACCATTGTAAAACCAATAGCTTCCTTGCTCCGCTCAGAATCTAAAATCATCTTTTCATATTATAATATATCTAAACAAAATAGACATATTCAGATTTTTTTCATCGAATAAAAATAAAATATTTCCTAAAAAGATTATTTTTCCACTTTGCTTGGATTGATTTTTTCTTAAATAAACATTATTTTTTTTAAGAAATTTAACTATTTTCTTATAAAAGCTTTTATGGTGAATGTAAACTAGTGAATGATACTAAATCATTGTCCCATCCGTAATCCACATTGATGCCAACTTATATGCTCATTATTATATTTTAATCACCAATATTCAAAAAGTTATTAACATAATTCACTTTGCCCAGCTATCTGCTTTACCCTGGTCTCCCCTAGGTAAAACAATTTTTATTTTTTCACATGGGCATCAGTTAATGGTGTTGGTACAGTATTTGCAATTTTTTTCCATTTTTGGCTTAGGTGTTAATCGATAATTTAGGCCTAGGTATTCAAGCTTTTTTTACATTGATGTGAGTTTTTATCTTTATGTCTGAAGATACTTTTAATAGAAAAAAATGTGATGATCATCAGTTTCTTGTAGTAACCTTTTTAAATTATGATTAGGCAACCATTTTGTCAAAATGTATCCTAATATTCCTTATTAGTTGTTAGTTGTTACATATTGTGTGTAGTAGGTAAAGAATTACATGTTTGTGTACCTATATTAAATTATTAAATCATGAAATATTAAATAAACAAATAATTTATAATATATTATTATGCAAGTAAAGGTATTTGCTTAAAAAAATATGCATATGATTATGTACATATTTAAGCATATTATGTTGACATTAAGGCAGGTAAAATATAAAAATAGTTACACAAATGAAGCACTATCTTGCCAGTAAAAAAAATTCTCCAGGTGAAGTCAGTAATACAAAAGCAGTAACCTAACCAATTGAAATAATAAAAGAAAATAATAGTTAAGTAATTATTGTTTGTTATTCAAATGTATACCAAGAGGCAATGTCAGTATGTTTGTAGCCAAAAACTAAAATATAAAATGCCTATCTACTTCTACTTGTTTTTCCCATTCAAAAATAATTCTTACGAGTAAAAGGAAAAGAAGCATAATTGCCAACATTGAACTATGTGTGAGATTAGAATTTAGAAATGTCATTTTTTATAGAGTGTGTTGAATTTTCAATTATTAAAATGGTTTTCATGGTCGAATTTTGACTAATTGGCAGTTCTAAATATTCTGCTTAATCAGTTAACAGTTTACAGCAATGATTTTATCTTCACACAGTGTTTTTCTGGTTTTTTTTTTTTAATTACCTTAAAATGATTTAAATGAACACTTAAATCTTTAACTGTCTAATTACCTTTCTCAATTACTAATGAAAAATAACAGTTTTAACTTTTAGTATTATATAACTTGGGCGTAATTATCTATAGTGTTATGTATAACTAAATGTAAAAATAATTACAAATTAAAAAGTTAAATCTAGTAGGTGCATTTAAGTATAAATAGAATCATGTATGATTAAAATACAATTGCAGATGTTTAGGCTCCATGGAAAATATTCAAAAATGTTTTCTATAATTTCAGACATCATCACACACTGTTATGGGTAGCATATAAATATAATATAATTGTTCCCTTCCAACAACTTAAACTTATATGTTATAATATAAATCAGATCATTATTTTAATCCCCCTTCAGGAATTATATATAAAGTTAAATCATTTTTAACTCTGAATTATAGAAGGAATAAATATAACCTATTCTTTCCCTTTTTTTCTATATTTATTATTTTAGATCAATATTATAATTTATTAAGTATTATATAAATGTTTTTTTTTTTTTTATAGACCTTTAAGACCATCTTGCCGTACGACAAATCTTCTCCCATTCTTCTCTATTTTCCGCTGTCTCCTTCTAACCCATGCCTCCGTACTCCACTCCTCCAACATTTAGGAAGTCTTTTTTGATTCCATCATCCCAGCGTTGGTCTACCTAGTAATCTTTTTTTCCTTGGGTTTTCTTGGAGCACTCTTTGAACCGTTGAATCCTGTTTTCCACATACGTGGCCTGCCCATTCCAACTTACTCCGTTTGATCTCATTTACAACATTTGGTCTGTTGAATATCTCCATCAGTTCTTGGTTGTGTAGTCTCCTCCACCTTGAAAAAATTGATCATATTATATAGGTTCGTATATTTTGCGCAGTATCTTCCTCTCAAAAATATATAGTCTATTCTCCTCCGTCTTTCGCAACATCTAACATTGTGAACCATTCATGAATATTGGTTGTATGATTGTGAGATATAACTGAGTTTTAACCTCTTTTGAAAGGATTTTAGAGGTCAATAGTTTGCCCAGTGCATAGAAGCATTTATTTCTCATTTTATTTCTATTTGAATTCTTCTACTTTTTTGAACTCGTATTGACCCACTGTTATGGTTTTGGTTATAGGAAAGTTACCTACTTCTCTACTAGTTTTCATGTATTGCGTTTTCTCCATTTTGAGATGTGGCCCTATCTTTTTTGCCAATTCTATTAACCTGTCAAATAAGTCTACTACTTTTTGTTTCTCTTCCCCTATCAGGACTATGTTATCTGCATAGGCGAACAGACTCAAGCAAGTTTTATCCATTATTACTCCTTCATCTCTTCCAATATTCATTTCTTGAATCACTTTCTCTAATGCTAAATTAAAAAGGATTGGAAACAGGGCATCACCCTGTATAAGTCCGGTTCTTACTTCTACCGTCATTGATGTTGCGTTTCCTACTTTCACTTTAACTTTAGTCTGTTTTATACTAGCTTCAATTAAATTTACTATTTTCCTTGGGAAATGGAAATGCTTCAAAATTTTGGTTATGCATTTATATTATATAAATGTAGTTAAAATGATAATATTTTTCCATTCCTATATTTTTACAAATATCGTCTTTCAAATTATATATGATCAATATGTTATTTAAATGTATTAATTAAATAATTAAATAATTATTAACAAAACCAAAGATATGAGTTTAACTTAATAATATATCAAAGATACGTGTTCCTATAAATGTAATTAGATTGTCATTATTGAGACAATTAAGTTATAAAATATAGTATTATTAATGTTATAAATTATTTTAGAGTAGTATTTTCTCAATATTTGTATAAAAAATGTGAAACTATTGTAGTACCTAATTATTTTTGGTTTTTATTGTTTTAGTTCATAAAATGGGAGACTTATTTAGTTGTTGCGGTTCTTCGGATAGAATTGAACCATCTTCACCAGATGCAAAGGTATGTAATAATTACATAGTGTAGTATTAGTATTTACTCCGGCCACTAAGATAGTGCTACCCGGCGGCGACCAAAACTCGTCCGAACTTGCGCATTCCCACCACTAAATCTGCCCATACACTGGCAACCGTCAACTCTGGCCGCTACCACTATCGCTGCTGCCGCCACCGTCATTGCTACAACTATATGGTAGAGTGGGAAAAATTTGGGTTTGAAACCGTGGAGCTTGATCATTTGGATGCGCCAACGAGTAGCGCTCTCTCAGTAGCCGAAGTATAGTCATCATGTATTAGTTATATTTCTATAATGTAGCTGAAATGCAAAATTTAACATTTACAGTTTTGTACACATATTACACAGCTTGTATTACAGGTATCACTTATAAGTTATAAATACCTATACAATTTGAGCTGTTGAGGTAATGCACATAAATCAAGTTCTACAATTTCTTCTTTTTGTTAATAGAATAAAAATTTTTCACCATTTGTCACCAACAAGGAGTTTGTTTATAAAAACTTAGTTATTAAATGTTATACAATTTACAAAAGTTTATCAGAACTGTATCTATAAATGGCTTATTAAATTATTTAAATTTGATGATCAACAATATTGTTAATAGTCCGTAAAAGCTAAATCAGGATTATATAGGGGGGGGAGGGTCATAACATAACATCCGAACATATTTGAACAGTTATGACATGGGCACAAATACACAATACTGAGCATTATGATAGAGGCACATTATGGAGATTAATATTAAATAGTCTTCACCTAAACTTTTTTGATTGCCCGATTGCTTCAGAGTACTATTACCTGTTTAATATGCCCTGTTAATCGTTCCCCCTTGTAGCTGAATTTCTATCAGGGTTTCAAGCCATGATTTTTCTAATCGACTTAACAACTTTTTTACAGCTAGGGGATAAATTGTACTGCCATTCAGTCATTATATCAGTATTCATTTACTTTCCGCTTTCTGAGTTGTAGTGGCAAACTCAAGTTTTGCCTCCTATTACTATTGACTTAAGAAAATTATCTCCATCAGATCCGAAACGTTTTAAAAATTCTTGGGCTGATCTTATTCCTTGAGCCTTGTGATCTAGAGTCAGTTGTCTGGGGTCCCATTGGTCGCATCCTGTGAAATTGAGGTGACTGGAAATGGATCACCATGAGTGTTCATTTCAGAAAGTATTCTGACTGAAATTTGCGAACTACCGAATTCCGCCACCGTTTTTCTCTTCAGACGAGGGGACTGCCTTATTTGACATACATATACTATAGTACTACTATATAGTGAAATTAATAGTATTATAAATTTATACAATGTATAATTATTATTTAGTTACTTCTCTAATCTACAGAAGCAAATATAACTTGTGTATACTACTTTGTATGCTCCTATCAGTACAATATATCATTGAAGTTTCACTGTATTACTTTGACTAACGTACCTGTATATTATGGCTGAAAAAATCTTTGTTACACTTTTAACCATACCTAATATTTAATTTGTTTGATTCAATTTCAACTTCTTGTATATTGACATTTTTATGTACTTTTTTTATAGGCCAATTTCAAAGGTCCTGTAAAAGGAAGATCTTGTACAGATTGCTCATTTTTGGTCCTTTTCTTGTTTGTATTGATATCCTTGGCAAGTATTTTATATTATGAACTTTATTTTGTACCTATTATTATTAATTTACGTTATTCTTTTAGTTTGGATTAGTCATATACTGTACATTAAATGGTGATGTAAATCGTCTGTTCTATGGCTTTGATGAATGTGGAGACATTTGTGGATTTAAAAATAAAAACCCGGATCCAAAATTTTGTACTGGTAAAGATATGACAAATAAACCGTAAGTTAATCAGTATTATTTTTAAATTATCACATAATTAGTTATACATTTGTTATTTTTAGATTCTTAAAAATCGATGCTCCTATTTATAAAGTAGCTGATTTAAAATACGTCAAGAGAGAATGTGTAGAGAGGTGTTCTGATTATAAGGATTAGTATGTATTTGTTATTATTTTTATATTATATAACATTGTTTGCTTTTTAATTAAAAACTTTTTGATTTTTTAATTTCAGCCAAGAGTTCTTACATAGATGTATTCCAAAAGGCAATGAATCAGCCATCAACAATATTTTGACAAATTCATCAATTGGCAGCTTGTTTCAAGTAAGTTTTGTTCAAATATGTCATTCTTTAGTTGTTAATTATTATATACCCATTAACTTTAGATATTAATTTTATTTTAATAATTTAGACAACACATTATTTAAGACAGTAAAAAATAGTTACCATAATTTTTTCGATGTACTTGTTGAATTATATTTGTATACATTATTATGATTTACAAAATGCAATTTCAATGACTTGGGTAATAATTGTACGTTTATTAATTTAGTTAACATTTTGATTTTTTCTGCGTTTATAGTTTTATTTAGTCGTTATGAATAACAATTAAAAATGAAGTGTTTTATTTTATAGGAGATGACCCAAGATTTACAACACACTAAATGGGATATTATATATCTTTGCATATTTGCTTTTAGTAAGTTAATTTAATATTTTAATATAATATTCATACAAACTTAATATTGTTACTTATAAGAATTTTTAATGAAAATATTTTTAAAAAGTTTTTCCGTGAAACACTTGAATAGCAATATTAATATTGGAATTTTTAATTATTTGTATTGTTGGTAAAAAAAAAAAAAAAAAACTAAAATCATAAATCATAAATAATTTTGATTGGACAATAATCATTATTAACCAAATAATATTAAACTACTAGAAGATTTAATATTATAAGTTTCATAATAACTTTTATGCAAAACTTCAAATATATATCTTACTTGATATTTAAAATATTTGAAATTGCGGTTAATTAACTATATTAATGATATAGTTTTTGAATTTTAGTATTTTGTAAGACATTGTTTTTTGTTAATTCACAATTTTTTTTATATGATTGCTAAATTTTGAGTTTTGTATTTTGTTTACTTGCAGTTGTGTCACTTGTCATTGTATTTTTGATAAGATTTGTTGCTGGTATTGTTGTTTGGTTTGTACTTATTGGTGTTGTTGTAGTCAGCATTTCAGGATCTATTTTCTTATGGTAATATATTTTAAATTTTGGGTGGTATAAAATGCATCTATACACTATCATTTTAATGGTTTTCGTACTAACATTCTATTATGTAGGATCACTTGGAAACAAAAGTCTGATTCTGAAATTAAAGATCAAGTTGCTCAACGAGATGTAAATACATACTTTGCATTCGCATTAATCGCCACAATATCCACAGTGAGTACATGTCTTAAGATACAATATTTTTATTATTAATATGTAAATTGTGTAACTTTTTATTTATATTAGATAGTTATCTTGCTAATCATTGTGGCAATGAGAAGCCGCATTGCCCTTGTTGTCCAATTGTTTAAAGAATCTGGTAAAGCTATACAGAGCATGCCATTATTACTCATACAACCAATGGTGGTAAGTTAAAAGTTAATAATAACTAATAAGTAGTTGTTAAGAATACTTTTAAAATGTATTTAAATATTTAGTGTAATTTGTATTTGAAATACAATTTATTTGAGTACTATCTTTCAAAAGTATTTGAATATAAATACAAATACATTTTAAAAGTAATCAAAGTACTTTTTTGTAGTATATTAAAATGCTTTTATGTTTATTACAAATGTATACTTAAAATTATTAATAAATATATTATTTAATTGGTTCAAGAATTTCAGTTGTCAAGTTAAACTTCAACAAGGTAGATATGAATTTTAGGTATTGTGTCATCTGTGTATTTAATGAAATCTTAAAAATTCTTAAATTAATTATAAAATATTATTTTAAGACAAATTTTCAAAATTGTAATATATGAAACAAAAATATTGTTTGTTGAAATACGACAATAAAAAGAAAAAAAAAGTATTTAATATTCTGTAATAAAATTCAAAAAAAGTATTTTGAAAGTATTTTAAATACACTTGTCAAAAAGTATTTAAATACTTAATAAGACTGCTAATAAGTATTTTATTTGTGTAATAAAAATACTAATATTTTATATTATGTTTGTCCATTCAGACGTTTTTATTCCTATGCTTGGCCATCGTTCTATGGAGTTATTTCGCTGTACTCATTCAAGGATCTGGATCACCTGCATTTGAACCACTGAGCCATAATGTTTACTATAAAAAGGATCAGTTAATGAAATTTGCTAGAGTTTATAACATTTTGGTATTAGTTTGGGTTATTGAATTTATCATTGGCTGTCAACACATGATAATTGCTGGTTCTGTTGCCACGTGGTTCTTCACTAGAAACAAAGACAATGTTTCATCTCCAATTTCAACATCTATTGGTTATTTATTCAACTATCATATGGGATCTGTAGCTTTAGGATCGTTCATTATAGCTGTTCTCCAAATAATTAGAGCTATTTTAAATTTCATTGATGAAACCCTGAAGGACTCCCAAAATGAAGTAGCAAAGTCATTGTATAAAATATTTCAATGTTTATTCAGTTGCATACAACAATTTATACAATATTTGACAAGAAATGCTTACATCGAAATCGGTAAGAAATTTTTATTTTTGTCATTTATTAGGTATACTCATCTGATTAAGATATAAAGTAGAAAATTAAATGTTATATTGTTTACTTCTTAAGTTCTAATTAAATAGATAAACTTATTCTATATTGACATTATGTTAACTGGTGCCTGCTCATGTCTTTGTATAATATTCCAGCCACACTCCCTTGTAGATTTTTACAAATATTTCAAAAAAAAAAATAAAACTTACATAAATATTTGTTTTAGAATTTCAACATGTGATAATAATTTTAATGAAAACATTACAAATTTATCCATTTTTCACTGAAAAAAATATATAACAAATAGTTTTTTATAATTTAGTTACTATACAGCATAATCAGGTGATCTAATTGGGGATATAATGTGAACTTGTGGCCAAGGGCCATTTAATTATGCAATTACAGTTATGTTATAATTGAGAATAATTATTATTCGATACGTTTTTGGAATTTGGATTATTAAAATATACTTTATAATATATTATATTTGTTTAAATAGTTATGATAATTTAGATTTTATATCATAAAGTGATTGATTATTTGAAATTAATAATGTAATTTTTAATTTTTAGCTATTTATGGTGATAACTTCTGTAGATCAGGGCAACAAGCTTTTAAAATGATAACTTCAAACGTACTACGTGTGGCTGCCATAAATTCTGTTGGAGATTTTGTGCTTTTCCTAGGAAAAGTACTTGTGGTCACATCCACTGTTCTACTAGGCTTCAAAATGCTTGAGGTACTGTAATCAATATTAAAATTAATTAATATCTAACATTGTTTATAAATTATACGTTTTATATCTAATATACGGGACTGTGATAATTTATTATTTACCGTTGATATCATATTAGTACTGAATGCTTTAATGCTTTATAACTTCTTGACTTATATCCAGGGCATGAAACCGCTTATGAAAAATGTAGCTACCGAGTTTAGGGATTTTGAGAATTAGTGTTAATTAATTAGCGGTTACCAAAATTATCTCTAAAAAAATGTGGTTATCGGTTTGGAAGCAGTTTTAATTCTTCAAGATTACTGGTAACTACTTTGCAAACAGTGTTTTCCATTTATGTTTATTTGGAAAATTTTAGTTTTACTTTAATTCACACCAAACAATATCCACTTAATAAAACGGTTCAGAACAAGTTAAATAATAAATAAATACTTAAATGGCTATATTTTATCATTTGAGGCTATGGATAAATTAAATAAGAATTACATTACCTACAACCATTGATTGAAAAATAGTTCATGGAAAAGTGTTAATCAACATCAATAAACTACAATATAATAAAATAAATAATAATCATCTAATATGTTTATTGTTTTGTAATATGTCTATGAATCAATGAATCGTACTTAGTATCTTGGTGCTTATTATTTATTATTGTGGCTATATATAGTATACTGCCTTTAATCGTATTTATTATATTGAAGATAAAATTATTAATCAATAAATAGAATTCAATTTCCAAAAACCAAAAAAAAATAAAATTATAAAAATCGTAAAATTTTTTGATATTTTGATTTTGTTGAATTGACTGATTTTGAAAAAAAAAAATGGTTACCGCTACAAGTTACCCTTTAATTGAACTTGGTGGTTACTGGTAATTGTTAATCGTTTCTCAAAATTAAAACGGTTACCAATCAAATTCTTTAATACATTAATATATTTAATATTTATTGAAATTTGTTTTAGACTAAACCTGGAGTTCTTCATTTGTGGGTTCCGCTTACAGTTGCAGGAATTTTCGCCTATTTCGTGGCCCATTGTTTTATTTCTGTATATGAGGTAAGATATTCATTTTTTTTTTATTACAATGTATAAATACTATGTAGTAAATATTAAACTTAATTAAATCTGTAGATGGTGATTGACACAATATTTATGTGTTTCTGCGAAGATTGTAATCTAAATGACGGAGTCACTCAAGAGTATTACATGAGTAAAGAACTTATGGTGGGTTAAATTATTAAATGTTTACATACCAATACTAATAATATAATTCTAATTTATTTTAAACAGGACTTTGTTGAGAGCAGTCAAAAAGTATTAAGAGTTGGTGATGGGGCTACAAATTAATTTAAATCCACAAATCTACAGTTACATTAATAATTATGTATTTATTAATATTTATAAACTATGGAAAAGTACAATTATCAATGCTACAAGTTGGACGTCCGCATTCAATTTACTATTTTATTTTATAATTTTTTTATTGCCATTATTATGTATAATTTTTTATTTTATTTTTTACTAAATGCTAAAAATTCATTAGAAGGACTAATGCCATAAGAAGAACAATTTTTTTTCATACATTTATATTTTTTTCAATTAAGATAAAAATGTATTGATTCCTTTCTACAGAAATCTAACAATGTTATTCAATCTCACAATAGTTTATAACAATTTTTAAATGTAGGTAGGTAAGTATTAAAGTGGTTTTAGTGTCTTAATATTTATTTTTATTTTATATTTAAATGTATTTAATTATGTATGCTCGTTTATTATGACTAAAGAATATGGTATTTGAACTTGTATTTATGAAAAGGTTGATTCTAAGTGGCTTTTAAAATGAATCAATCATTTATTGAAAAAATTCAAATTACAAACCATTTAATTATAACATATTTCCTATAATTTATAATATATTATACATTTCCTAATGACATAATGTATCCAGTTATTTTCATGTTGTATATTTAAGACACTACATAAACTATTCCATGATATTATGTGCTTTTTATATTCAAATTTATTTTTATATCTATTTTTTTTGTATTTACAAATATATACTATTATATTCTATAATCTCAAACCATTTAATATTTTTGTTTTTTCTTATGTTTTAAATGCTTAATTGGTTGAATTTTGTTGGGATGACAAAAGTAAAACTAACATACTATAATATAGAGCAGGGGTAGCCAAACCGCGGCTCGCGTCATAGATTTTTGCGGCTTGCATCTTAACGTAACATCTTGGCTCTTCAATTTTTATTAATATATTTGGTGGCTCGCGAGTCTCTTCTCGCTGGCCACCCCTGATATAGAGTAACTAATATTTTAAAAGATTTTTCACTTAAAAATATGTATAAGATGTAGTTTGATTTTAATTTTGTTCAATTGAAAGGAGTCTGGTAGTTCTATATATTAGACTGAGTGGAGGGATCAGAGATGAATGTATTGATTTTACAATGATTTTTGGAGTGATTTATATTTTTTCTCTGTCATTACCTTTTGGGAAGTAAAAGTGCTTAGATTTTAAACTTTGGGGGGGGGGGGTTGGTTTATGGTAACAAATCGGGTCAAAAGTAAAAAAAGGTGAGCAAGTAGGACCGCTTTGGCTAACAGCAGATACTAGAGGCCGCACAGTAATGATGTATATAATGCTAGAGTAAGAATATTATATTATTTGTTAAATTTGGGTTCAATGATATAAAATCATTGTATATGAAAAACTATTCTCAGCTAGCCTACCTATGTTACCATATTACCATAATGATATTCTATAATATAAAAATGAATCACTGAATGTGTTGCTAAGCGCAAATCTCAAGAACAGCTAAACCGATTTCGCTAATTCTTTTTTATAATATTTCTTGAAGTACAAAGATGGTTCTTACGAAAGATAATTTTAGGAAAATCCACCGGAAAAAGTAGGAAATCTGGATGTAAAAAATACAACAGTGGCGCAACAATGTATTATATATTGGTTAATCGGGCATGTTTGTTCATTTGTATTGTTTTTTTTTGTCAATATATATTATATATATATAATGAATGTTTGTGTGTAGAATAGACCTCTGGGAAGAAGACAGGCTAGTTTAAAAGTGGTTAAATATGGTTTTTTTTATTCATCTGTTATTAGTACGGTTAGGTCAGGTTAGGATTATGTATTAATTGACTATATTAATCCACCATAGGTGGACTACAACAAACTTGGTATAACTTTGATACTTTAGAGTTAGATCATACACTTACGTACAAACAGCACGGGGTCCTCGACCTACCGCTGGTAGATTGCCTACCTCATAATATACTGCTGCGAATCAGAATTTTTATTCCGGGCAACGGTAAAGTTAAGGTACATTTTGAACACCATATAGGTACGATATACCAAATATTAAATAACGGATTGAACAAAGTTTTAGTCATATAGAGTTGGTACATTTAACGGGAAACGAAGTGCACGGGATCAACTAGTACCATATTATACATATTATATTTCATGATTTATATTAGAGTAATTTATTTTACTATGAGTAATATTATAGACATTGTAGGACGTAGGTACACTGCTTTTTAAAATGTCATTGTGTGTTAAAATATATAATAATATACTTAAATAGGTACTTTAAAAGTTTCAAGTACTTACGAATTATATTTCTAGATCACAGCAAAATATTTAAAATTTGTTATTCTTTGTTTAAATATCTAATTTTGTCAACATTTAAACTTTGAATAAAAAAAAAACCGTTCCTAGTGTATCCTTAATATTTTTAACTTTTTATCATAACTGATGGTCCCCTTTTACTACATTTTCAAACGTTTTGACCCATAAATTTAATTTGTCGATATTTATTATAAAAAATGGAAGTGTCAATAATTAATTCAAAAAGAGTTGAATAATTTTGAAAATGTTATCATAAATAGAAAATGATAAAATAAACTTTTGGTGGAAATTTCAAGTTTAAGTACCTACATTAAAATAAGAATATTGTTCGATGATAAATCGTTAATAATTTATTTATGGTAAAGTGGTAGAAATTGAACGTAAAACATTCATAAAAAATTAATATGACTGGTAAACTTTTTTTTTATTGTTAAAGGTTGAAAAACATGTATCTCATATTAATTTTTCATATCTTTGATAAAGAAAAAGCAACATATTGTATTTGTTGGTGAGTGGATGGATAGACCCCTTGGCCCCAAAATATTTGCATTATAAAAGTTCTATTTCATAAAAAAACATTAAAAATAAACGATTGAATAATTATAGGCTATAGTCATTAGCCTATTATCCAATATAGAGGTTACTGGTTGATGCTACATTGCTACGCCTATTTATTTTTAAGTGTGTGCCACCACTAGGTACCTATTTGTTATATGGTGAGACGTAAATAACCAAAAGTCAAAAATTAGCTTTTAAAAGTTAAGGTTATAACTTGTGATACCAAGTATAATTCCGATTTATTATCGTAATAGTGGGCCGAATGGGTCCCAGTCCGTCCCTGGTTACAGCTTACAGGTGCTTATTTACTTTAAATATGTGTTTAGCTTTTCGTTAATTTAATAATTGCTATTATTGCGTCATTATCTGGAACAAAAACAAATAAACAAATTAAAATAATACTAATACAATGTGTTATGATTCACTGCAAATAGCAGGCCGACCGGATGTCGATAATAAGTTTGGTTATACTTATATATAAAAAAAACCTTGGTATATTTTAATCGGTATCGATGACATAATCCGCCGTCTAATGTACGATGTTCATTTATATTGGTACGCTATTCTACGTCATACTCATACACGAGCATAATTAATATTATATATAGGTACATAAAAAAAAAAAGAATGGGCATAACATCGATTACGTGGTGTGCGGAAAAATATCGGAAACACATACGATTGCTAAATATAATATATAAAAACGCACATTCGATTAATGTCTCGGTATAGGTTCCTACGTGTATAGTAATATAATATCCTAGTCCACTGCAACCGTGTAATATAAAATACCGTAGGTATATGGTGCCACGAGGGTATACCTACCTGCCTGCGATATATTTTGATCACCGAGCGTTGCAGTTTATGAAATTTACGATTAAGCTCGGTGATTATCATATGGATCCAAAGTCGAGACGGAAAATTTCGGGACGTAATATCGGCGGTGGACGTTGAAGTAAGTACCTAAATACCTGCTACGATTTTGTGTCGGGCTTATATTATATAGGCGCAAGTGGGGTTAAAATTCTGCAGAAGGGGCTACAGCCCACCTAAGAAAAGTATTGATTTAAAATAACCCATACAGGGCTTACCTATATCTAAATCAAAAAGGGATATTGTTTTTGGGGAGGGGAGGGGCTAAATCGTAGTGAGGCGGCTAAGCCCTAACCCCTCATAGTTGGGCCACTGGTCGGGCTGATCATTATTATTGTGTTATATGAGGGCCGTTGTCAATAGGTTTGAGTTTGTCGCCATCGTGTGGAAATCGGCTGCGACGAAGATCACTGTCGTGGCGACTCGCGTCATCGTCGTAGTTATTCGTTGCACTGTTGCCTGCTGGCACCCACCAACACGGTCGACGAAGACTCGATGAGACGACTGATGCTCTTGGGCCACCACCGCCGCCGCAGCCTATTTGTCGTTCGTCGCCGTCGCTGTACCTTCGCCTCCGCTAGGAAATCGTACTGTTGTGATGGCATCACTCCGCGGTGGTTGTCCTACTCGTTTGCTGGAGCGGCGGTAGTCGTGGTGGTCGTTGTCGTAATCGTCTTCGTGATCGTCGGCGGGTATTCGTTGAACGAAACTGATTAGGTAGGTACCTATATATAAGCTTACTGACCTTATAATGAGTATTCGAGTACCTACTAGGTTATTATTATTGTAGAATGTAGGTATTAACTAGGAACATAATGTTATTATAATATAATTAAATGGGTACCTACCTACCTCCTAGTCATAAGCGTGCGAGAATTTTCGCTTTCACAAGATCTTATACATTAATACCTACCAATTGTTGATAATACATATTTAAATAATAATAATAATATTATGTTCAATATTGGTATACTGGTATACTATTTGAAAATAATAAATATTTAATAATATTAAAATCGACAAACGAAAAAAACTTGAAAATTTAATAGAAGGCTAATAGCATAATATATAGCATAATATAATAAGCATAATATAATGTTTCAAAGACAGATGAAAAATATTGAAAATCCAGTTACAATGATTTTTATATAAGAATTTAAAGTTCAAATATTGACAAAATAGGTAAAATTTACGAAAATGTGAAGTTTTTTTTTAGTTAGAAATTCATAAAAAATGTTCTATTTAAATCTAAGATTTGAAAATGTAATACAAGGTTCCTCATAAGTTTTTCTACCTTTATCAAAAAAACAAAACGTCTACAAACAAATCAAATTAAATTTTTATGAGCGTTTGAAGTTCATATTTTTACAACATTGGATACTCACTTGATTTCTCATGTAGCGATTTTCTTATTTAGTTGAAATTCAAATAACACCATCCGACACAGTGACCCACTATTGTAACCTACTGTACAGAAGAGCGACACCCACTTGCCAACCTTTTTTTTTATCATATATTTTTAATAATTTTTATTATGTCTTCTTGATTGTCAAAGATATTATTAAAAAGGACTTATTGAAAACTCTTTTGGTAATTTTATGTATAACCTAACTCTTAACCGTATAGAACAATATCACGGTTTAATAGAACCATATACTTAATTTTGTGTGAAGATTTATTTAAATTATCGTTGCCTCATATCAAGCTGGAAAAAAATCGGGAGAGGGGTTTGGAGTCTGGACCTTTTTAACTAAGGTATTGCCTCCCCTGCCAAGAAGACCTGCGCACGCTTATGCTCCTAGTAATCATTAAATATTATTGTTCACAGCAGCTGCTGCTGTGACGTATTAACGATTTTCTTCTGCGGAGGAGTGGTGTCAGAAACATAATATGCGTCTCATGAACAGTCAGCAGTCTCCCTCTGGTTTCGTTTTAACTTATATTACCTACATTTATGTAAGGTGTTGTTATATATATCCATATGCCCATATAGGCTATGTTAATATGTTATTACTTATTATCAACGAACTCATTAATGAAAACACACTGAAATTTAATAAAAATATCTGGTACCTACACAGTACACTGTAGTATAGTGTAGTTGTATACTTGTATATACATTTTGTTGGCGTGTTCACACATGTCCAGCCACTCTGCCAATGAACAGAGTATTGTGAATTTTTTTTTTTATTAGAAAACAAGAATATACAATATGAATCTGTTATACATTTATACAATACGTTATATGGGGGGGTATCATAGGCGCAATTTCAACATTTGACTTGGGGGGCTGAATATATTAAAAGCAAGCAGACCATTATTGCAATATAGCATTTTAAAATTGTATGTCCTATGTTTTTTTTTTTTTGGGGGGGGGGGGGTAGCCTCCCAAGCCCCCCCTCAATTTTCGCCGATGGGGGGGGGTACAAGTATACAAGACTGGACGGTGTGATAGAAGGGGTGGGGGTCCAATGACCCTACTTCATAATATTCTAAGTGCAGGTTTTTATTAATTTTTTTCTAAACGTTAAAGAGGGACCTGGATGAGTTCCGTTTAAGACGGCGGGGTGGGTTACCAGGAAAATAGTAAGAAAGGAGAGGTTTGAGATTAGAGGATCTGAATGGTTGAAATTGTTTTTATTAAATTATTTATAAATTATAATAGTGGGCAGCTTGTGTATGAATGGTTGGGATTTTGAGGTGAGTGGAGGTAGAGATTGCTGACGTATACCAGGGGGCTTTTGTAATGAGGCGAAGGCAACAAGTTGACTGGAAAGATTGGAAAATTTATATATTTGATGTTTTGGCCGTACCCCATAACTGGATACCGCGAAGGTCATTGATGGGCGAATAATTTTCTTGTAGATTAAAAGTTTGATGTTGAGTGGAAAATTTGATTTGAGGACGTGTCTAAGTTTGTGGAGTTTGAGGTTAAGAGATTTTTTCTTAGTTTTTATATAGGTGGCTCAAGTAAGTTTGTTGTCTAGGTGGACTCCAAGATTTCGTGTTGTTTTTTATTTGAGGGAATCATATCGTTGTTAAGAGTCATGGTGGGGGGGAGTAGAAACCTACGTAGGGAGAAAATTATATGACATGCTGATTTGTTAGGATTTATTTTAATTCTCCAGTTCTCCATAGGTTGAACCAATTTTGGAGTTCATTGATGTGTCATGTGTGTTTGGAGTGCTTCAGAGGCTTTGGTTAGGTCGAAGTTTGTTTAAATAATGGCTGTTTCATCAGCGAGGGTAGCAAGAGTGATGTTATCAGACTATCAGAGTGTGGTATGTCGTATGTAAAAATATTGAATATTGAGAAATAAAACTATTTTTTAGAATTTTTTTATGCACAATAAGAATTTATTATTTCACTTATATAAACTTTCTAAAAAATCACTGTCGGGCAGATCAGCGAAACTGTTTTAAACACGACTATAAATGTGACTAAGATTGGCGTTCCCGAAAATGCACGGCAAAAAAACATCCCGATCTCGGCCTTTTCAGGTACTCCCGGGAATACCAAAAAACTATTAAAAATAAAAAATTCGATCAGTAATTATTTTTTGTTATTATACACGGCCACCGAGTATCTTGATTTATGTATTTTTTACAAAATATTACTTATTAAAATATATTAAAGTTAAATTGAATTATTATTTATTATTAATAGTTAATAAATATGTGTTGGATTAAATTTATATTGAGTATCTACCTATACAATATTATAATCGTTTGTTTATATTAATGTAATATAAAATCAGAGAAATGTAATGAGATTTATCGATTCCAGTTTTCCACTAATATATTTAGCATCGATTCTGCCATGCCAATAACAGGTATGTACCTACTAAAATATAATTTTTTTGTTTTTATATTTTTAATATAGTGTCGAATAAGTGCTTTTTCAAATTTAAATGAAATTCACCGTTATTATTTTGAAAGGACGCAATTCCACATCAAATGTTATACCTATTGTTTTATTTTGTGGTGTACCTATATTTGAACGGCGCATATCTGTTTTAAGGGGAATAGATAGGCAAAACCAAATACTTGGTTTTGAAACTTGCATAATATTATAATCATTATAATTAATAGACCTATTAACTAAGACCTAAGTTAATAGGTCTATAAATATAATAATACAATTTATATCACGGCGACACGACTGCAAATAAAAATTGTTTTTCAATAATTGTTAAGTAGGTTTTCTATCTATAGTTTTTAGATTCTGAGTGGAACGATGAATGTATTGATTTTACAATGATGTGTGTTTTTTTTTTTATTTTTTTATTATTTTTTTATTTTTTTTTGTGTCTGTCATCACGTTTTAGGACAGTAAAAGTGCTTGGATTTTCTTCAACAGTACCTTTTCTGATAGGAAAGTGAATCTAGTTGGTACTTTGGGGGGTCAAAAGTAAAATTTTTCCAATAGTTTTCAAAAGCGCCGTGAAAAACAAAAGAAAAATTAAGGAAAAACGGGAATTTTTACGCAAAATCTGTTTTCGAGAAAATCGATTTTGGTTTTTGGTGTAACTTTAAAAAAAATGACCGCAGATATATGAAATTTTGACTGAATGTTTATCTTAGCATTTTCTATACACCATAACATTTTCAAAATATTTTGATTTATTTTGAGCTCTTTATGGACATTTTCATTTTCCATTTTTTTTTAGTTTTTTTTCTAAAAATATCAATAAAATTTTATTTGTTGGATAAAAAAGCTTGAAAATTTAATAGAAGGCTCCTAGTATATTGTTTCAAAGGCAGATGAAAAATATTAAAAATCGTTAGTCACAGTTTTTTTTTATAAGCATTTAAAGTT
>NC_042494.1:93289259-93302495 GCF_005508785.2 Acyrthosiphon pisum | reverse complement strand
TAACTAATAATATTGAATTTAATAAGAAATTATTTTTTTTTTTTTAATTTAAAACATATAAACATTTTTTTTTTCATAAATATAATAGGTTATAAATCTATTTGTTCGATCCACTGAACTACTTCAAAAATTAAAATTAAAAAAAAATAAGCATATATTTTATATTTTAAGCATTAAAAATTAATAAATTAATGGTCGGGGGGAATGTCCGTGATTCAGTGTGTATACCTAAATTATAAATAAAGTTTTTATTTACCATAATTTTATAAATTGATATTAAACAACCATAAATTATATTTTTAATGATAAAATAATGCATATGTTAAACAATCAGCCGTACCCCCCCCCCCCCCCCCCCATGACAAAATCATTTGACCGCCACTGCCCTATGTTCTACACTTAGTATCTAGACTGGCAATTGGCGTACTCCAATTATTATATTTGGAACAATCAGGTTCAAGTACATGAGCTGTATGTTGTTACCTTGAGCTAATGTTGATAGGGCATGTGGGTTAATTTTAAGCAAATGTAAATACAAGTAGAACAAAATAATTTATAAAATTTATCGTATTTAATTTGAGGGCTCCACTTACTGTTCACTATTAATGCTGTTGGAAATTTTCAAAATTTTGTTATGATGGTACTATAACTGGTTTACTCGTCATATTTACGTGTTTGAGATAAGTAATTGTAGACTAGATATACATAAATAAAAAAATAAGTACCTACCGGCTACTATAGTTACTACAATATTTATTTTAATTTGATTTATATTTAAATTTAAATAGTTATATAGGTACACTAAAATTTAGTATCATTTAATGATTAAGATATTATATAAAATTTGATATATCATATTATGATGACATGATGTACAGGTTATTGAGTTATTCAAACTAGCATTTAACATAAATTACTGAAATTATAATCTATTTAATATAATTTATGATATTAATATTTTAAATTTTCATTTTGTCCGTTTATTTCCATATGTACAATTAGGACAATGCCATTCAAATCATTAATTATATTCAAAAGTATTTTTTTCATATTTTAAATGTATTAAATATTCCTATACTTTTACCCAATGACCAATGCCGCTGCGGGCTTAATCAATAAATAAAAAAAATATAATATTCTATATTTTTTAAAACATGCTATTGTGAAAACACAGTTTATGATCTATTAGGTATAAGTACCGTAAATACCAACTATATATTTATTGATTTTTAACATGCTACAACTGTCACAGATTATTAGAAAATAATATAATTTGTGGTGAAATTATTAATTACTCAATTGGTTGACTTAATATTTAATTAAAATAGGTAGGTCATCAAAATATTATTCTGAGTAAATGCTTAATCAAAGGACAAAGACCATTATTATTTCAAAAATAAATTTTTTTATTTTTAAAAACATTTTATACTTATTGCTGGTAGAATATTGTATTCAACATGAATGTATTGCTAGTTGGCAAATTGAAGATTTTTCTTTTAAAATAAATAACAGATAATAGTATAATGCTATATGTCCTTATGTCTATATATTAAACATACTAAATAAATAATCTTAAAAGTTTTTGTACATGGTTATAAAAAATAAAACAATAAATCAATGAACATTGACATATACATTGTATACCTACTAAATATTTGTATAGAGAAATCAAAAATTTTTATTATTGGGTGTCATTTGTTAATTATTTGATGGCACAGAAAATAAAAACATTTTTTTTTTTTATCGTACCTTCCTGAAATATTGGTCATTTGATTTTAATTTTTAACCGTATTAAGGATGAATGTTTTAAAAAGCTTGATCTTTTTTAGACAAAAAATAGGTACGCATACTAAAAATAAGTTTATATTTTAACATTTTGTTAATTCAGATATCTACTAATAAAAAAAAAAAAACAGTTGATGAACTGTAAAAAATGTATAAAAGTAAAAACAAAAATTGATATTTAATTTAATTCAAAAGAATGTAAAGAGTCTTTCATACGGTTCAAACTAAGCAGTATAGAATGAATAACATTTGGAGCGATACATTTTATGTCAGAGAGATCTTTTTCAGCTTCGTGTACAGCTGGTCCCACTTTTGAAATAACCCACTCTGCTAGAACGGTGTCAGTTTTCAAACGGTTTTGCAACGCCACCAGACTTTGAAGACGTTTCGTTCGTTGGGCGACCTTTGTTCTCAACTCGTCCAGTCTATCCTTAAACTTTTCAACAGGTTTTTCTACATTTACGATTAATGTTTCTGCCAGATTGGGTTCTAGACGATCGATGTTATCCAAGCCTTTTTTCAAGTAGGTTAAATACAACTTGCACAGCCGTTGACGATACACTTCGACTTCTTCATCGGTTTTGCAGTGTAACTTTGTTTTACGGTACATACCGTCAATGATAACGCGAATCGACGTGTCCATTATGTCCGCTATGGAACCGATAATAATGACGTGTGAGAAACCAAAAACCTTATAAGTGTTCTCAGACTCTTTCAGACGCTTAGCAAATTCTTCGCAAACGTTGTCGTCCTCCATTTCGTTGTGGTCCATATTGGTCAGAGAAAAAATAGTTATTGCAGTAAAATACTTATATAAAAAAAAAAGTGTACAAGAGAAAAATAAGCTCAAGTCAACAGTCAAAAATACAGTACTAACGAGCGAAAACCACAAATGGCACGCACAACTTTAAACTTATTTAAAATAATAAAATTTCAAACTTCGTTAATTCAAAAACGCGGACGCCGTGGCCCATTGGTTATCAGTAATCAATGATCCATAGTCTTCTTATCGTTCTATACCATGGTTACCAACTGTCCTGGTAAATAATTATTTCCGTTATAAGCGTGTGGCTACTAATTATTGCCGCTACAAATTTCAAATTACAGTCTACATCGTCACTCGTAGAAACTAGACTGTTGTATAGTCCGTAGTGATGGGATCGACCCATTGCCTATAGTGTAGACTGTAGAATAATAGAGTTATCTTCTCTACATTGTAGACTGTGGATCGGACCAATTATGGACCTTTCAGAGTACATCAAGATCATGGTTAGTAATTTATAGCCGATACCATGATTACGATGGCCAATCAGAATAGTAGAATATAATATATAATACCATATGTCCATCTAACTATAAAACGCACCACACACGAGAAAAATAAAGCTGTGAACCCAACTTTTAAGCCGGTCGCTGTTTCTCTATTCTACTATTTTAGACTAACGTCCAGTATAGGTAGCAGTGTTGAGTAAGCTACTTTTAAAAAGTAATTAAGTTACTTTACTCGTTACGAAGAGATAAATGTAATTAAGCTACTTTACTCGTTACTCAAATAAAATTGTCATTAAATTACTTTACTTTTCAAATAGAAAAGCAACTCATTACTTTCTCGTTAGAAAAATAAATTTTTTTTTTAAATTTCTTGGTAATAATCTTCTGCGGGCAAATTGAACAAGCAAATTCTTTATGAAACCTGTATAGTTAATAGGACCATATAAAATGTAGTCTTCCATACAAGCTATATTCATAGGAAACCTATTTAAAGGAACAATAAATTTAATTAACTGTTCTTGTGACTTACAGTGCAATTAGACATTTCAAATATCAAAACCATTGAAAACTGAATCGTGCCAAATTAAAATTAAATATAAATATATATTAGATTGGTAAACATAATAATACCCTCACGTATGTATTTTTTTCAATTCGTAATAGGTACTTAAGAGGATGTCAGCGCACTATTCGTTTTCTCTCTCTGGCCCACGCGCAACATAGGCAAAACGCGTTTACGCAAAATCATTTTTTCTGCGTCTAAGTAATCTTAGAGTAGTCACCTATTACAAAAAAAATAGAGAATAATATTTTTGAGGGAATGACATATCGATTTTATATTTTATTATTATTTGACTTTGTATTCCACTTTCAAAATAAATAAAAAAATGTTGTAAATTTAAATTGATTTGAGACAATATTTAGACAAATCGATTTGTCATTCCCTCAAAAGTATTATTCTCTACCTTTTTTGTAATAGGTGACTTTACTCTAAGATTACTTAAACGCATAGAAAAAATAATTTTGCGTAAATGCGTTTTGCCTATGTTGCGCGTGGGCCAGAGAGAGAAAACTAATGGTGCACTGACATCCTCTTAATAATTCGAAACTGTAACATGTTATTCTATAGAAATTGCTTTTCAAAAGTAACTTCGATTACAATTTCGTTACTTGGAAATAATTCTAACGAAATTACGTAACACGTTACAAGCAAAGTAACGACGTTACAGTAATGCGTTACTTTCGTTACGTTATTACCTAACACTGATACCTACGTAGTTTCCACATTCTAAAATACTAATAGTGCAAGGTACACTTCTAAATGTTTTAGATTATTGATGTCTAATAGAATTTTGAAGTTCAAAGTTTGAACTCACAGCTCCCAGTTTATGGTTCATGAAACCAATATTTAACCAGAAGCATTTAAAACTATTCAATTTGAGAAATTCTAAACATGTAAATTCAGATGGTTTTCACAATAAGAAATTGCAACATCATAATCAGGATTCAGGACTTGTTGTATTTGTATATTCTTTAATTATGGCTATAGAAGTATAAAATATTCAAAGATATAATTTTGGTTTGATACATAACAACTTTAACACAACAATGTATACTGCATATTTTTCCATTTTGTAAGGTTAACACATATTTGACAATCTATTGTCATTTTTAGTATATTTATGAGTTTTCTGTTTTATTTTAAAGGTGTGTTTACACGTGCATGTTTGTTGTGGCACCAACTCGCCAGCAATGTTGGAATTTTCCAACTTTTATTTTCATTTTCGCGCCAGAACATATTTACACCCCACTGGCGCCTCAACTTGCATGGGTAAACATGCACGTGTAAACCTAGCATAACTAAATAGTAAATACACATTATGGTTGTTTAAGGTGTAAGTTAGGTATTTTAAGTTTTTTTTATTGTTAAGAGTTGATCATCATAATATAATTTTACATGAAGTACGAGTCATTGCATTAAGTTTTGTTTGTTTTATAAGCGCTTTGGGAATTAAGGTAGGCAAATAAAGGCAATATTTGGTTTGGTTTTCAAAATCATCAATAAAATCATCAATTTATAATTTAAAAACAAAAGATTTTTTAATGCTGTTTCAAAAAAAAAAAAAAATGTTAGTTGCATATATTTAGTTAATATATCATATATCCAACAATTAGCGTGTAATAAGTCTCGAACCCTAATTATAAGAAAGCTTACGTGACAATGTAAATAAAAATATAGACATTAAATGTTTTGGTATTTGTGTGATTCAAAATATAGTTACTAAGCAATCAAGTCCCTATAAATATTTATTTTCATAAAACTATTTTTGATGTTTGAATACAATGTTTGCATTGCCAGTCTTGCTAAGAATTGAATAATTGTGTTACTTTTTATGAATATAATTTAAACTTGTATAATATGTGTTATCTAATTAGTAACGAATATATTTCATGAGACAATCGATTTTGAATAATAAGAATTATCCAAAAAATGACACATGCTTCCATATTATAATAACATTAAAAACACAAATAATATTTTAGAAAATTTATTAGAATTAAATTGTAATTAAAGTAGAAACTTTATGTTAGAAACTTTTTAGTAATATAAAAATTAGGTGTGTTTAAGCATAATGGAAAAAAAAAAACAATCAAGCATTATTATCCTTTGAGTGACGACATACCAGCTCTCATTATTTCATCAACAAGCAACAAATTGCTAGCGATAATAGTACTAAAAAATTATAACAAAATAAATATAAATTAGAAATTAGATAAAATTAAACCATATTTAAAATATTATTATGATCTTACCAAGAATTCAGGATTTGTTTTTTAACGCAATAATTATCAAATATTCCAGCATCAACTGGTTGAAGAACTTCACCGCTATCAACATTCACTCCTACTGGACCAACATTTTCTCTACACTCTTCTTGTAATTTAACTATCATATCTTGAGCATCAAAACCACTATTGGTTGCTAAAATATATAAATCATTTAAAGTTAAGGTAAAACAACTTATCAACATTGTATAATTCAAGTTTAGTAAATCTAAACTTACAAATGGTTTTGGGTATGATTAACAAGGCTTCAGCGTATGCTTGAATTCCCAAACGGCTTTTTCCTTTAATTTCATCTTTATACTTTTGAAGTTCTTGCCAAGCATATATTTCAAAAGCACCAGCACCTGGTACTACAGCACCTGCAATTTAAATTTAATAATTTTGAATAACTATCACAATAATTTAAATAATTATAACAGCAGCAAATCTTAAATGAGAGGGTGGGAGGTTTTAGAAATAGATATTAATTACATGTCTACTAGGTTTTATTAAAAAAAATATTTAAGTTTAATTACAGTATTATTTCAAAGTACATATTATAGATTAAAAAAAAGCGAGCTCACCATTATACTCTGGGGAAGTAAAACTTCTTTCATAACTTATGAATCATAAGTATTGGGGCCCATGAAATTATAAGTGAATTAGGGAGAGAGTGAGAAAAATCAATACAATAAAAATAAACGTGTATGACTTGCAAAATAAATAAATAAATAAATGTGTTGTTTCATTTTTCGTTACAATTTTTTTTCCACCCACACCTCAAGAAAGAAGTTTTACTTCAAAAATATAAATATCTGTAGTTAATTTATATTATGTACATAATTTTAATTATTTAAAAACAAGCAAACAAACAAACAAAAATATGGAGTAGATGTACCCTGTTATTGCACTGCTGAAACTCAGCGACAACTTTTGTTAAGAATTTATAAATACAAGATATTTTTGAACCAAAATATAATAATCACAACAGATTTTATGGAATTGTATAATAGTAAAATGCCAAGATCAGTGGCACGGCGAGCATATTTCAAACCCTAAGCAAAAGTATTTAAACAATGACCCACACATCCATCTACTACATAATATATGATTTAAAGCTTTATGCTATTTAGAATTTTTGTTATAAGACATCATCAATTATTTAGTATGAAAAAAAAAAATAATTGCCTTGTGTTAAACATTTGCATTAGGTGTAAACGGTGTAAGGGTGTAACGGTATAAAGGAATTCAACATTTCTTTTTGTTTGAAAAAAAAACATTAGTACCTATATATTTTACATTTTTAGAATGAACAAATATAAATATGATGAGAACAAATATAAATAAATTAAAAATATTCTTGCTAAATAAGTGAGACTCAGCTTGCTTAGTGCATTGGCAAATTTTTTTTTTAGTATTTAATAGAAAAATAATAGTTTGTAAATGATTAAAAAATAAGTATTGTTGTGTCATAATTCACAAAATATTCCAAGATATGCTAAAATAATATATAATTCCTAACCCCAAAAATATTTTCAAACATTGAAAAAAAAAAAAAACTTTCTCTAAACTGTTTTAAATGTATTGTCAACTTATAAAACAACATACACTCAGTAATTAAATGTAAAAATATAAAAATCTGGAAACAATAGAATTTTTTTTTATGTAAATTCAAAATTGGACTAGTTCAATATCTCACTAAAAATAACAAGGCGTTTGTTTTTATTATTAATTTTCAACATCTCCTCCCTTTAATAATTCATAAATATGCCACAAATTATAAAAAAAGAAATAGTAATAATCACCATCGTCAATGGAATTCTTGATTGCTCTTAAACCGTCATGAATAGCATCTTTGATCTGAGCTAATGTGTATTTATTAGGAGCTTTTATTAATATGGTAACACTAAGAGGATTTTTGCAATCTTCAACAAATGTGTACTTATTTTCACCCTAAATATAATCATTAATGATAATTAAATTAATTTTAAATTTAAGACTATGTAATAACTTAAACAACAAAAAATCACATACCAATACATATTCATAAACAGAGCCTGCATAACCAAGCACATCTTCAGTTAAATCATCAACACTATTGACAGCAGATCCACCACATGCTAATGACAGACGTTCCATATTACGCCTCTTGGCACGCCTTAAACCAATTATACCTTCCTTTGCCAACATGTCCAGAGAATATGGATCAATACCCTACAATTAAAATAATTATAGACAAATTAATTTAAGGTAGACTAACATATGCTGGACAAATTAATTAAATTCAACTCATATATTACCTTTTGATTTATGACAACAAACGATTTACCAGATCCAGGAGGACAGACTTTCCGTTTTAACTCAATAACTTTTTTCACTCTTTGTTCAATGAAATCACGTTCTGCTATTGCCAATTTTTCTCTCTCTTCGGCAGTTTTATAAAAGAACCCAGAATTTACTTCACTGAATAAGAATAAGAATATTTATAGAAAATTGTTCATGTTATTAATAATAATGATTTTTTTATTACCTTTTCTCATATTCCATGCTAACATTACAAGTCAATATGAAAGCGTTCTCAACTTTTCTTGGCATGTCTGGATGTCTTGAACCGTGATCAAGAACAAGACCTATGACAAATTAATTTTATTAGGTTCATATTTATAATATAAATTTTATTTGAGTAAAAACAAATTAACCTCTAACAAGAGTTGTTGCAGTAGATGTCTTATGTTGCATCTCCATTAATTCGACCATGTGTAAATCTATTCCATCTTCACGTTGCACATTTAATACAGCATCAACACATATATCTGCCATTTGATCAGCTAATTTTCTATCAACTTTAGTACGAAGAGAAGTAGTAGCTACATCATACAACCTTTGACGATCTGGTTTTCCTTCAACTTTAATTTTCTCTAAAAGTTCTAATGCCTTATCTCTGGCTTTAATCATGCCTTCTGTCAACACTCTAGGATGTACACCCTAACATAAAAGTTAAATTATTTAACATTTTTTATATTATACACTTTTAATATATACCTCTGAGATTAAGTTTTCAGCTTGTTTCAGAAGTTCACCAATAATGAGAACAGTTGAAGTTGTACCATCACCAGTAGCATCATCCATGGCGGTAGAAGCTCTGGCAATAAGACTAGCTGTTGGGTGTTGAATTTGCTAAGGTACCAATAAATACGTCATGTTTTAAAAACAATTTTAAAATTGATACAACTAAGGTCAATATTCTAGTAGGGTTACAACTCAAAACAAAATGTTGCACTTTAAAGAATGTATATAGATATAATAATATTCACGACCACGTCTCATATATTATATGAAATGGGTGTGAATTTGCTTAGGCCGGTGACATGTATGAGACATGCTAAATTTTATATATATGAAATATATGTATATATATTTGTCAATACGGGATTTAAAGACAGATTTTAAGAGATTTCTGAAGTAGGTATTTATTTTAATAGTTGGTTCATAGATACGTATTAATGAGTGTAACTTAGATTGACCAAAATTATTTATATTACCATTTCGTGTAAGAGCACATTTCCATCTTTAGTAATTTTTATTTCTCCAGCTCCAGAGACTAACCTATAAACAAATAATAATAAAAATGTAATTGTAGTTTAAATACAAATATTAATAAATCGACAAATCCAATTCTTTAGATATAATTATTAATTTTTAATCATTATTTACATTTTATCCATATAATACATTATGTAGTGCTTCAGCTCCTATAACAACGATAGACGTCGATAGTACCATACATTTAAAGTAAACATAATATTTGTTGTATATAATTGTAAAATCTAAAGTGCTCACATTTTCATTGTTCCTTTGGGTCCCAAATTGGTTTTCATCACATCCTGTATGCCTCTTGCAGCCGAAATGTTCACCGCCAACGCTTGAGCGGCACGAGCGAATTCCGCTTTAGGATTTAACAGACTTATAGCGGACATGGCGAATTTTCAAAAATGATCGCGAACAGTAATATTGTATAGCTCGATAATTTCCTTTCTTTCGGTATTTTGAGAATTTTTAAACTCGTGTTTTGTAGGTTGATCAATTTGATCGACTCATGGACTGGAACACCTGAAGTCCTGAACACGGCGCTACCCACTATAAAACCCGGTTGTTCAGCCGGAACAAACGTTGCTAACATCAGTTCACAAAGAGCTTGTAAGTTTCACTGTGAACAATGGATATATATCCATCTTGACAAAAAACATCAGCTGCTGTAATATCATTGTCCTATTGTGCATATTATTATTTGATAAAAACACAATAATAGGTTGATGATTGTTTTTTGTGTTTACTATTTTAGTTTTTTACCACATATATATAGTATATACGTATAACCACAGAATAATTATAACTGTGTTTTTTACTGATTACCACGATTTTAGATAAGATTATCATTTATCCATAATCGTACTGCTTGCAAATAAAGTTATTGTCCACCACTCCTAGGGCATAGACATTAGACAATAGACCAATAGACTATACTATATACTATAGTAGGTAATAATGTTTATAGTTCGCAATATTGTATGACTAATGAGCATGACTATAAATTACGTATAGACGAAAAATAGAAAGGAAAAATTGAAATTATTGGCAAGTATAAAAAAGAAAATTCATTATATATTTATATTACATATTTGCGTTACATTATAATACCACTTGCGCTTAAATTAGTAATTTTTTAAAAGAAAACTTTGTCAAGTAATTATTATATCAGTGGTCGAATCAATATCAATTTTAATGAATATGTCTCCTCTCAAAAGAGAATACTTGGTGAGTTTATAGACAAAGACACTTGTATAATGTGTCCAAAATAAATTTGTCACTTAATGTTTTACAGCCGCCCCCACTGTCACCAAGTCCTGTTTTGGATATAAGCGATGATGAGTTGGTTACAATATCTGTACGTGATTTAAACCGTCAACTGAAGATGCGTGGATTGACTAGAGATCAGATAGTACGCATGAAACAGCGCAGACGAACATTGAAAAATCGGGGATATGCTGCTAGGTATTGTTATTATTTAAACCTTTGTATGATATATCTTCATTTCATCCTTTTTTGAAAAATTAAAGAAATTCTTTTTTAGTTCATCTGCTTGATGTTTCTAGATTTTACATTTCACTATTATTTGTAAAATTAATTTAAAGTTGTCACACACTAAAACTAAGCTTCCATGACTGATATTTCTTACTTTTTGCTTAAAAATTATTTCTTATGTATTCCAGTTGCCGCATCAAGAGAATCGAACAAAAAGATGAATTAGAAACAGAGAAATCTCAAGAATATCAAGAGCTAGATGATCTGCAACATTCAAATAATATGATTAGATCTGAAGTTGAAAATACAGTCAGACAATATGAAATGCTAAAAAGGTTTGCTGCAACTAATAAAGTTATGTTACCTCTAGAACTTCAATCGTTATAACTGACTTAATTTATAACTTGAGTATTAATGTGGGCCAAACAGTATTCTAAATTTCTAACTTAAATAACTTTTATATAGAAGAATTATAAAAAATATATTATTTTTGTTTGAAATTTTAATTGAAAATAATAGTTACTTTACGAGATAAATAACAATTTTCATTTCAGATAAATGTATTTATTTAAATTTTAAACTAGGTATTTGGGAGCATATTATATTTGTATGGTATTTATCAGTATATTATTTTAATAGTTTAAATATAGAATTAAAAATCTTGTTTTGTTATTAATATTGAACATTCAAACAGACATTTATTTTATAGGTAAATATTAACTATTAAGTAAACACAAACTAGGGTATTATATAATGTATTTTCTAAATATATTTTTTTAGTATACATTTCATGTTATGTTCCTTCAATTATTTTGTATTCTATTCAATGGTATCGAGTTGTGTAAGAATATATTTATATTTTTTATTTTAAATTAGATTTTACATCTGTGGTTTGATTATAAATTGGTAATATATTTATTATAAATTATTTGTTTTTTAGGCTATTCTGATATTATATTTTTATGTCTATCTATTACTAGAGGAAAATGTGTTTGGATTTTATAATACACAATCTGATTGTGTTTTATGTACATCTAGAATATGATGTTCAATGTTAATTTTCATCCAGTATTTATAAACATTCACATTGGTATATTGTGATTATCATAAAATTAAATAATTTATAAACCAATAAAAAAATTCTTTTGCTCGAGCGAGTTTTGTAACTAAACTATATGCAAAATATTATTTTGGTTTGAGTACATGGGTTCCTTAGTTGGTCCACCTTATAACAACTTGAATTTTGAAGGTATACTTCATGTTTCCTTTTTACATTGTTGTGGACAGCAAAAAAATATAGGACAGTTATATATTGTAGGCATAGACGCGTGGAAACTTCATTCAGAGTGAGAGGGAAAGCGATTCAAAAAATTGGAACCTTCTGTCTAAACAAAAAATGCCGTACTATAATCGCAAATTATTGACATTTAAAACATGATTTAATTTGATTAAGAAAATAAAATTGCATTTTGAACTTGTCTATTTCTATCTTTCTGGGTAATTTTTTTAAATTTAATAACTATTCTGTTCTTTAAACAAAGACCCTTCAGGAGGATGACTGGGTATAAATGGCCCTTTATTGGAGTCGTGGAGTATGCAGTATCCTGTTCTAGGTTAGGTCAGGTTATCAATCTATCCTACTCCGTATCCCCGTCTGTTCATCTGTGATTTTATAGTAAATCCAGTTTTAATATTAAAAAGAACATTCATAGTTCTAATAGTGTTTTCATTTTTTCAAATGTTTATGTGAGCAATAGGTTCAAAGTTTAGGATTAAGTAAGAAGTATAATATCTAATCCAGTTACATCGAACTCAGATATGGCGATTCACAGTCATCGATTTTATTCAACATAGTATTGGAAAAGATTATTAGAGAAATGAATCTTGAACCACAGGGGGTATTAGATTACAAGATATGGTCATAAGTGTTCTAGTCTACACAGACGATATTTTTTTTATTTATTTATATATATATTCAACGGACGATAAGTCCTTTAACAGAAAAGATAAAAATGTACAATAATACAACAGACTAAAGAGAAATTTCATAAAAATATAAAACAGAATAGAACAAAGTAAAAATAATTAGGATAGTTTTCCAAAACATTAATAATAATTAAAACAACAATAAAAGTAATAGGTAAATGAACAGTAAGTAAAAATATTAATACAGTATAAAAATCGATCCAAGATTAGAGATGATTCATCTATTTAAATTATTATTATTAAGTATATTTAACGTATTAGCTTTGAAGGTATAACGAGACATAT
>NC_042494.1:93277957-93289199 GCF_005508785.2 Acyrthosiphon pisum | reverse complement strand
GACATGGGCTATTCTTTTTAAAAACTTAAATTGGACATTATCTAAATCAATATTTTATGTTGAGTAGTCACTTGACTAGATAAGTGAACCAAATTCAAGAACTGATCTAACCAATGAGTAATAAAGAGTTTTAAGGCAAGTAATATTTTTAAAATTATTTGTATTTCTGTTAATGAAGCCAAGCATCTTATATGATTTATTAACCATTACTTTATGGTTAGTTTTAAAGCTAAGATTTTTTTCGAAATATATTCCCAAATCTTTAATGGAGTTTACATTTGTAAGTGGAAAATCATTGATTTTATATTGAAAACTAAAGGAATTAATTTTACGAGTGAAGGATATTACTTGACATTTTTTTATATTAAGAGGAAGATGATTTTTTTCACTCCAAAGGTAAAGTTTATTTAAATTGGTTTGTAACCTATGTTGATCATCAACCGATTTGATTTTACAAAATATTTTCGCATCATCAGCAAAAAGGAGAATTTTAATAGACGGTTCGAGAACTAATGTTAAATCATTTATAAATATCAAAAATAATAAAGGATTTCATGATATTGATGGAGGAATCCTAAAATAGATTGAAGATATTATTTAATAGACTCAATAAATCAACAATAAGAATTGGACTACATGTGAACAAAGAAAAAACTGTATATGATATTGAGTAATCATATTATTCTTTGTCAGTCGACAATAATAGATCAGTTTGAATTCAAATATCTTGGTACTATTTTAAATAGAAAAAGTTGAAGAATTCAAGCGGGAAATAAATGCTAGGTACTAACAGTTTCTAAATTTACAAATATTATCACAAAGAATGAAAAAAAAACAGCTAAATACATCACTGATATGACCGGTTATCCCATATAAATCTGAAAATTGACAACTTGGGAAAAAAGATGAAAATCTGATAATGAATTTTGAAAGAAAAGAATGTTCCTATAGTGGAGAATCTAAGGCCCTGTCAAGGGTAATAATGGAGGCAAAAAGAGAATGTAGAGGTAGAAACGTTATATAGTGATGTAGGCGCTTGAATAACCAATTACCAAAATACATTGCTACTTACAGTGATAGAACAAAATCTTCTTGGTTGAGGAAGACCAAGGATGTGCTGGGAAGATGTTAGTAAAAAGGATGTTGAACTATTGGGAGGTGGCTCTGGAGGTTGTTCGCGATGGAAAGGGGCTTGGATGCGAGATGGGATAGTCTTAAGGGCCAAATGAATGCAAATAAGAAATTTATGAGAACTGAAAACTATGTTTAAAGGTTAATAATTAAGATTTTGATATATTATATACATACTTTATGTTTACTTAGTTAATATTGACACTTATTTTCAAACAATATTAATTTTGATATGAAACATAATAAATGTATTGTCAAAAGAAAGAAAAATACAAAATTTCATAAAATATAGTTTTATTCAAAATAAAATAATGTATGAATAAAAAAAGACAATTTACAAAATAAAATCTAAGAGTATAAAAATTTAATATTGTCTGAGATTTCTTGTATTCTTATTCGCATGGTAGCAATGATCTGAAAAATAAAAAAATAAAATTGTATTAAAAAAGGTGGGTAAGTGGATGTTGCTCTGCTGTACAGTAGTATACAAGTGGGTCACTGTATAATGGATAGTATTAAATTTGAATTCAGTGATATAATATCACTGTATAAGAAAAACGATTCTGAGCGGAGACGGTATGTCAGTCTAGGTATAAGATATATTATATACTTATCTATGGTATTAAAAAAAAAATTGACCAATAATAGGTGTCTATAATAAATTCCAAATTAATCTTATCACAATATCCATTAGGTACTTATAACGCGTTAGAATACTTTAGAAGTTTCAAGTACCCACAAATAATATTATACTATCACAAAAAAATAACAAAAATAGTTATTCTAGGTTTTTTAATATGTAATTTCGTCCAAATATGAACTTAAAATGACTATAAAAATAAACTGTGATTATGTATTTTTTAGATGTTTTGGTAACAGAATTAACTACTTACATGGAATCTTGTTTTAAATTTTCAATCCTTAGATATAAAAATTGAACATTTTATGAATTTTTAACTACAAAATAGTTATTCCGTTTTAAATTTGATACATTTTGTCAAAATTCTATCTTTAAATCCTTATAAAAAAAATTGTGCCTATGTATTTTTAATATTTTTCAACTACTACTTTAACAATATATCAGGAGACTTGTATTAAATTTTTACACTTTTTGACCCAACAAATACAACTTTATTGATATTTATAGATAAAAAAACTAAAAAAATTGAAAACTTACAATGTCCGTAAACAGCTCAAAGAGTCAAATTATTTTCAAAATTTTATTGTGTATAAAAAATGCTAATATAAACACTCAGTCAAAATTTTATGTACCTACGGTCATTTGTTTAAGAGTTGCACTAAAAACCAAAATCGATTTTCTCGAAAACAGATTTTTTTCATAAAAATTCCCGTTTTTCCTTAATTATTTTTTGTTTTTCACGTCGCTTTTGAAAACTACTGGGACTTTTGACCCCCCAAAGTACCAACTAGATTCACTTTCCTTTCAGAAAAGATACCGTTGAAGAAAATCCAAGCATTTTTATTGTCCCAAAAGGTGATGACAGACACAAAAAAAAATTTAAAAATTAAAAAAAAAAAACACACATCATTGTAAAATCAATACATTCATTGTTCCTCTCAGAATCTAAAATTGAATAATATTTCTGGATTCTTGTAAGTAATGTTTAATGTCAAAACTCGTGAAGGAAAATGGGGAGTGATCAAAAAACTATAAATCCGTCAGGTTATTGTAACGTCAATAAAAATAAGTGATGAAACTTTTGTTTGTATAGATTTTATAGGTTAATACGAGGGAAATTTGAAATAGAAGAAAAGTTAGAGTAGAGGTAGGTACACATTATGTGTGGAATGTGAATATAATCATAAGTTCTTATTACTGAAGTATGAAAGATATTTATCAAATTAATATTTTTAAAAAAATGGAGTAATAGTTTTGCGGACAGTAATAAAAAATAATTGCAGTGTCTATAGTTTCTTTCTCCAGTAATTTCTTTCATATGAATTATTACTCTTTTAATAATTATTCATGTTACCATCTTGTAAATTGTCTGTATTTATTACATTAAATGTTTTCTGAAATCAAAGTTTATAAAGTTTTAAAAAATTATTACTTATATCTAATAACTATCTTATATTTTAAGATTTAAAAAAAATATGAAGTTTTATACACATTAATTTTAAATTAGTTATTGTGAAAATTAATTACAAAGAGGCAAGGGGGCCAGTGATATTATAATATATAAGTATATATTATTTTATTTTTAATGTTTTAAATTTTAATACTGAAATCATGGAAATTATAATAATTAATAAATAATGTTATATCACGAACCAGGATCCAGGAATATTGGTATATTTAGCTGGTATATTTATACACATGACAGGTCCATTTCTCTGACAGTATTATAAGAAACTAATCATCTAAAAATACAAATTTTTATGAGGGTTAAAATATTTAGGGGCGGTAAAATGATTTGGAATATATTTTAGACAGCTGGTTGGAATGACCAAAAAAACCTAATCGTACTAATTAGCCAACTTCAGACAAGAAACATTAAATGGGGTTTACATAATAGTCTTTCCTATTAACTGTACAGTTTTAACTGAACAAATAATTAATAATTTATCAATGATACTCGGTGATATAAAAAAATTTATATTGTTCAATTAACTTCTGTATAATGACAACAGACTTTTTGTTCAATGTTCAGATCAAATGCAGACAAAACAATTTGAATTCCAAAATCAAATATTATTTAAACATACTGATGTAAAAAATATACTAGATGTCTGGATACAAAGTATAACTTAGTAAACAAAGTAGTTACAAAGTACATGCTTTAGTAGTACAGACATTTTTGTTCCTTTCCCATATTGCAGAGGCGCCCGCAGAGGGGATTTTTTTAATGAAAAAATAAATCAGTGTATAATAATGTAAATATGCGACTACCTATGTATGTATAACATAAATTAAATTTTGCTCCCACTGAGCTGATTTTCTGCAGGTGCCCCTGCCATATTGTAATTTAAACGATTACGAATTCTCATTGTATAGTTGGTTTCAGTAAGTGTAAGATCACACATGTTTGGATTAGGTGAATTACTAATAAATTAATAAAAATGGATTTGTATGATTATTATAGTATTTAATATTAATAGATAATATATATCAAAAGAATGTTTAAAAATTATGGGGTCATGCAAAATACGTTTATAAAAGAAAAATACCAATAAAATGTATGATGTATTGATCAGGTGGCCAGTGTACAGTGATACTGATTAACTTAGTGAATGGATTCTGTTGTATGTCCACTGATTAAAAACAAGAGGGCAAGGTTGTTGTCCAGTATAGTAAGCAATACATTATTATCATCATTAAAATGTTTTCCATTGACTTGAGACAGGCAGTCTAAAGAAACAAAATAGATTTAACCATAATCAATTAAATTTATAATTAAATACTCAATAAGAACATATTCAATATATTTGTATTTCACTTGAGAGTTCTGATATCATAAAAAACAAATATTCAGTTGAACTTGGTACATTAAATTCTACATTTTCATTATCTTTTACAATGATTTTAATAGATTATATTATTGATATAGAGTAAATTTTTGTATATCTGTTAACTGAAAAATAAATTAACATTAATCCAATTGTAAATTTTATATACAATTTAAATTTTAAACAGACTATCAAATAATAATAATCATAATAATACAATTGACTCACAACAAGTCAAATTTGATAATAATTATAATTTGAAATAACTAATATTAAAATAATAGCAGTTCCTTCAAACGTTCAAAACATTTGGTTTTGCTTTGAATACAAATTTTTGTTTCATTCCACTTGACTTGAGAGCAATCAGGTAATAATAAAAAGTTATGAAATAATTTTATATAAAATTAAACTTATTGTATTACACTAGAAATGTTGGTTGTATAAGTTATAGTTTAGTAAAATTAATTGATTTTAACACATTCTTACATCAATGTATAAAAAATAAAGTATACAAATATTTTATTTAAAAACTAAACACATTTCATTATTTAAAATATACTTACATAATACTTACATAAAATAGACGAGAACCAAATAAACACATTATATGTAATGTTTAATGATGTTGTAAATCTAAGTATTATTCCATTTAAAGACAACACTACAATCAATCATACAATGATTAGATTATAAAAGCATAATTATAACCAAAAACAAACAATTTTTAAACGCTTTAATTAAAATATTTAAATTTTATTTTCACTCTATTCTTTCTGCAATAATTATTATCTTTATTAAACACCAATCTTATCTATTTAATTTAAATAATAAATTCAACGGCGTTATCACCAATTGTATATATTTTTATTTACATTACTCAAATATATAAATATATTTTACATTTTCTTAACTTTTTAAATAGAAAAAAACTTACCCAAAATAGTTATAGAATAACTTTAATTCTATAAAATGGTGGTTTATATTGTTATAACTAGTCTTCGGAATGTATCAATATATATTTTAGTCAGTGTTTACTTGTAAATATTAATAATTAAATATAATTTTTCTTTTATAAAATGAGGAAACAAATAATTGTTTAATTAAAATGTAGGATATATTTTATATCAATATACAATTTTTTACTATCAATAATATATTATAATATAATATATTGGATTTAATTGATTATCTTTTTTCTGACCCAATTACTGTTACTTATCAGTAAAAATAAGTTTTAATTTATTTAAATTATTTAGAAATAAATATACATGATAATTTATCCCCCATCAAATACTGATAGGTTCTTATTCTTATATACTTTTTTATTTAAATTATTATTTTGTAATCAATATTTTTTTATAAGAATTTATATTATTAGTATACTGCTTTTGAATAAAATATATTATATTATATAGTATCAGCATGTTATCTCCAACTAACACATAAACATTTTACGTTCAGAATAATCTATTATAATAATCTTTTATTTAAAATATAAGTAAAATGTAATATGTTATGTGTTAGTAAGAAGGAGACACCACGTGAACACAATATCCTATTAGTTATTATGAAAACCAGACATATTATAAATTTGATTTTTAACTTATAGCAGTATATTTTGGTTTTTATATCAAAATACAATGCATATACAGTTATTAAAGTTTAAAAGTGCAATAGTTATATTTTACTATTAAACACTTCATATATGTTGTACTGAAATTGTAACTTTTTTAAATTCTAGTAGTTCAGTATTTTAAAAATAAAATTGTGTATTAATTAATATTATATGTTAATATTAAATTATAATTTTATATAACACACATAATTATTTTATTATGGTTAAATTTCTTAACAAATAATAAAAATATGACTGTTTAATATTTTTCAGCACATAATCAATCCATAATTTGTTTTTGTCCTATGGTCCATTATTTTCCTCTTAATATATCCATTTGTAATCCATTATTTATGTAGGTTCAAAATAATCCATTTTAACTATAATGCTCCTCCCCGATAGTTCCTAGGTTCTGGATGTCCAAAGGAAAAGATGTTCCAAATCCAGATCCATCCAATAAATAATGAATATCCATCAATGTTAAAAAAATTCCATGTGTGTCAGTTTAAAAAAATTTATAAATCCTACGTTTGTGTCCTACATGAATAACGTGTTTCCTGGATGTCTTCGTTTTCAACAAAAGATCCAGGGTAGAGAGTCCGTTTGAGTATTGTTTTTAATTCATAAACTGATACATTGTACTTAACATCATCCATCTTTTTAAATATATTGTATAGTTATATTCCTACATGAATCATTGTCATGATAATTAGTATAAAAAGATGAATTTGGAATTTAAAGATCCAAAATCCAGTTATTACGCATAGAAGATTTCAAATGCGTGTTGTATGCGTTGTATTCCTAAGTAAGGTAGTTTCCTTCACATTTATCCCCTTTGCATCCGTCATATGAGGCAAAAGGAACTAATTCCATTTAATTCAGTAAATAACATAATATTAATGTTATTTTCCATTTAAGTAACGTCTTATTCTCCTTAAAATGAGTTTTTTTTAACTCATGGTAATGATCCACTTTGTTTCTCATGATAAAATAACATTTCATAATTTTAATCCATTTGAAGAGCATATATTTTCCAATTTGACGACAATAGGTGGCAAATAAAATCAATTATATATCCTTTGTAATTAATGCTATGTGTCCTTTATTTGTGTCAAATTTTCAATCCAGTTATAATCAGCTACAATATTAATGTAATAAAAAATGACAAAACACTTTTAACTTAGTTTAACCCTCGTATTAAAATTTATCAAAAAATGCTTCTAATAAAAAATAAAAAAAAAAAATAAGAAAAAAACACTATAATAATGGAATGAGGGTCAATTATGTATTGTAGCATGCTTTACCATTTGGTTATCCTCAATATTACGAACGGGAACGAGATCTTGAATAACTACGACTTTTTCTAACTGGTGAATATGTTGGTGTTCCACGATCTCTAGGTGAATAGCTAGCGGAGCGGCTACGACTGCGACTATTATAATCCCGACTGCGACGACTGCTTCCACCGCCATAATCATCTTTTACTCGAATATATGTTACTTCACCCTAGTCAAAAATAAAATTATCAACAATATTTATCTATGTACCGAAACAGATAAGATATTCTACAGAATAATTTTTTCATCTTCAACTAACTCATAAATATAATACTCTATTTATTTATTATTATAATAAAAAATTAAAAAATGTATTGTTTTATTTTTTTAACATGTTCACTGCGTAGAACACTATATGGCATAACTTGCCGCTTATTTTTCTATGCACTGTATTTCAGTCAGCTTTATGATTAAATAAATATTTTTTTATCAGTGCTAGTCTGTTCAAAATGAGACCGTACCTCGGTGGCCAACTTCTTCGCATGTGCTTGGCTTTGATCTAAAGCACTGGCCTCGTCCGTCAACCAAGTAGGAAAAGAATTTGACCGCCAGGGTCAAAAACTTATTGTAGACGAGGTACGTTCTTATTTTGAATAGAGTATTCTTATAAATATTTTGTAAAATGTGTGCAAATCGTATGTTGATAATTTTATTTTAAGTCGATTGTCACCGTAAAAAAAAAATTAAGATTTTCTGCATATTTTAGAGTACTGAAGTGAAAATATATCCTCCATCGCTGTCAGTTAAAATTAAAAAAAAAGTAAATTCAAACATTTATGATCCGCAGCGAACATGTTAAAGTATAAATCATAATCATAGTCTTAGAATATTATACTTCAATAGTTTTACATGTTTGACGTACCAAATACAAAATAATAGTTGGAGCAATAATTATTAAACAAACCTCGTGAGACCTGAATCTCGAGTCATCAAGCTTACGAACAGCATATTTCATATCGTCATAACGTAAAAACTCAACTACGCCAGATCCATCTTTGTATACATCTGCATAACACACATCTCCTGCTTCACGCATATGATCTTTTAAATCTTGCCAACTTCCTGACGCTGGTAATCCTAAAATGTTTAGATAATATTATATTATGAAATTAATAAATAATATAATTCAGGTTGTTTTGTAATAAAATTTATGTTAATGGTTCAATAAAATGTGTAATGTACCGATCATGGGCCACTGAATCATGTTTAAGGGACCACTATTAATAGTACCTAACATTAATAAATTTTTAGTATTCATGTAACACTGCAATAATGTTATAAAAGTACTAACAAATCCAAAGAAAATTAATAAAGGTTTGAAGTTTTATTTTGAAAAAAAAGTAACAAATTGAAACTAGCTGTAATTAAGGAACATTTGACAATAATATTTAAAGGTTTTTTTTTTTTAATTTTCAATATATTTTGAGTAATTTAATAACATTATAATTTCAAAGACTAACTTGCATAATAAATCAAAATTAAATACTTACCAGTAACAAGTACTCTATACTGAGAACGCCTCGCTGGTGGACCTCTGCTTCTTCCGCTTCCACCACTAGCACCTCCTCTATTATAACTTCCACCACCACTACTACTGCCACCACCTCCGCCACTTCTATGTGGACCATTTCCACGTGGAAACTCTACACGTAATCTGTAGCCATCATAATCATAACCATCTCTAGCATGAACTGCATCTTCTGCATCTCTAATTAAAAATGTTTATTTATCACTAAGAACAATCAACAATCATCAAAATAATAATATGTATAATATAAGTCTTTACAATTTATTTTTCAATAGGTAAACCTTATATTAAGTATATAATAGTTATTATCACCCATAAGGTAGCACAAAACCAAACATTGGTAGTACCTACTATAATATTATGTACGATTATGTATCTATACCGTACCATATAAGAATATACCAGAACTAACTGTGCACCATAATAGCAGTTTGTAGGACATTTTTCACCCCATGTAATAAAAATTAATTCCTAACTTATCCACAAATTTTCAATAGTAATTAGAGTAAGTTGTTTAGTCAAAAAGGTAAGGAGGGTAAGGTAGGATTATGTAATGAGTTAAGAAGGCGCTACACAGACATTTGTTGTCTCCGTATTTCAAATGTGTAACATAACAAATTGACGCTCAGCGGATCACGTTTAGCTTTGTTGATATTAAAGTGAATCAACATATTATGAAACTTGATGGTAAGAACATTATCAGTGTTTGTATGTGGGTTTTGAATCATAGTAGTTCTTTAGCAAGTTTTATTTATACAAATATAAATTTAATGTAGATTAAAAATACTCATATCTTACTTAAAAACTAAACTATTGTAAAAAAACCCACACATAAACACATAATGTTCTTACCACTAAGTTTCGTAATTCGTTCGATTCACTAAAATTTTTAAACTAACAAAGCTAATCGTGATCTGCTGAGTGTAAATTTGCTTTGTTACGGAAACATTAGATATTTTTTATACAAAAATAAAAGGTTGGTATCAATACTATTGAATCCCCTGACACCCATAATACCACAAAAAATTAGCTCATGGTTTTTTGAAAATAATAGGCATCTACATACGAGATTGAATAACAATAAGTAGGTAGATAAGCTATATTATACTTATGCTTTAGCTTACTAATTGTTTCATAAATTAAATAAAAAAATAATTTTTATGGACAATTTTTAGACTTAATTATTGTACCTATTTCATTTGAAATCCAAAGCATTATGAAATCACCTACCAACTATAATATACTTAATGCAATTATTAAAAATCGAGAACATGAAAAGTAGTAACATAGTTACTAGGTTAATAGGTTTGTTTTTTCGAATTTAATAGAAAAGGAAATACGCCATCGTTCTTACATAATAGGTAATAAAAACATAGGCACATGATATTATCAATAAACTCAAAAGTAAAATAAACATTCGTTGGATGAAATATATTACCTAGGGTCGTCGAACTCGACAAAGGCAAACGGCGGTCCTCTCTGATTTTTCAAATCGACAAACAACACTTTACCGAATTTGTAGAACAAATCTTGTATGTCTTTCGTGCGTATGTCGGGCGGCAGGTTTCCCACGTAAATTCTACAGTCGTTGTTGGACATTTTCCCGATCGAGCTGAGGTAGTGGGTGACAAACGTGTATGTATCACTTGTACGATTTGTCGGATAAAATTAATCGTTTCGGTATCGGGCGAACGAGTTGGAATGTAAAAGTGTATTGAAAACGACTAAAATAATAATTATTATGACGCCTGTCTGAAGACGATAGTGGATATCGACACTTGACGGCGGTTCGGCACTGCGGCAGTCGGCGATGCGAAAGTGATGGCGCGCGGTGCGCTGCGCTTGATAGTCGATAGAGATAATGTCGAAAAAGCAAGTCTGACTAAATGTGAAACGGGCGAATTTCCCGAAAACTGTTACATAGCAACAACGGCAACATTCACTGAGGCTCGTCAAACATGACAGTCCCAAACACAATATACGCGCACGACAGACGATTTTTTTATAATATTATTATACACACAGACTACGGTTTTAATTGTTACGTTCGAAAAGTCAATAATAATATTCATCGATCGTCGACGATGTTTGTTCAACATCGATGTTTACGGTGATGATATGGCGCGGACTGTGCCCCCGCGTAATCGCGTTCGATATTTTAAT
>NC_042494.1:93277653-93277857 GCF_005508785.2 Acyrthosiphon pisum | reverse complement strand
CGCTGAACGCTCAGATTATATTATAATATGGCCGGTATAATACCCATTGATTTTTTTATGTTCTAGGAATAATAACATAATTGAAATCATTGTTTTAACTTTGGAATGTAGATAATAATGCGTCATCTTTGTTTAATCAATAAGCCTGAATGTAACACCGTAGAGCACGACATGATACGTGTATTACGTGTTATAATAATTTAC
>NC_042494.1:93259042-93277553 GCF_005508785.2 Acyrthosiphon pisum | reverse complement strand
ATTAGTTATAATATCTGATATACTTTTATCTGTAATTAATAGAAAATTTAAGAAAAAGGTAAGAAGCAGTGATCCAACATTTAAAAGTTAGTTTTTCCTTAACTCGGTAGATATCTAGTTATCTAAAGCAAAAAATTTAACTATACTATTACACTGCTCTAATTTCATAAAAATTTACATAATTTAATTTTTTAATCCCATTATGAATATAGTTTTTATATTTAATTAATTATTATTTAACTACTGTACTGTATAACAACAAATACAGTATTAATAAAATGTGTAAGAAATAGGTATTGAAGTTAATTTCATAAGTAAAGTAAATTTTAATCATGTATTTTCTACTTATTAAGTAAATTAGCTGTGATATCTTAATGAAAATAAACTTTCTTGTTTAAATAGGACATTGCTGCATATATAAAGAAAGAATTTGACAAAAAATATAATCCGACTTGGCATTGCATTGTTGGCCGCAATTTTGGAAGTTATGTTACACATGAAACGAGGCACTTCATATACTTCTATCTGGGCCAGGTGGCCATACTGCTATTCAAGAGCGGTTAAATTTTAAATTGACTATTGCACATGTCCCCTTCCAATATGCAAAAATTAATTAAAAAATAAAACAAATATTTCACCATCTACTCTTACAAAAATAAATATTTTTATGAGCATTAGCCACTCGTTTTATTTTTTTTTTAAATTTTTGATTACCAAAATTATACAATATTTATAACATTCCCCGTGCATTTTTTAAAATTATTATTTATAAGAGTTAAATGACGATATCTATTGGAAGGGCTTGACAATTTTTCTCATTACTAACTATTTTTATTATTATTTTTTTTTCTAAACTAAAATGTGCGAGTAGCTTTTAATATATATTATATATATATATGAGTGTGCCATCATCAACAATGGCTTATACTCTTTTTATTCCCCTCGCCGTTTTTAACTCCCTTCTTAACAGGCTACTCTCATTCTTGCATTACTATTTTATTAAAAATATGTTAACTACACAGTAAACAAATATTTTATTAGTACTTTCATGTCCTTAACTATATTACTATTGTAATTATTTCTAGTCCATAAAAAACAAATATGTTAATGAAATTTGGGACTGTATTGTGTATAATTTAAATAGTTACTTAGATTATGTTGGGTTGCATGTATGTTCATAATATTAAGAAAACTTTTGTAACCAGATAAACAGTTTTTAAAATTTCTTGTAAATTATATGCAGTCCAACATTACAATGATAATAATATAACATTATTTTCAATGGAATGAGAACACGTCACCGACATAGATAACAGTTAAAAGTGGATTATGTTGTTATTGTTTACTTATGTATAATTTTTTTTTTTATTAATATGTTTATGATACTTATAGATCTTTGATAGATTTTTTTTTAAATAATTGGTTTATTTATTATTATTTTTTTTTTTTTTTGCAACATAGATATATGAAAATTATTTTGTGTTCTTTGACTGGTGTAAACAAGAATGTTTCAAGTAGCGTCTTAACATTGATGATTAAAAAATTCTAAAATAAAATTTTAAATTAACAGTTCTATATTCTCACTTAATTATAGTATAATAATTAATTATTTCAGTATTGTTTTTGATTGAATTATAAGTTTTATAATTTGAATCCTGAGTGAATTGCTACAACACCAAATGTTAAGTTTGTGTAAGTGACACATCTGAACCCTGCTGACTCAATCATGTACTTGAAATCTTCCTATGGAAAAAAAATATAGGATATCAATATGGCTTTTTAGTGAACAATTAATAAATAAATCTATTATATTATATTATTTGATCATCTAAAGGTACGGTTTTCAAGCTTAACTAATAAGCAGTGTAATATACTGCTTGTGGACAAGTACAGCCATTGGCTGCGGCGACTTCAGTGCTGTTCCATAGCGGAGCAGTAGTTGCGGCCAGCCACAATTGGGAAACCATACCTTAAGAGTACTCACAGATATTTACCTGACATGGAAATTTCCTAATGCTTTCCACTAAGTATTGGTAAGGTTTCCATTGACCAGCAACTACGTGACCCATAACTGGGATTACGTTGAATGAATATTGGTCGTATAACCTTGAGATAAAAATGTTTCTAAATTGTTATGTACAAAAAAAAAAAAGGAATGTCATACCATCTTAAAGCTGCCGGGTTGACTTGGCTAAATTCTAGACAAAGAAATCTACCACCAGGTTCAAGTACTCTATACGCTTCATCTAAAGCTTTGTCAATGTGTGTCACGTTACGAATACCAAATGCTATTGTATAAGCAGAATAAGAATCTGATTCCATTGGTAAGTTCTCTGCATCGCATTCTACCCATGAGACGTTGTCTTGATTTAATTTCAAATTTAATGCTCTTTTTTTTCCTTCCTCCAACATTGAACCATTAATGTCGGCGATTGTTACATGTCCATCTCCTTTCATATCTGATATATAATTTAAATATCTAAAAGCAATATCTCCTAAAACAATAATACATATATCAGGTTTAATTAAATATAACATTTGTCAATTAAATTATATAAACTTATCAATAATGAATTTATGTAAGATTAAGAAACTTAAACTATACTCTGTTCAAGTTAAGAAACACATGTGTGTGACAGACTGGTGTTGTCTGACTACCATTTGACAAAAACTGGGTACTACTAAATTTGTTTCTTAACTTGAATAGAATTTACACTATTGTCGGAATTGAGTAGACATTTATACATCAATATTTTTATATATTGTGAGTGAATAGATTTATTTTAAGTTCTGTACAGTATTTTTTTTTTTTAATATCTAACCAGGTATCAAGAATTAATGTATTTTAAATTAAACAATTGCTCATAAATTGATACTGTCTAGATAAGATAATCATTATTCAAAATAACATTAACATAGACTCTCTAAACTGGTTTTAATTAATGGTACCTTTTGGCATTGCAAAAATAAAAATAGTCAATTTATATTGTATTGTACCTGTTCCACCAGCAACATCTAATAATCGTGTGCGTGGACTTGGATCCAATGTTCTCATTAATTCATCTTTCCATAATCTATGTACACCACAGCTCATAACATCATTCATAGCATCATATGAATCCGCAACACTTTTAAAAACTTGATGCACTAAAAACGTCATCACATGATTTTTAAGTTATAAAATAATTATGAAATTGTTCTGTTAATCAAACTATAAAATAAATACATGTAGGTACAAAACATGTATTATAAATATTATATTACATTAGGTAATAAGTAAAATTTAGTGTTATTATTTATAAAAAATATATTTCAGACTTCAGTCATTTTGATTACCTGTATTATGATTTAAATTTCCTTATGTTTTCCTTACAATTACAGGGCTTGAAATAGATTGAAATAATTTCGGTTTCGATTTTGTATACCGGTTTTTAATTTTTTCGATTTCGGTTTCAACTTAACAATACCGTTATTAAGAAATTTCGGTTTTGTATACCGGTTTCTAAAGTATTTTTAGTAGGGAGCTATGTCAACTATACAATTATCATTCTTTGTCAAGTGTCATGTATAGTATTTATTTGCTAGTAACTTTAATTTATGTCATTAGTATTTATAAAGCAACTAATAATTTTGCAAATAATGAAATGTTTATCAACAAAATTAATTATGATTATTTATTATGCGTATTAATGGAATTTGCGCATTTAAAAACACGTCAGTTAAAAAAAAAAATACCGGTTTCCAATTTTTTCAGATTTTGGTTTTGAATTTAATACCGGTTTCCAATTTTTTACGGTTTTGATTTTGAATTTAATACCAGTATCCAATTTCTTTCGGTTTCGGTTTTAAATTATAATACCGGTATCCAATTTTTTTTGGGTTTCGTTTTTGATTACGGTTTTGAAAACGGTTTCAAGCCCTGCTTACAAATAATAAATAAACTCCCATAAATAGTTAGTTTTAGATGCATACTTAGGTGTACTTTATACATCAAATATTAATCATTTATTTAAGATTATAACTAAAAACACAAATACACAATTTTTATTCATATTTTGATAAATTGATAGTTGAAAATTGAATTATTGATACTTCAGTCACACATTTAAAAACCTAAATATGCAATTTATATATACATGGCTACATATACATAATATAGCATAATTTTATATTCAGTTTCATTTTAATATAATACAATTTAAAATTTTTAATTAACTATATTAGTTTTAGTTTAATTACCTACTTGAATATAATTCAATGAGATTTTAATGGATCGCCACAGAGTAACTAATTTAAAATGTATTAGGTAATGATTATTTTATTATCCAACAATTTTAAATTCGTAAATCTTTGTTTATCACTTTAAATTATTTAATCATCATCACTGTCCCAGTTAAGTGATCTAGAACTTTTATTTGATCGATCTGGAGTGTTATCCCATTGAGGCGTATTCAACGTCTCTCTCTGAGAAGAACTATCCATTGATCTCTGCTCTCTTTTTGAACTATTCCTTTTTTCTGTATTTGTTCTAGAATGTTCTCGTTCTCTTTTACTAGGATTATATTTATTTTCTCTATGACTATGACTTGAGTTTTCATTTCGATTTCTTTGAGGTTTTGATTGATATTTGCCTCCAGGATTTTTATACAAATGCAAATAATTACAATTTTTTCCTTTTGGACACATTTTTCTAAAAAATAACCCACATACCGCTTCAGACCATGAAGGAATAGTACAGAATTCAGCAGTTATTTTGCGTCCCCCATAGAAACGACCACACAAGTTTCGATATGCTTTTAAAGAATGTCGTCTACTCTTATATTGGACATAAACATTGCCCATAAGATGTATTTCTTGATTTCTACAAACATTAAGTTCAATTATCTGTCCATAACTTCTAAGTTCAACTAATATATCTTCAAAAAATTCATAAAATTTTTCATATGCCTCTTTTTCATCACATTCCAAACTAATATCAATATCAAATTCACGTTCATAGCGCATGTTCAATTCAAAATTTTTATAAAATCCAGGAATCAACAATGTATTACTAATGCCTGGTCGAACATGATTTCTTGAACAGTTGTCGCGGAAGCGACAAGCTGCAACTTTTGAAAAAAAAGGACACAATGGTTGGTCTGGTCTTGTACTTGTACCAACATTAATAGATTCAGGCAGCGGACCCAGATTGTTGATATACATTTCAATTTCTTCAATAAATTTGGCATTTATTTCTTCGCGTTGTTGTTCTTCTTTTTTTTTATTTTCTTCTGTTTCTTTAATTTTCTTCTGTTCTCTCTCCCACTCTAATTTAATTAATAATTCTTTTTGAGCTTTTTCCTGTTTAATTTTCTCAAACTTTTTCTGCAATGATTTCCATTCTTCGATAGCCGCACACTCTCTCTCAACCCATTTTGAATATTGCATAGCAACAATCCGTTCATTTTCATTTCGTTCAAACTCTTCAGATTCTTCTTGACTTTTTACCCATTTTTGATACGTTGGAGAGTTTAAACGATCTTGTTCTTGTTTTTGAAGGAGTTCTTCTCGTTTCACTGCTTTTTCTTGTCTTCGAAGTTTGCGACGAATTTTTTTCCATTTATTACGCAATATCTTATGTTTTTTCATAACTAGACCTATATAGACGATGTGAGAATTAACACTTTTAGAAAAGATTTTTAAATACCTTTTTTCGATTTTTCAGCTTCGTCGACTGTTTGAAAACCAAAATGTGTTTGAGTCGAGTACAGCGCTGCGAACTTGTAATAATGTGCAACAGATTTGTTAAATCTATTAAATATAAGACTCATTGTCGAAAATAAGTCGAAAAACGGTGATGGAGAAATTAATAATAGTTTATACAACTTAAGAGTTCATTTCACTGGGGTTAATGTGTACCACCAAATAATTATAAACGCTAAATACAAACTTTATCCTATGGTGATTGGCGAACAAGGCAACAAGCTTTTTAGATTTAGTACTCGTCAGTTTGTTAACACATTACACCATTTATAGTAATTACTGTTTAGTGTTTAGCCGGTTGCAATACAGCTTGTCTTGCCATCCAAACACAAACCATTTATAATTTATATATCATGATTCATGATAAGACTACTATGTGATAAACCTACTGTAGTTACCATTTTACTACAGAATAAAAGATTTTACCAAGACCTATTAATTATTTTAATTTTTAATAGCTAATTAGTTGTTCTGTATAGAAAAGTGATAAGATATGATGGTAATTGTTAATTACCATGACAAATTATTTTGCTTAGATCATAATATACGAATACAATATGATCTAAGCGATTTTGTAATGTTAATTACTATCATACATCATATTTTATTGTAGGTATTATAAATAATAATTATAGACTATATAGGTATTAGAAATTATAATTCCAATTTTAGAGTATAGGTCACTATAGGACGTAGGTATTTGACAAAAAGGGTTGAAACCATAATATATTATAGTAACCAAGTACAAACAAGTCTCTTCCCTATGCGTGAAGTGTGTACAATGTACATCAATACCATACCTATTGTTCTGTGCCAATACCACTACTACTAGTCTGTATGAAAACTATTTTCATAATTAATATGATAGTCTTATTATAGTCATAAAAATCATAACTCATATTCTGTGTTTGTACTACTATTATATATTTTAATTAGTGTTCTGTACGACTGTACCCCCGATGTAGATACAATTTTTTCTATATCGTGTCTGTATTCTGTACCAATGTATGGCAAAGATTCAAGGAGTGCGGACCAAGTACGAAGTAAGTCGAGCCTAGAGAAAAAATTTAGAAAATAACAGAATACTAAATAGGTTATAATGTGGAATAATGTTGGTAAATAACAAAGGTTATAATGTGAAAGTCGTATATACTATGATAAAATAATAATTAATAATTATCATTTACTATTTTACTATAATAATTAGTTATATTGATAATAGTGATGACATTCGTTCTATGATTTATTCCTAGGGATTTTTCCCAATTTTCATCTTGGACTGTAGAAACTAGAATTTTGTATCTACACAAATTTAACTAAATATAAGATTAAAATGAAGAAAGTTAATTTTGGGAATTAAAGTTTAAATATCATATTAAGAGCATGAGGACAGAAATAGAAATTTAAAAAGGTCATTGGTGTATGTTAGTGTGGGTATGTGTATAGGTGGTGGCATCATAGCAGGGCAACGGGCCATAGAAGTCTTAAGAGTGAATTTCTCATTGCCAAAGAAATATTAGTCAGGAGTAAAAATTTTGTTTTCCTGAATATAAGGATTGTGGAAGGGTTGGGGAATTGTGAATAACAATAAAAACTTGGGTAATTAGTCATAATATTATCACAAAGAAATTGTATTTTTCTGTTCTGTGACCTACAAAATCTTATAAAATGTAAGTGATATAATAGTGAATACATAATTTTGAAATCAGATGAATGTCTTCAAAGCATGAAAATATAAATAGTTTACTATTTATCATTTTAGTAGCTGATTGATATTAATCTGGAATATCAGTTATAAGGTAAGGTAAGGTATGTATCAATTAAATTTAATTAAGACTCAAAATAATAATATTAATAACAGTATATAGTATATAGAATTTATAGTTGATTCTTTGACATTTTCAATAAACTAATTCAATAACTAGACATTTAAAATAAATTATTTATGTTAATCATCTTGTATATTTTTGTCAGAAATTCTTTTTACTCTATTGCGTTCAATAAGTATTTTTTTCACGTGTTCAAACATTGAAATTAAAATAAAAATACTTGCAAAGACCATAATTGTCAATAAATTATATGAATTTTGTCGTTCTGCATATTCATCGTTCATTTTGTTTCTTGTATGTTTTTGTCGAGTTTCATGGTGTCGCCTAAATACATTTGTATAATGAGCCTTAGACCACTGTTCAAAATTATAGTCTCTGCTACGGACATTGGTTTTATAAATATCATTTTTTGTATACATTGTTTCAAAAGGTTGTTGTTTAGTAGTAAATTGAGAAGAATTTTGATTTAAGTTAGCTCCACTATCATATAATTTTCTTTGACGGACATTTCCCAAGATTTCATATGCTGAAGTTATATCACGGAAAATTTTTGCAGCTTCTTCACTTCCTTTATTTTTATCTGGATGATATATCATTGATAGTCGATAATACGCATCTTTTATTTCTTTATGTGTGGCAGTTTTAGAGATATTCAGCGCTTCATAATGGCTTTTGTAAGCTACACAAATAATTGTATTTACACTAAAACCATTAAATAATCTCTTATAATTGTTCCACATAATATTACAATTTACAGCTATAAAAAAAAATAATAATGCATGTAAAAAATTATAACAATTAATAACTAGATTATATATATATTATAAATTATAATAAATACAACACTAAAAAAAAACTAATGTATCTAAAAGTATAAATAAACAAGTGTTATTTTAAAGGTTTTGCATATTTTGAGAACTTACTATAACATTTTGTAATTTATTTATTGTTGTGTTACTTCAGAGTTCAGGGTTCAGAGTTAAAATTTAAGCAAATAATTGTATTATTTTACATTTTTAAAATTTACTCAATTCAGTAGGTATTACACTACTTCAGTAATCACCATAGATTAAAGAATAGTAATCACTAATAAATAATTTTAGTAATTTCACATTCACATTTGAGATATTTTGAATTTTGATATGGAGTCATAGAGATAACAGATTTGAAAATTGTTATCGTATAAAAACATATGTTCTAAACACTTGTTCTTTGGTTCTGATAAGTGAGGTGGCTAGGGTACTGATCTGTGGTATAAAGTAATTTAACGGAATTTATGAAATTTCCATGAACGTTAGAGGATCCTCTAATGTTCATGGAAATTTCATCTATTCTGTGATTATACATTATTCTACGGATAAACCTGAAACAGTCATCATGCTGAAAGAAGTATAATATATCTATGATTTATATTGTTCGGCGTTCCCGGGTCCGCGTCGTTCCGACCAACCACCGTCTATAACATTGAGGTAAGTTTGTTTTCGACGAGAGTAATCGTTTCCGGAACACGGAGTGTATAATACAATACAATAGATCGAATGTTATTAATAATTATTGACACAATTAAAACTATCAAGCCCCGTTCACACGATCAAATATTTAGTCAAATATTTGACGTAGATTTGATCGTGTGAACAGGGCTTTACTGCTGAATCATAATTTTTTGAGTTAATGAGTTATAATTTATATAATGAATCATAATATTGTAAGCATGACACATTTTAATGTGCTTTAATAAATATGATAAATAATAATAGGTGTAGGTACCTATAACTTAATATTTCTTTTTAATTAATCAATTAAAGTAAATTATTAAAAATGTACTGCATTGTTCACTGGGGTCAGACAGTCAGTACATCTATATGTTCAGGTGTTTGAGGATTCAAAAGTCAAAACCGTATTACTGATCTCTTCTATAGGAACTTTTGTAATTTTGAGGTTTGAGTGCTCATCAATCCAATTTCCATACCTTTCTTACTTACAAGAGATTGGCTGGTTTTCAGGGAGGCTGTTTATCTTTTTTACCATCAAAAGTTTTAACTTTTATTTTACCATCACTTAAATTTAAAATGTTTCTTAGAGTCCAAGACCTGTATTGTAATTAATTAAATAAATAAAAACTAATAATGGAAAACAATGAAATCAAAATTGTCTTTGAATTTGTGGAAGTTAAACAAATTTGTATAGTCTTTCTCACAAAAGAAAGGTATGTTTTGCGAGTGTAGACTGAGCACGATCCGATGCCGCACTGTCAAGCATGCTCTATCGCCTATCGCTACCCCCGATGTATCATGACAGAGAACAATTAGTTCAAGTCGCTGCTATTTATACACCGTTCGTGTTTACTCGCTACCATGACCGCCGTCATTGCAGCTAACCGATTATGATGGTGGTACTAGTTGTGGTGAGAGGTGGGGATGCGCTTGAATGACCTTGTTTCGTCTAGACAAGATACCTTTCTTTTGTGAGACAGACTTTATCATACTTAGATTATTTTAAGATGACCAAAAAACAAAATTTAAGCGCCAAAAGTTAGTAAAAGTTCTTAGAATTGAACTGGGATAGGTACAATAGTTTTAAAAAAATATTCATTCGTTTATGTATTGTTTTTTTTCAGTTATACCAATTCAAGATGAGCAACCAAACAAGTACAACTGAGTCAACATTTAAAATGCCTATGGCACCTCCAGTTTATCCTTCTCAATCTGAAACATTACTTTTTCAAGACATTATAGAAGAGAAAACTATTGCACTTCATAATATATTGAATGAATTTTTGAAAGTGCATCCTTATCGTAAATTTGATATTGAATTTAATATGTTTTTAAAACGTGTAAAACACATTATCATTGATGGCCATCGTGCTGGTGCTAATGTCTCTCGGATTACTAATTCATCACATATCGCTCCACTTTACTCTAGGCCATCAGCAAGTTTCAATTACAGGCCATCTACAAGTTATAACTATAGACCACCAACCACTATGTCAATGGTTAGTTCTAGTGACCATAGCATGTTAAGATTACCAGTAAATAATTTTCAATCCATTCAATCTAGCGAATTTTCAAATCCATTTAAACCACCAGATTGTCTTCAACCTAAAGTGATACCATTCGTATTATCTCGTATTGAACAGTCAAACTGTATTTCTCACGAGTCACCTTCCACAAGTTCCACAGTTATGACAGTAAGCCAAAATCATAATGTGACTGTTGAAGAAAATAATACTCATGAAATTTCTCAGCAATCTAAATCTCTATCAACAAATCAACCAACTGCACGTAATACATATTCTGATGTAACATTTGAAGAGAATAAATCAGTATCTGAATCACATAAAAATGAAAACATAAATTATGATAATAATTCAATTGAATCACTTCTTGAAGATGTTGGATTAACAGAAAATAAAAATGAGACCTCAAAAAAGAGTAATGCAAGTCAACATCATAACAATGAATTAAATGTATCAGAAAATGTTGAAAAATTCTTATCTATGTGGTCTTTAAATATGAAACTAATCAAATCATCAGAACAATCATCTAAATATGTTTTAATCTTAACTGGTAATTTAATATATTATTTTAATAGATGTTTTTATTATTTCTTAATATAAACAAAATTATTTATATTTTAGGAAATTTGTTGGGAGAAGATAAGCAGACAGTTGTTGAAAAGCGTCATGAAGCTGGCATTTTCGAAGGCAGAAAAGAAAATAGTTTAGTTAAAACGAAAAATGGACTATACCGTTTGGTTGGCAATATAATCGGTGGATCACCTAACAAACTATATCAAACATGTGTATCTGTCAATGGCATTCCAAGAACATGGAGAAAAATTGTGACAGAACTAACTGAGGTTGAAAATAAAACAAAACATATGTTTGATTTTTCAATAAGTTCCCCTGCAGGACCAATAAAATCTGCTGTGAATCTTGATACAAGTATGACCAGAAAAGGAACAACTTACAGTAAAAATATGACGCTTGCAAATCACAAAACAAATTTAAAAAGAAAATCGTCTGAATATGGTGAAACTGAACATAATAAAATCAAACATCGTAGATTCTGTGAACAAACGCCATTATTACTAGCATCCACACCAAAAAAACCAAAAAAACAGCCCACTATGTTTGAAACTCCAAGTCAAATTTTGAAAAAAAAGATAAGTCAGAATCTAAGCAATAATCCAAACAAACGACAAAAGCTGGATAGTGTTAACGATTCTATAAATATAAACAAAAGAAGACAATCTCAATTGAAAGAACAGGTATAATATTATTCTAATAAATTTGTATTAAACTAGCTGAACCCGTGCACTTCGTTTCCCGTTAAATGTACCAACTCTATATGACTAAAACTTTGTTCAATTCGTTATTTAATATTTGGTATATCGTACCTATATGGTGTTCAAAATGTACCTTAACTTTACCGTTGCCCGGAATAAAAATTCTGATTCGCAGCAGTATATTATCAGGTAGGCAATCTACCAAATCGTGAACCCCATGCTGAATGTACATTAGTGTATGATTTAACTCTAAAGTATCAAAGTTATACCAAGTTTGTCGTATTCTACCTATGGTGGATTGATATAATCAATTAATACAAAATCCTAACCTAACCAAACCGTACTAAAATCAGATGAATAAACACAAACGCATACAAAAAATTTCATTCAAATCGGTCTAACCATTTAGGAGGAGTTCAGTATAGTGGTGTAGATATACATTTTATATACATTTTTGTCTCCATTTTTATATATATAGATTAAAAAAAATAATAATAAAAATAATCAACAAAACCAATAGCAACCAATATATAAAACACTGTTGCGCCACTGTTGTATTCTTTACATCCAGATTTCCTACTTTTCCGGTGGATTTTCCTAAATTTTTATTTCGTGAAAACCTTCTCCTGTAAATACAAACGTCTTAAAAAAAATTTGAACCAAATCGGACCAGCCGTTCTCAATTGATGAATTGTTATACATTTTGTCTCCATTTTTATATATATAGATAAATAATTTATGTGTTTGTGTGAACAACAGTATAAATAGTTATCAAAATACCACAGTATTAATCTTTTTACATTTTTCTGAATTAATCATGGAGCCCCCATCACATTTAACTAGTTTTATAACTTAAAAAAATGTATAATAATACTTTTAAAATGTATGGTCTACTAGTTATATTATGTGTACTGCACTAGTGCTACTTGTAAGGTATCTTGTTTGATCGCCAACTCAATATATTGTTATCAGTCATTGGAAAAATATATTATTTTTCTATTTTCAACTTGTATTCAATTACTAGTTAGACAGATACGTAGGTACCTACGATTATGAGTTTATTCATTTCCACCGTGTAGTATTGTGTATGAACAGTTTATCCGTCATCAGAACACGTTTTACTATATAATTTATATAGATTAACAACATTAGTATCTATCTTAGTAAATTACTGATTTAAAAAGACGTTGAACCCGCATATGTCGTCTCCATCTTACACATGTACGGCGTAACAAAAACGTTAGCGCGCAGGAAAGAACCGAGAAAACCAAAGCCATAGCTAAGAAACAAAATTTTCACCACATAAAAAGGAGAACTTTGGCCGTACAATATCTTATTTATTATTTTGATATCATTTATATGAAAAATGTACTTAATGTTTCAAAATCCAATATTATTTGTGTTTTTCAAACCTTAATAACTTTTTTTGAAGTTCCGATTTCGATACTATATTGCTTTGGCTATGCTCTCCTTTTTTATGAGGTGAAAATGTTATTTCTTAGTTATCACCGTAGCTTTCTCGGTTCTTTCCCGTGCAAAACAGTTTTTGCTATGTTCTACATTTGTAAGACGGAGAGAACACATGTGGGTGCGACGTCCTCTTAAGGGACATGGCATATTAATAATATTATTTTAAAATTAAGTTGGCAACAATTTTATATAAAATCATACATTATTTTTTTTTTTACTTTTTACTATTTTTTTTTTTTTAAATGTTTGTAAAGTCATTGCAAAGGTTTTTAAAAAAATGCATATTAAATTATACATTATTACAGTTATAATTTTATAATAGAAATGGTCATTATATAGTATATTTTATACTATATTTATACCATTAATATTTATTTTACTTCCGGAAAAGATATATTAAACAGCTTAAACGAGGGTAATAGACATTTGTACCAGAGTACTAAGGTTTATGATTTGTTTCTACTGGATTAATCTTCTTTGGCCATCCTTGAACTGAATGTTTCAAATATATTATTGATAGGGCTATAGGAGTATAAATCAATCTTATCTTATAAACCCCTATTTAATTATTTCTAGTTAAATTAACTACTATTTATCTTAAACAACATTTTAGTAGTTTTGTTCACTAAAATATGTTATTTTAAAATTACAGACAAACATATTTTTGAAGCCAAAAACACCTGAAAAAACATCTATAAGTAATATTAATAATACAAAACATACCAATCAAACATCAATAAATAAATCAAAAATGTTGTACAGTTGTAACAGTAGTGCTGCAAAATCAAAAAATAATACACTAGAAAACTCATCTGTAACCAAAAACCATACCAAGCAACAATTTAAAATGAAAACAACTATAAACTCCATCAATAGCAGTATAGACAAATCTAAACTTAAAACGAGTTTACTTTCCAAATCTAAAGAAAATGAAAAAACCATAAAGCACACAACACCACAAATACTTAAAAATAAAACAGCTATAAAACATGTAAGCATTGTGAAAGAAATTAAAAAAAAAAATATTTCACCGTCAGCAATTGCTCTCAGTAAAATTAATAACAAATGTGTTAAGGCAATCAGATCTAAGACAAACAAATGGGATGACAGTTTGAATGGTGATACACATAAAAAGTTGAAAAGAGATAAATCTAAAACCAAACATATGAATTGCAACAGATTATCAACAGAATTGGACCTTTTTGATTGTGTAGACCATGCTGATTATGGTAATGTCAGTGATTATAATGTTATGGCATCTCCAGGGAAATTAAGTGTAGCATCAGGTAATGACCAATCCAGGAGTGTAACACCTCCATTGTTCAGTTATCAATTGAACTCAACCACCAAACCTTCAGCTATTAGTGAACCACCCACCCCACTGAGTAAATCAATTGAGGCCAAAGCATTGAAGCGAGTCAAAGCTCCCAAAATTACACTGGAAGATGAAATGAAATACAACAAAAAACTAAATACCAAACGATCCATTGATTTCAAAACAGCCTCAAATAAAATAAACAAAATGTTGGAATTTGGAAATGACGAAGATGAAGAAGATTAACCATTTTTTTTTTTTTTGTACTTTTGATGAAATTTTTTTTTTAATAACTGATTTTTGCAATCATTTAACATAATTTATGATCAATTCAACTTATTATTAATTACATCCATTGTCTTTTTAAGAATTGCTAATTTATAAATATTTAAATAATAATGTCTCGAAAAAGTAAAGCTTCACATTGAGAAGGATAAACTGAAGGTGCCCTAGGCATTTTAAATGTTGTATCAGTTGTACTTGTTTGGTTGCTCGTCTTGAATTAATAGAACTAAAAAAATAAAAACCGTTAATACATAAACGAATGAAGAATGAAAATTATATTTTTTACTACTTTATTTTTAACTATTATTTTTATTTTTATTTCTTTTAAATAATTTTATTGTAAAATATAAATAAGACGATTTACATATTATTAAAATATTTACTACTTATATAATGTATCCACCTCCTTTAAGCGCGATGCTTGTGAAGGTTACATTACATAATAGACGCAAAAATTACATACTAAAAATAATACAACCTAATTTCAATAAAATAACATAGAATAACAAGACAGAGTAACACAATACATTATACCTAGCACAGTTCAATTCTAAGTACTATTACTAACTTTTAGCACTCAATTTTTCTTTTTTTGTTGTCTTAAAATAGTATGATATAGTCTGTCGAAAGAAAGGTATCTTGTCTAGCGAGTAAACACGAGCGGTATATAAACAGCAGCAACTTGAACCAATTGTTCTCCGTCATGATACATCGGGGGTATCGATAGGCGATAGAGCATGCTTGACAGTGCGGCATCGGATCGTGCTCAGTCTACACTCGCAAAACAGTACCTTGCTTTTGTGAGAAAGACTATACAATTTTGTTTAACTTCCACAAATTCAAAGACAATTTTGATTTCATTGTTTCCCATTATTTGTTTTTATTGATTTAATTAATTACAATACAGGTCTTGGGCTTTAAAAAAAATTTTAAATTTAAGTCAAATATAATAAAAGTTAAAACTTTTGATGGTAAAAAAGATAAACAGTCTCCCTGAAAAACCAGCCAATCTCTTGTAAGAAAGGTATGGAAATTGGAACCGTTTTTAGATTAAAATTTTCTTTGTGTATGTAAATGTACTCAACTATTCTTATCAATAAGGCGTCAATTTTCAAACAATTGTAGTAATTTTATAAACGCATTCATGTGTTCTAGATTTATACCAAGAATGTCAAATTTTTATGTTTGTATATTTTTCATATATTGGACAGTTGTTCACGAGAATATTTATTTAATCAAAAATGCTTTTTTCGATTTTAGGTAACAGTTACCTACATTAATTTAGTAATATATACATACTACACTAACATTCATATAAAACGTGTACTTACATACTTCTGGGGAAGTAGTTTTTTATATTTTTTAATCTATGTTCTATTATTGTTTATTGAAAGAAGTTTTTATTAATTTTGTTTTATCAAGGAAAATCTTAAACGACTTAAACCACTGTTTTATGCTATTAATTTTTTAAAGTAAAAATTTTTTTCATCTACTTTTGATATTTTAAAACATAAATTGATTCACGTCACCATTAAAGTTTTTTCATTGAAAACTAAGGGGTTTTAAAATGTTCCTCTTAAGTGTTATAATGACAATTAAAATATATCAAAGATATACATTGGCCCAGACTTTTTTAATAAGAATTTCTTAAGGGACTCGTTTTATTGCTCAAAAACATGCCTTAGAGGAAAAACTCTTACGCCTCGTAGATTAGTCCGATTTTCGTAATTTGTTTGTTGTTAGATAGAGGAAGACTTCTTTCAGGGCTAGTTGGACTTGGATTTTCAAAATTATTTTTCTAAATCTTATGTGACAAGTTTGAATTTAATTAATTTTCACAACTTTTTAATTTTTGTATTTTTATTTTTGATTATAGCAACGTAATCAAAAATCGAAGTCCAATGAGTCCTGTAAAAATTATCTTCTATCTAACAAACAAAAAGTTACGGATATCGGACCAATCTACAAGGTGTGAGAGTTTTTCCTGTAAAGTGTGTTTTGATCGATATAATACACCCTATCAACCCCCCCCCCTCCTAAATAGGTATCGGGTAGTAGATTAGTGGAAAAGTATTATAATTGAGGTGGCATCTAAAATATAAAATTTAATTTTCAAATTTTATAGAATTGCGGAAAAACCACCAGGACCCTTAGTTAAAATTTTGTCAAAATTCTGAAAATTCGCTAATTATTTTGTAGTTTAAATTTTTAAGATTTTCAATTTTCATATTTCATGGTTCAAAACCATAAATAACTAAATAGTTAATAGGTCTATGGTTTCTCTTAAGTAGTGTCATACTGTAACCAAAAATATATAAATACAATTTATTTGATAGATGTTTGAAGTTTAAATTTGAACGAAATTACGATATTTAAACAAAGAGTAACAGTTTTAGTTATTTTGTTGTAATTTTAAAATATTATTCATGGGTAGGTATTTATAATTTATATATATTATAATATGACAATTGGGTATTAAATATTAATTTTAATACGTAAGACACTAATTATCTGAAAAACTATTTAAAAGTTTATTCATATATTTTTTCTATACATAATTTTACTCGTTAAAAACAACCTTTCTAAAAATTAAAATATTTATAAATTATTGCAACTAAGTAATCAACTATTCTACCAAAATGTTTATAGATCGAAATGCTCCGAAATAATTTAATATTATTCTGATAATATTTACATTAATGCGATATTCTATTATCTGAAGGACTAGAACTTTTTGCAGGTCGGATAAAAGCCCGAGTTTTCATATAAATACAAATGGTGCTTAAAAATACGTTTGAAAAATAACAAATATTGTGCATTATTTAAATGCACATTTTAGTTTCTATACTTATAGATGAAAATCAGGTTTAATTCAACACTCAACCTGCAAAATCTTTAAAATAAAAAAATCCAATGAAATCCGACTGTTCTACAAGGCGTGAGAGTTTTTCACCGGCTCCGACGTCCTTAACAGAAAAATCTAATAATTAATATGCAATTACGAGTAGGTAGGTGCCATTGAAGTTGATGATAGAAGCATTTTTTACAAAAAATTTAATTTAAAAACAAATTATTGTAAGATCAACACATATACAGCTTGGAACTAAAATGTTATAATATTGTACTCGGTCATAACCACGGTCTTAGAAGATAAGGTCCGACGACTAGTATTTATCAGACGTCCGCTTGTTGTAGCAAATTTAGTTCAATTGTTACTCACGAGCGCTGCAGGTTATACTTATTGAGGTTATGAACTTAATAATTTATTCTTATTTAATATTTTGGTAAGGTTCAAAATTCCGCCAAAAATCTAAAATCAGCTGTTGAACTCCATAGAAAATAATTAAAATATTTATTTTTATTCACTGAGTAATTCACAATTGTATACGCTGTTTTTAGTTTTATTACAATCAGTTTTTTGTCGCTAAAAAATAAATTATGCCCAACAATATTTGTTTATTTGGTTGTAATACCAACAAAAAATTATCCGTGTTTTCCATTCCAAAAGACGAACTTTTAAAAAACGAATGGTTAAAATCCCTCGATGTTCCACATTTGTATAATAATAATGTTGTCTGCGAAG
>NC_042494.1:93256758-93258992 GCF_005508785.2 Acyrthosiphon pisum | reverse complement strand
ATATATTTACTCAATATTATATTGCTGTGTATTTATTGTTACCACTTCCAAACTCTAATTAATATATTAGTTAACATGACTATGGCTTTATAAACAATGATCATATGTGCATAATATTATAAAAATTTTTTAAATTTATAATAATTAATTATAGTATACTATAACGTAAAGATAAATCAATTTAACACATACATTTAAAATACTACCCATATTGTTTTTATTACTATAGTAATAATTATTATAAGAACATTGCACATACCGTGGTTATAATATTATTAAGTATATAATTAGAATAAATTATTTCATTAACAATTTTTCAATTTGTTATTACGTAAGCTCTGTAATAAATGTACAAAAAAAAAAACATTACCTATTTATTCATATATATACTTATAATAAATGGGTAACTTATAAGTTATAACTATAAGTGTGACAAATGGAATACAGCTGCAATACATTATATAGTTATTATTACTGCCACACATAGTTATTGTTAATGTGATTACTCATACGGCGACTTGAATGCAGTTGTTGCAGTGCATCGAAGGCGTAGGTAATTATTGATTAGTGTGGTAGTCCATGAGGTGGACTATTTGGACTTTGGAGGTATAATGGAATTTACAGCCAAACTTGTAGATCCTAAAGACATTGACGTCCGTTTCAAGTATAATATTAATTACAATTATTATTGCATTAAGACATTAAGTTCATAGTTGACAACTGAATTTAGGGATGTCGCTGGTTGCGAAGAAACCAAAATTGAAATCACGGAGCTTGTTATATTTTGAAAAATTCACAACAATATTTGGATCTTGGGGCCAAAATTCCTAAAGGAGCAATGCTTACAGGCAGTCCTGTAAAGTATTTAAGTAAAAGTATTCAAATACTCTTTTAAGTACCAATTGAATAACTTTTTAAATACTTTCAGCATGAAGTATTTTGAATGGTCTTTTAAATACTTTTTGGTATTGAATACTTTGGTTTTTTATTTCGAACATTTTATTTTTATTCGAAATAATTGGTTGGAAAAATATTATTGTCAACTAAAATAATGGAATAATAGTTTTATTTAATATTCTGTATTTCTGTGTTAGCTGAAGCCCAAAGGTTTGTGAAAACCAGATTTCTAAAAAAAGTTATTGAATATTGAATAACAATATTCCCTTTAAAACTATTAGATTACCTACTACCTATATGTTTATATTACGATCATTAGAAACCCACTTTAAAAACCAAAAGTATTTGAAAAGTATTCCAAATACTTTTTCAAAGTATTTGAGCAGTATTTGAAATACTTAACAATTAAAGTATTTGAGTAGTATCTTAAATACTTTAAAAAAAATGTATTTGAGTATTTACTCAAATACTTTTTAAAAGTATTCTTTACAGGACTGCTCACAGGTTATTAGTAGTTGACGGCATAGAAGAATCTGCGGTGTGACAGACGTCATTGTCCCGCCAGATGACGATAAGCATTATTTTCTCTGTGCCGTTCGATTTCCCTCCACAGCCTCAACTCAACACCTCGTCTAAATAGTACAAATTTAACAGAGTAAAACAATAAATTACAAACATTTATATTATTACTTCTATAATTACGTCTATTACTAACTTGAACCCAAGATTTCTTAAATCTTCTCTTGTGTGACCTCAAGTTGTATTTGTTTATAACATTATTTTAATTGTACCTTTGTTGCGACCAGAGACCTGTTGATTGAGTTTTATACTCCCCACTTCTTACACACCTATAATCAAGAGCGGCATATTCCAAAACTGGATTAATGTGCCTTTTTAAGCCCATTTTTCTAGCGCCTTCAATGGTCTTAGACCTGAGTTTCATGAAGTTGGACATGATGTTATTTTCATACTTTGAAATTGAATTATCCAACTCCACAAGAGAGGAAAATTCTTTGCCAATTACAAGTTCCAAAGACTAAATATAATTAATTATTAATATAGATCATTAAATATAATTAAATTCATAAACACTCTTAGTTGATTTTCAGCATTTACTTAATTGCTGTCCATTTTGTCGTATTAAAAAAAAATATATGTAAATATAATAATAAAAAGGTGGGTAAGTGGATTTCGCTCTGCTGTACAGTAGGTTACAAGTGGGTCACTGTATAATGGATGGTATTAAATTTGAATTCAATGATATAATATCATTGTATAAGAAAAACGATTCTGAGCGGAGACGGTATGTTAGTCTAGGTATAAGACATAATATTATA
>NC_042494.1:93252798-93254642 GCF_005508785.2 Acyrthosiphon pisum | reverse complement strand
TTATGAATCACTTAAGAATATACAACATTATAAAATTATTTAGAGTTTAGGTAACCTCTAAAGAAACTTAAGTATTAAAAAAAACAATTTATAACAAATTTATAAAATAATAACAAAAAACTTCTTTAATTTAACTGTTAAAAGTTAAAAGATAATACAATTAAATAATAAAAAAACAAACTTCAGTCTCAAAGTTAATAATCACTCAAGAATATACATTATAAAATTATTAAGTGTTTAGGTAACCTCCTAAAGAAACTAAAGTATTAAAAAAAACAATTTATAACAAATTAATAAAATAATAACAAAAAACCTTTTTAATTTAATAAAATTATTTTGGTATATTTCTACTTTACGGGACACCCTTTTTTTTGTGTTTTTTTTTTTTGAATTTTATGTAGTTAAGTACGCTGAAAACGATGGTGAAGTCAGAATTTGGGGCTCGGACTTAGTTTTGAAGTTATAACACTTCAAAGTTAGTATATAATACGTTTAATAACTCATAAATTTCCCGTCGCCACAGGCCGTCGTGGCCCAGTGGTGGTATGATGACTATGCCATAAAAGGTGAACCGAGCTCGAACTCGGGCTAGGTACCATAGTATTTTGCACTATTTACGTGTATCAATGGTACAATTGTTGACCTGGTGGACAACTTACTTTATGTTGTGTAATTGTGCTTTTACACAGCAAATAGGGGGATATTTTCGATTTTAATGTCCGAGCGAGCGTAGCGAGCGAGTGGCCACGCTGGCAATAAATGTATACTTTAAAAACAATATTTTTGAAAACCTTAGTTCACCCGTGGTGGCTTGCACAGCAAATAGGGGGATATTTTTGATTTTAATGTCCGAGCGAGCGTAGCGAGCGAGTGGCCACGCTGGCAATAAACGTATACTTTAAAAACAATATTTTTGAAAACCTAAGTTCACCCGTGGTGGCTTGTACAGCAAATAGGGGGATATTTTCGATTTTAATGTCCGAGCGAGCGTAGCGAGCGAGTGGCCAAGCTGGTAATAAACGTATACTTTAAAAACAATATTTTTGAAAACCTAAGTTCTCCCGTGGTAAATAACATATTTTAGAAAAACAAATTTTACAAAATTTTCTTGAAACCTACATTACAATTGTTAAAATCTTCGTTTATCAAAAAAAAATCACAATAAAACGATGTTCTTCGACAAGTTTCGAACGCCGGCACACAGGGGTCCGTAGGCCAGTGATACTACCACTGCGTAACTGTTTTACATATAATTTTTATGCATTATAGGTATTTAAGGGTTATTACATAAAGTTAAAACTTCAATTAGCTATAACTTCGAAACTAAGTCCGAGCCCCAAATTCTGATTTCACCAACATTTTTTTTACCCAAAAAATTACTAAGTCCCCCCAAAAAAAACACAAAAAAAAGGGTGTCCCGTAAAGTAGAAAAGTTCCCAAGTTTGTGAGACCAGTTTATGATGTAGGTAAGTATAATACCTGCAGAAGCGTCAGTGGATCATCTACTCGTTAAGCAGCATAGAGTTCAAATTCTGAGGTTTCTTGACACAAGAAGAATAAGCACACTACAACACTCGTTTAAAATGTGATAAATGTAAAAAAATGACTCAACGGTTCCTTCCTGAGGACACAAAACGGAAGAAAAATTAATGTGAAAATTAAAAAATGCAAAATTTTTACCTAACGACCGACGACGTGCGATTTTGCGACTACAGCATAAATACACACTTACGTTTCACTGATACATATTAAATGCAACGTACATTATATATATATAACTATATAATATGTAGAATATAATATTATATATTTTTATTGCTATTTAGATCCCTACGGGAAAAGTC